>NC_039277.1:12012384-12612384 GCF_003368295.1 Carassius auratus | reverse complement strand
TAGACCTGTTGCAGTTTTAAATAAATTTATGATGGGTCTTCAGCTTTTAGACATGACTAATACAAGCACAACAAAGCACCCAACCCAATATCGCGTGATAATCGTGATCGTGTAAAAAGTCCACACATTTAGCATATTTTTACAATACTAGCCTAACTTTGCTTGACCACGTCATGTGTAGCCAATACACACACAGTAACTACAGCATATTTACCATGCTTCTCCTACTGTAACCGTAGTTTTACTCTGGACTTTGTAACGCACATAACCACGACATTTACTATGGGTTTACCATAGTAACCATAGTTTTACTCTGGTATTTGTATTTACTAACACACAATAACCACGACATTTACTATGGGTTTACCATAGTAACCATAGTTTTACTCTGGTATTTGTATTTACTAACGCACATAACCACGACATTTACTATGGGTTTACCATAGTAACCATAGTTTTACTCTGGTATTTGTATTTACTAACACACAATAACCACAACACTTACCAGGATTTTACCACAGTAACTGTTTTTACTCTACACTATTTGTAAAGCACAGTAACCACTAAGTTTGCCATGCCTTTAATATCTTTTTGTGATGTAATTGTAATTCAGTGTTTTTTCTGTCTTGCAGTTACGTCGGATTACATACTCCACAACAACCTGTAATCCAGCAGATCTTTAAAGAAGCCATCTCTTGTAAAATCTCTCTCTCTCTCTCTCTCTCTCTCTCTCTCGCTCTGCTAGAATTAACAGGGAACTTCAACTCCACGCTCCCAATGCTGATATTGAAGAAGCTGTCAAGGGGGCTGAACAAGTCCTTCAAAGGATCAACCCTTCACAGGTAATGCTGAAGACTCTTAGTTATAACTGATTTGCTTTAATGAACGCATCCTTATATTATGTGTTAATCAAATATTTTGGTCACAGATCATTTTAACACACTGTCTCAACATGTTTATATTTCAGGAAGGCCTGTCATGAGATTTGAATTTGACCATCTTGTGCATTTATGAAGAAGACCAAAAGCTGCAAAGGCAAACACTTCCAATGGTACGTCAGATACATTTTTCTCAGCATTTGATGTTTCTTAAATTTTGGTTCACTTAGCCCATCAGGAAGAACTCTCAACAAAGAGCATGTTGTAGTAGTAATAATTCATCCAATAATCATATTATATTGCACAAGCGTACTTGTACAAAATTCTACAACTTTTACTCCTACTGCTGTTATTGGCCATTACCACAGCTCCCATCAGATTGTGCCCATTGTAAGAGTGTTTATATCATGAAGTTTAAATGAAGTCCATTGTATTCTTTATTAATCTTTACAAATTGGTGCCGCCTCTTCCTGTTTCAACAGTACATGATATCTGTCCACACCTCATAGTCTGCCTTTCTTTCTATGGTGATGTTACTGAACACATCTGTCTTAGAAGCAAGAGAATGGAAATCCTAGTTTAACTTTTCAAGTGCTACAAATCAGATCTTCAATGAATTTGGGCAATCAGATCACTTAAAGTTGTTCACACAAAGACCAATAACTATAATGAGAAGTATTTTAGCATCCACACCAACAGACAATACTGTTCTCTTAAATCTCTTAAATGTTCCCCTCATTCTGTTAAATTTATACACAAAATTCTGCCTTTCTCTGCCTTTTTCACTTCATCTTCATGCTGTACTCCCTCACTCACACATTCTTTTATGCTCTGTTGTAAGGCAGAAACTGAGAGTTTGCATGATGGTATTTTCTCAGACGCTGAATCTGATGTGTACAGATGAACTCAGGAGCCTACTAGAGTTGCCAAGGAACTTGTGCTTGAAGTATATAATTATACCTGCTTTATTTATATTTTTAAACAACAATAATGATTAAACATGGGGTCAATAAATATTTTCTTGTTTTACAGCTGAAGACCAGAAACGCAAAGAAAATCAGTCAAACCAGTCCTAAAGAAATGAGGAATGAACATGGACTTCTTGTGCCCCAAAAGAAAAGACAGAAAGGTGAAAAGTTTCACATTTCCATTTGTATGTCTGAATTCAATGCAGTTATGTGTGGTACAACATTGATGTTGATCTCTCAAAATACTTTTCACGTCCGCAGTTATAGTTTTTCACATATACATCTTTTTTATAGCTCCTAAAATGAGCAAATAAGCTGTGCATCATCTCTGTGATTTGGGAAGGAAATGACTGAATATGGTGAGTACTGACACCTGCAACTGTATTCACCAACACTATTACTCTAGAATGGTTATTGCTGTTATTGCTGACTTATTGTTTTGTCTGTTTGTTTGAATTAAGATGAAGCCAGTTGATGAAGATATCAATTGAATGGCCACCGAGTGCATCACTGCTACCTGAACCCATCAGTTATCTTCTGTGAAGACTGCATTCACAAACCGCTCTACTGCGACAGCTCAGATGTTACGGCCTGTAAAAGTAAACATCACAGCTAAACAACGAGAGCTAGTTGTGGTGGGATTCTTTTGGCCAATATCCCCAACAAGAATCAATGTTAAGTCCAGTGCAACAATTATAAATAAAAATACTATATATTGTTTATTGATTTACCATAACCTAAATACATGTTTTGGCCCTCCAGGACATCTAGACCAGGTGGAGTGTGAGGAGGACCGTCAGAGACTCCAGCCAGCCGAGCCATGGATTGCTCTCACTGTTACCATCAGGCAGACGTTATCACAGAACCTACACCAGCAGACAGTGAGACAAGTTCCTTTCACAGGCAATCAGACTGAACTGAACTCATACCAGTAAAACCATACACACCCCACCAACCTCATATGCCCTGCACTCTTATCAGTTATGCTGACTGGACTCACCCTGACATTCTGTTTGCACTAATTCATACCGTGCTTTACTGCAGAGATGTATGTGTACTGTGATTATTATTGTTTTCAATTCATGCTCTTTGTATAGCATAATTTTTAACATATATTGTTCTCTACCTGACTTGAGTCCCTTATATATGTGTGTTGCATATATATATATATATTCAGAATTTGTATTTCATATATATTCATGAATTAATTCATTTGTCATCCATACTGTCACGCTGCAGTCTGCACCCAAGACTTTCATCACCTGTATACTTGTGTTCATTGTATTGTGACAATAAAGATATTTGATTTAAATTAGTTACATGTCTTTTGTTCATCAGTTGTGCTGTAGGGTGCTGCATAACAACTGCAAAAAAAATGTATGACATGGAAGATTATGATATGTCCAAGACATGGACAAGCAAGAAGAGGAAGAAAAGCAGGAGAGCTCTAAAAACTTGATGTGATTCTTTGGGGCTCAAGACATTTCACCATGCATGCATTTGCATGGCTTCATCTGATTAGAAAAACATGGTGTTAACATAACCCATTTTTAATATTGTTAAAAATTGTATATCATTTGTCTTAATACACTACTTTAGTTGTCTTTATGTTGTATCCTCCAGTAAAGTACTGCACATGGTGTTGGATAATAAAGTAGGGTGAATATTCTATATTAAGAATGGTGTTTGGTAAATACACCATTTAATTTTGTAAACAATAGATAAATGTGTTTTAATTAAGAAATGAACATTTGGTTACATTAATGACATTCAGTTAGATGAAGGGCAGGCTGAAAGCTGCATTAGAAGATACTGCATGGACTATAATGCTGCAGGAATTTCATGCACAACTGAAGGTGATGGACAAGGGAAAGATCAACATGAATCCAGTACTGTATAATAAGCAAGATGAGCATGCACATTACTGATGTTTAGTACCCGAGGAGGACAAATATGAGGAGTATTTTACACAGAGACACAAATTAGCTCTTAATATTATGATTCTTTGCACTGCATGAATTGTATGGCTTTGCACTATAAACTACACACTCTCTGTACCTTGTCTTACTGAATGACACATTGACACTGTGAAAGTACAATGAAGTGTCACAGTATGTATTGGTTGTTTAAATTGGTGTCTTTGTTTACTTTCAATACTGTATCCTTGCACCTGATATAATTCAATATTTGGAGCCTATTCCAAATAGGCACTGATGTATATTTTTATGGTTCTATTCTTATTCTAAGATAAACATGACTTACAACTTACATATTGGCAATTTGTTGAAAAGAAAAACTTAAAAATTATGACTCAGCACAGTCTGTTGTCCATGATGAGAAAAGGTATGTGTATGTTTTACTGCCCTTCCATCTTCAAGGGCCCAGTAGAGTCCCTTAGAAGAGCAAAAAAATGTAAATTTCAAATGGCTGTAAATCAAAGTCTGATTATAGTGTCAAAGAAAAAATTGGCAGGACAACTACTTATGCTATGCTAATTAAATAATGTTGGACAGAGTTTTCAAACATACATGGAAAGGTGGTATAAAGGTGTTTAAAAAAGTGCACTTAGTAAAATATCGAATTTCAGCCTGCCTCTTAAATATGTCATTAATGTTTACACAATGAACATGTTTAGATGACCCTTTGTTAAAAAAAGATTGCATTTTCCCATTTTTTTAATTATTAAACATTTTAAACTACATTACCCATAAGCCTCTGCCATTCTATCGTTTGAACGCGAGTAATATTAGCGCTGGTATTTGGAGTTTATTGGACTTGTGCTTAGGGTTAGGGTTACGATTTCGGTAAAGAGGTAATTTCTCACGACATAGCAACACTGCATTGTTAACTGAAGGTGTTACTGACGTAATAATTACAGTCAAACGGACTTTGCAACATTAAGCGGTTTATAATTTGGGTTAAAAGATAGTCCAATCACAGCGAGTTCTGCGAGAGCCAAGGGAACGTCAAAGCCAATGGCAACCCAGTTGAGCAGAGGCGTCACACTAACTTGTACATATATGGTCAATTATGCCGGGAGCTTCCGGGTTCCTGTAGTGAATGGACAGAAGCTGCAAAAACATAACCAGTTACCCTGATGCAGCAAGAAATACGTTGATTAAAGGTGTTTTTTTTTGTTTTGTGTTTTAACGAAGGTATAATGATTCCCATTGTATTGAATAGGCTACATTGTTTACACTAATATTAGTGTACAGTACTTAAACTCAAAAGTTTGCATATACTGTGTGAAAAATAAATGTCAAAATGTTTCATTTGCTCAAAAAAAAAACACCTCTGAAGATTATTTAAACACAATATTTTTCTACTACTCAATTTTCCTTCTGTAATATTTACAATGTATTTATAGTGTATTAAAGGTAAACAATTTATCACATCTACGTTTCATGGAAATGGACCCTAAAAACTTGCCATTCTTAGATCCACCAGTTGAACTATAGGAATAGAAAACAAACAAACAAACATCATGACATCAATCACTCATTGTCTAGTCATTTTACAGTGTTTATTGATATGTCAAACTTTTCGCAGATAAACATAGTGCCCAGAACAGTCTCTCTCCAGTTTATTCCACTATGAAAAAAAAGAAAAGTTGATAAAAAAAAATTGCATAGAGGTAACTAAGTGAAAACAAACAAACACAATTGCAACAGAAACTCCCTTCAAAAAACATAAGTTTAATATTCAAAAATAAAAAGGGAATTTTGTTTACAGAAATCCTGACAAAAGATGCCAAAGAATAATCAAGGCTACAGTTGAAAATATATTGTTTTCTTCCCTTTATCAACCAAATAGGCAAAAATGATTAAGAACAATGCTCCAATATTTTACAATTATCACCTTTAAAAACATATATCCTGTAATCATTGTTTGCTTCTATTGTTAATAAATGCAAAACAAATAAATGGTTAATAATAATAATTATTATTATGTGTGTATATATATATATATATATATATATATATATATATATATATATATATATATATATATATATATATATACAGGAGTGCTTATAGTAGAGATTGGAGTGATGAATGTAGAGGTTGGCAGTAAAGGACTGAGAGCAGATGTGTCACACAAGAGAGGAAGATCTGGAAGCTTTTGAATGGGCTGATATTGTGAAGAGCTGATGAAGAATGATTAAGTAATCTGTGAGAAATCCTGCAAGAAGAAACAAAGATAATTTATCACATTATGAACAACAAAAACACTGACAACAACAAATGGCAGAATACAACATACTGTAACTGCAGTGTGCATAGCAGTAATTGTACAGTACTGTCTGTTGGTGTGGATGCTAAAATACTTCTCATTATAGTTATTGGTCTTTGTGTGAACAACTTTAAGTGATCTGATTGCCCAAATTCATTGAAGATCTGATTTGTAGCACTTGAAAAGTTAAACTAGGATTTCCATTCTCTTGCTTCTAAGACAGATGTGTTCAGTAACATCACCATAGAAAGAAAGGCAGACTATGAGGTGTGGACAGATATCATGTACTGTTGAAACAGGAAGAGGCGGCACCAATTTGTAAAGATTAATAAAGAATACAATGGACTTCATTTAAACTTCATGATATAAACACTCTTACAATGGGCACAATCTGATGGGAGCTGTGGTAATGGCCAATAACAGCAGTAGGAGTAAAAGTTGTAGAATTTTGTACAAGTACGCTTGTGCAATATAATATGATTATTGGATGAATTATTACTACTACAACATGCTCTTTGTTGAGAGTTCTTCCTGATGGGCTAAGTGAACCAAAATTTAAGAAACATCAAATGCTGAGAAAAATGTATCTGACGTACCATTGGAAGTGTTTGCCTTTGCAGCTTTTGGTCTTCTTCATAAATGCACAAGATGGTCAAATTCAAATCTCATGACAGGCCTTCCTGAAATATAAACATGTTGAGACAGTGTGTTAAAATGATCTGTGACCAAAATATTTGATTAACACATAATATAAGGATGCGTTCATTAAAGCAAATCAGTTATAACTAAGAGTCTTCAGCATTACCTGTGAAGGGTTGATCCTTTGAAGGACTTGTTCAGCCCCCTTGACAGCTTCTTCAATATCAGCATTGGGAGCGTGGAGTTGAAGTTCCCTGTTAATTCTAGCAGAGCGAGAGAGAGAGAGAGAGAGAGAGAGAGAGAGATTTTACAAGAGATGGCTTCTTTAAAGATCTGCTGGATTACAGGTTGTTGTGGAGTATGTAATCCGACGTAACTGCAAGACAGAAAAAACACTGAATTACAATTACATCACAAAAAGATATTAAAGGCATGGCAAACTTAGTGGTTACTGTGCTTTACAAATAGTGTAGAGTAAAAACAGTTACTGTGGTAAAATCCTGGTAAGTGTTGTGGTTATTGTGTGTTAGTAAATACAAATACCAGAGTAAAACTATGGTTACTATGGTAAACCCATAGTAAATGTCGTGGTTATTGTGTGTTAGTAAATACAAATACCAGAGTAAAACTATGGTTACTATGGTAAACCCATAGTAAATGTCGTGGTTATTGTGTGTTAGTAAATACAAATACCAGAGTAAAACTATGGTTACTATGGTAAACCCATAGTAAATGTCGTGGTTATTGTGTGTTAGTAACTACAAATACCAGAGTAAAACTATGGTTACTATGGTAAACCCATAGTAAATGTCGTGGTTATTGTGTGTTAGTAAATACAAATACCAGAGTAAAACTATGGTTACTATGGTAAACCCATAGTAAATGTCGTGGTTATGTGCGTTACAAAGTCCAGAGTAAAACTACGGTTACAGTAGGAGAAGCATGGTAAATATGCTGTAGTTACTGTGTGTGTATTGGCTACACATGACGTGGTCAAGCAAAGTTAGGCTAGTATTGTAAAAATATGCTAAATGTGTGGACTTTTTACACGATCACGATTATCACGCGATATAGAGATCGGGCGTAGACGTCATGGAATGGTGCATTGTGGGTAACGGCGGCCATTTTAGAGGCATCGCAAAGCAGGTTTGTAATAAGATAATAGCCAGTATCCAGAAAAAGTTATAGAACGTGACAAAAAAAGTTGCCTATACCTATACGGACAAACTTAATAATGAAGCCAAACAACGCTACTTAAAAAAAAAAAGAGGTTGTAGGCGGAATCGATCCCTATGAACACATGAAAGTTAACCAAGCCTCAGTTTCCCTGATAATTTATCCTACCCGGTCTGTGGAGTGAGCGCTTACACCTCCGATCAATTTAAAAATGTCACTTTCACTTTTTAAAAAGTCACTGGAGGCTCACCTGCAGATCATAAATGGATCTGCAAATTAAACGTGGAGAAAACAATCTTTTTCACTAAGGAAATGTTAATATTAACCAAGCATCAGTAGTGACACACACACACACTTATCAGATTCTGCGAGCTATGAAGCTTGTCTATGCGGGTTTGTTACACTTCAGGAGTAATTACTCACCTATCATACTTGCAAAAATCCACTGTTTTCCTCCGGTAGTTCTGTAATCCGGTATAATATTGACGAACATTCACCTCAGACACAACCCACCATTCACCAAAACAAGACGCTTAACTTCCTATTTTGAAGTTCGTTCCAGTTTTTTTTTTTTTTAAACAAGTTGTTCAAATTTGTTAAATACAGTCAGCACAAAAATATCAAAAAGCAAATTAAGTTCAGGATTGGGTCAAAAGAAAATGTTTAAACAAAAAATACAGACACTAAACTGACTCCCTTACTGGCCAAAAACTAGAGAAAACGTAATGTGTTTGTGTCTGAGTTTGTGTGTGTGTATGTGAGAGAGAGAGAGAGACCATACACAACATGTCTCACCATAACTATGTATTATAATATTATCGAAGGTGATGGTTTCCCTCCGTACAGTGGCGACCCAAGCCATCTGACGCCTCTTGGTGATTTCAGACACCTTGTGTTTTTTTTCCAAGTAGGAAAATGTTGAAAACTAATATGATTCACGAGGCGTTTGCCCTGTCGATCATGAAACCGATTACAGCAGTTCACAATACAGCAATACTGAACCATTTTCCAAAAAATAATCAAAATTAATGACCAAATGACCAACGTTACCTAATGCCTACTATACAGTACATCTACTTCTGTACCGCGATTCCCACAATGCATTGCGACGTGACGCAACGATCCCGACCTCTATTGGGTTGGGTGCTTTGTTGTGCTTGTATTAGTCATGTCTAAAAGCTGAAGACCCATCATAAATTTATTTAAAACTGCAACAGGTCTATAAACAGTACAGGTTAGCTTAGGCTAATGACAATGGTAGGCTAGCTGAGCAGCCCACTGACCCATAATTTGAGCATAAACTGCCCTTTAAAAACACGGCCCTGTCTAACGTGATGCAGAAATACTGAAATAATTAAAACAATACGCTTAACCACGTGATATCATTACAAAAAGAAGAAGAAAAAAATATATTTACCCTTGCTTACCTGTTTGAAGGTGTACGCGCATCAGGTGAACTGAACGAGCCTCGCTTGGTGACGTCACTGCCGCTGAAGATGATGCGTGTTATTTGGACGCATCTGCTCTCCACCGAAATTAATGGGAAGGATTGGCGTATCATATGCACGCAAAAATGGCATTTGGCGTATGCATTACACGCAAATAGAAAGTGTAAAGTCGTGTTATTTATACGCAGACTGATGAGAACGGGTTGGTTGCATAACATGAAAAGTGAGGCCTTAGGGCTCAGCATCGCACCTGTCTCTTTCTGAGTTGTTTAGGGCTGAACTGAAAATGCACCTGTTTGATTTCCTGAATTTTAGTTGCATTTAAATTTGAATTTAAATTTTCATAAAAACACATTCTTCATCATCTCCATTAAATGATGTCCCTCAAACTGTCTGTTGGGTTGCATGCTCTTCACATTTTCCTTTGGTGTTTTCACACCTGTATATTTTCTGTTTCAATGACATTGTGTTTGTGTGCATGTACTGTATGTTCTCCTTCATTCCATGAACATTGATTTTAAAAGGTACATGAGCAAAATAATGATGTTTTTAATCTCTAATGTTCTTAAAGGGATAGTTCACCCATAAATGAAAAATCTGTCATAATTTACTCACCCCCATGTCATTCCAAACCTAATATTTTGTATAACAGAAAAAGAGCTATTTTTTAAAAAAATGCTACAGACAGTGTTTCATTTCTGAGTGCGCCTTTTCTTTAACTGCTCACTTCATATTCATTTAAAATATGACAACTTGATACTTTGTCTCCGCAGTAGTTTTCAGTTCCATTGGTTTTCATTGTTTCTTGTTTTTCTTTCGGACTCTGCTCAGTTATACTGTCCTGTATATCTTTGCTTTCAAGCCATTGTCAATCATGTAGTTATTATAATTTTTTTTTTTTATATATTAGTTTTGTATCATAATCTATCATTTTTAGTTGTTTTAATGTATAAAAAGAAAAGATTGTGTCATTTTCTGGTCATTATTTTGAATGCATTATTTTAGAATTATGTTTATTTGCCAAAAGGATGTAATGAAATGGTTCCAGCATGTACGTATAATTGAAGATGTTAATACATTAAACAGTAAGTCTCTATATCTAGTATGAACTTAACGGGGTGTTCTTTACTAAATATTTTGGGTCCTCCTCTGTTTTTTTGCGACAGCTTGGCTCAGAGCTCCTTTAATCACATTTTATTTGTCCCAGACTTTCCGGATGCCAAAACAATGTTTATTTTGTAGTGCACAAACATTAGTGTTAATTACAGCCCTGCATTTCAAAAACAAATTAATGTAGACGGTCATGGAATTAGATTATAGGTGTAATCACCAAATGTCCTGAAGTGACTCTTGTGAGATTTTCTCACATTGGTCTTAATGGAGGTGCAGCTAAGTGGTCTAGCATCTCTACAGCTATTCCCCAAAATCTCTGAGTAGCAGTGATCCTGATGAGAACAGCGGTATCCTCTCTGGCCTTTGGATTAAATTTCCCAATGGCATCCCCATCTCCACAAAACAAAATCATCTCTGCCATTAAATCAGTCATTCAAGCCATCATGCAATTAGTCTGCAACAAAATCACAAGAGTTATCTTAAAATGTAATATTGTGGCATTGTTATTGATACTGAGCGTGTTAATTGTTTTATTTCGAGAGAATGATTTGATAGAGTGTTCCTGTGACACTACTTTAGGGATCATTAAGGTAAATTTGCGTTATCAGAATCATAATTGCACAGACGCTGAATAACAGACTGTTATGCAACTGAGTACTTACATTTGCATGTGCACACATGGATTTAACATGATGCACTATTGATCAGTGGAGAACAAATCAAAAGAATAAATACTTACTGCATGGTTTAATCTGTTTCTTTCCGGTCCTGAGAAAAAGCGCAGAAATTCAGCCTGTTTGGTGTGATTTGACCTAGCATTCAGCCAGGAAACAGGAAGAAGCCTTATATGGGCTTGTCTCTGGCTGCTTCCTGTCTCGCAGAGGGAAAATATTATTAGTACACTCCAACAGTTTCCATGGTAACAAGAGTTTTGATAGCGCCAGGACAAACTGTGATCTGAATGAAATAGAAAAAGGATGTGGAAACACACACACACACACACACTCGAGTCAAAACTGTTTCTGATGACACTTAAACAACCCTATCTTGGTGTCTCATATGCATCCACTCAAACTGCCATTATCAGATAGTGAGTGTAGGAGTGCTGACCCTCCATGACCCAGCCACTGGTTCGTCTCAGCAGATTTGCGCTTCATTCTCGCCATTAGCAGGCCCTCTGAGGTGCATCCGGGGCCGTTGTCACATGCTGCTACAGTCCAATCAAATCCATTTGAGTTCTCCCAGCAGTCTGGGGAGCACAGTGCTCCCGGAGACATTATTCCAATTACTCTCCGCACGGACCTAAAAGGGTCCCTGCACCCTGACTGGCGGCAACCGAGAGCGAAAACCAATTTACAGCACAGCCAGCAACTTCCCTCACACTTGCTGCTGCCATGGCAACCAGCAAAGATACACTCTGTCCTAACACTATGCTGTGTTTAAAAGTGAGAATGAGGATTGTGTCCCGAGCGTGCTGGCCGTCCTGATGGGAGTAGTAGACGGGGCAGCTTGAGGATATCCAGCACAGGTAGAAAAGACAGAATACCCCAGTGAGCTGCTTCTCAGTGTCTGTATTTTTGAAGTTAGGTGGTTGTCGGTGGTTTTTGGAGTTATATTTTTCATAGACTTTGGCCATGTACTGCTGTCTATTTAGTTTAAATTAATTGGATATTTTCTTCCTCACAGGGATCCCAGAACAGCGGTTCTTCTCTGTCTCTGACCTCTACCAAAGTCTGCAGTATGGATGAAGAGGAAGGGCCTGTGAGTGATGGTAAGAAATCGAGCAAAGCCAGTAAAACTACTTCAAGCTGGTTTAGATAGTGTCATTCATATACTATTATATTTTGAAATGTATTACCTTTTTTATTTTCAGTTTTCATTTTAATTGTAGTTTTAGTCATTTTATGCGCTTTTGTCATTTATTTTTATCATGCCAAGGCAACGTTTATATTTTCCTTTTTTAAAATGTTCTTTATTCAATTACAATTTTCAATTTCACTTACAAACTACAAGACACCATCCCTCAACACTGAGGTGAATCAACAACTTGAATGAGTTTTACTGTACATTTGAAACTCGCGGTCTCACACCCAACACCAGTTCTTACCATGTCTCTACACAAACATTAACACCTCCATCAACTCCCCTCCTGTACTTCGGATCAGTGAAGATGATGTGTGTCAGATCTTCAGGGAACAAAACTGAAGGAAAGCACCAGGCCCAGACGCTGTTCCACCAGTCTGTCTAAAAACCTGTGCTGGCCCCACATCTTTTCACAGATCTTCAGCAGATCACAGGAGCTGTGTGAAGTCCCTGCCTGCTTCAGACGCTCCACCATCATTCCCATTCCAAAAAAATAAAAATAAATCACAGGACTAAAATGACTACAGATTGAGGAAAAGGAGTGAGGAAAAGGGCTCCGAAAATCAGTCGCCTCACATCCAAGCCATTTTCATTTTTGCTGTCTGGTCAGAGCTACAGAGCACTGGGACAATGAGGCACAAGTAAAGTTTCTTCCCCCAGACAATCTAAATTATGAACAGTTAAATATTCTCCCCATTGTACGATAAAAATGTGCAACACAACTTATGTTTATTTGATACCACCCTACATCTTAATCCATCCCTACATCTTATTCTATTCTATTCTATTCTATAGGACACCAGTACAGACAATTCTTGTGTGTGTGTGTGTGTGTGTGTGTGTGTGTGTGTGTGTGTGTATTTTATTCACATATCTTTATTTTTTATTGTCTGTTGTTGTTGTTGTCATCTCTGTGTGCTGGAAGCCTCTGTCACTAAAACAAATCCCTTGTATGTGCAAACATACTTGGCAATAAAGCTCTTTCTGACTTCTGAATTCTGACTTACTGAATTATCTTATAGTTTTAGTTAATAAAAACATGGCAGTAACTTGACCTTCTCTAAATCCATACATTATAATTGCATTCAGACATATTGCATTCAGACTTTCTTACAAAGTGCTCTGCGACTCTCTAAACTCATGCAGATATGGCAGTTTTTAAGTGAATGAATGAGAAGCATTAAATGAATCAAAGAACCTTTATAGTTGTTCAGTGCCACCAAGTAAAGATGTTTATCTCAAGAGTGTCTGCAGGTCATCCACAAACGCTTCATTTAAAAATTGTATAACTTAATTTGCGTTATACATTAATTTCCACTTCAGTGCACACACTGTAGCTGACTGTAAAGCACTAATGAAAGAATCCATGAGGTGTAAACCAAACGTCTTGTTTGTTGAGCTGCAATCATAGAGATTCTCAGACTGGGAATGTTGTTTGAGAATCAAATTTCTCCTCTGCCTACAGTGATTTCAGTCATAACAACAGATTCTGAATGAGGCCCACTCAGTCTTGCTTTAATTTTCTTCCTTACTGTCTACAGCTGAGCCCTTGGAGGAAACACCGATACCCACAGTCCCGAGCTCCATTTCAGATCGGTACAAAGTGGGCCGAATGATCGGAGACGGGAACTTTGCGGTGGTCCACGAGTGTGTGGAGCACTCGACTGGCAGGGCGTATGCTCTGAAGATCATCAACAAGGGCAAATGCAGAGGAAAGGTGAGATGGATGCATTATGATGTTGTCAATAAAATGCTTAAATTTTTATTTTATAACAGTCTGTGCAATACATTTTTATTCCGAATCTTTTTCTCCTGCACAGGAGCATATGATCCAGAATGAGGTAGCTATCCTCAGAAGAGTGAAACACCCAAACATTGTGTTGTTGATTGAGGAAATGGACACTTACAGTGAACTCTACCTGGTCATGGAGCTTGTTAAGGTGTGTACTACAACATATGCAAGCTATCATTTTAATGCACCTGTTCAAACCTGAAGTGAAATCAAATGCAGATCGATAGACAGAAATATTAGCAAAAATCCAGTCACAGCTGGGTTTATACCTCTTGTGGAGTTAAGGATGAATTAGCTATTGGTGGCTTCCCGTAATGGCTTCCCTGTGCAGTTGTGCTGGCTCTGTTGAACTGAGGGTTATTTTAAGCTGCTGTTCCACTTACTCGACTCTTTGAAGGGATTTCTGCCGTCTGAACAGCAAACCAGGCCACCATGAACTTTCTGCCTTCTTTGTATAAACAACTTGACCTCAGGAAAACTCATGATGCAGATCATTTTGTGTACATGCAAATACCAACTTTCTTGGAAGCAAAACGCAACTACTGAACCGTTCCATTCACACACCTCGCTGTAGATGTCAAAGACACCTTAAACTACAGCTAGACAGAAGACAATATAAAGTGTCTATCCACAGGTATTTTGCTGTATTTTGTATATCGTGGAATGTAAAAAGTGCATTTAAACCTGTTGAGTTAGAACGAGTATTAAAACTTAATAATTATCATCCTTGGTGTGAACTGGAATTTAGAGCAATAAAAAAATAAAGCATGAGATGTGCATGATATTAATAAGAGATAGGGGCTCACAGAATGTATTTTACATTCCACTGAAATGTTTTTCCACTGTTTTTCTATGTGAACACACTAGACGATGCCTGTTGCCCTCTGGTCTCGTGTCTTTCTTGCAACATATCAAATACACACAAAAACATTTTAAAATGCCCATGTTACAGGGTATAAAGGTAAACAGTTTAGAAAAGATATCAGATGAGTGTCAGTACTGGATCCATGCATTAGGTCATAAAATGACAGCAGCCTAATATACTTTTAAAAAAAAACGCAACAAAAACACAAGAGAGAGAGAATCACTTAGTGCTCTTGGTTGAACAACTTTAGTAGCTTTAATAAGAATCAATGTATATTTAATTCATACAGTGAAGGCGATAATTATATTTCTAAACTGAATGCTACTGTTAAATACAGCTTCTGTAATCAAAGCACATATATTTTAAATTCATACAGTGAAGGTGATAATTATATTTCTTTCTGTTAAATAGACCTGTTTATTTCATTCGCATCTTTATTATATTGAATTTGTCCTATTTTTTGTATCTTCATTCTTATTTTTAGGGAGGAGATCTTTTTGATGCCATCACCTCTGCCAACAGATACACTGAGCGGGATGCCAGCAGCATGCTGTACAACCTGGCCAATGCTATCAAGTACTTACACAGCCTTAACATCGTCCACAGGGACATCAAGCCGGAGAACCTTTTGGTAAGATATCAACACGCCTTCCTTTCTTCCATCTTTCCTTCTTTTCAAAAACATACCTCTGAGAAAGTCATCCTGACATGTCTAACATATCACAGGTACAAGCGCAACAGTTATAACATCCTAAATTGGGTTTTCCGTGTGGGTCATGCGTGTGTTTCTGTGTGTACGTGCAGAGGAAAAGAATGGAGGAAACTCATAGGTCTTGTGGGCTGGCCTGGAACTATATAAGTGTGTTTGGAGAAAGAGAAATGATTGCTGCGAGCTCTTTGACTGAGTCTAGACCAGCCACCTACTGACTGAGTGCATACGTGTGATATCACTTCAGCAGCGGAAGAACTGAAATGTGACTCACACATTGACAGTTCACAGACTGTACTGTTCTCCAAGGCTGCTTTTATGAATCAGTGGCTTATACATGTACCCTTCCTCTCCTGATTCAGGATGGAAATGTTGTTTATGAAACCCTGTTTATGAACTGGGGAATTTGGCTAGAAATGCTGTAGGTCTTACAATTGAAAATGTGACCCGCTAACAGTGAATAAAACCATCTGTTTCTCAAACGCACTCCAGTGAGCTAGAAAGAAGCGTGCAGTGGCTCACATATGCGCTTGCTGTCTCTCTCCGCATCTCAAAGATAATCGCTTGTGGCTAGAAGCACGCATGTCAAATGCACCTTGCAGTGCAGAATGAGGCTTTTTCAAAACGCATCACTTTACATATTATATAACACCAAACACAAAGCCAGCCAAGCTTAGAATCCTGTTCCTTTTTAGAATCAGTAGAATTTAGGTTAAAGACATTAAATGCACAAATATCCATTTATTTGAAGCCAGTGCATATTTTTGACACTGATCTGCACACGTTCACCTTGGGAATTGAGAGCCGGATATGTCATTTTCATAGATTGCTTTGAAGAGACTAGCTTGTTTTGGTCTAATATTATTCTTGGCTTTGGTTCACAGGTGTATGAGCATCAAGACGGAAGCAAATCCCTGAAGCTGGGCGACTTTGGCCTGGCCACCGTGGTAGACGGACCTCTGTACACTGTCTGTGGAACACCCACATATGTAGCACCAGAGATTATCGCAGAGACCGGGTGAATATTTTAACGTTTGCACAAATGGAATGTGCAATTTCTTTTTTTTCTTTTTTTTTTCATGGTGTGATGTTAAGCATAGTGCTGTGATTGTAATGATCATATTATGTAGAGTTTAAATTGTAATAAGACCAATAATACTAAAACACCTTTTGTTTGCTGTTAGGTATGGCCTTAAGGTAGATATCTGGGCTGCGGGAGTCATCACATATATTCTTCTCTGTGGCTTTCCTCCATTTCGTGGGTAAGTTCATTGATTATGTCAAAATGTGGCTTAGGCCTGTGTGAGACTACCATTTTTTAGGTTTTTGCAAAAAAATAAATAAATAAATGGTTCACATCTCGAAGATTAATTCTTAAATACATTCTAGGTGTGTATGTAGTGCAGTTTTGAAAAATGTAATCAAACTGTAAGGTTATGTAAGCTGTTACTGCGCCACCCTGTGGCTATTTGTCGTACGATCAATGAACGCAATGAAACGAGCTCCCCCTGTTGATATTTATTTGAAGTTGTACTCTTTATTTTAGGAGCACTGATGATCAAGAAGCTCTGTTTGACCAGATCCTGCTGGGACAGTTAGAATTCCCTCTTCCGTACTGGGACAATGTATCAGACTCAGCCAAAGTAAGTGAAATATATGTGGATTACATAATATGTGGGATAGTAAAAAAAAGTTTAACATAGTTTTTAAATGTTTTTAAAGCAAAATATTATGATGCTAAATAATATTTGGACTTTTTCAAATCGAAATAATATGATTATTATGTGTGATTTTAAAATCAAAATTTCTGACTAGAAAATAATGCATCACTATAAACTAATTACGAAATGTAGAATGTTCAAAATCATACTGAGTTTTGGTTTTAACTACATATTATTATTAAATACTAGTGTTTATTTTTTACTGTTTGTTTACTGTAAGTCATTGTGTTCACCAATTCAAGATCATGATTGGCATTAGGGTTTGGCACTAACTCTCTCTGTCCTGTCCGTCTCCTCAGGAGCTGATAGTGTCTATGCTGCAAGTGGAAGTGGATCAGAGATACACAGCGCTGCAGGTGTTGGAACATCCCTGGGTCACTGTGAGTAATTCAGCCTGAATCCATTACCCTATAGCGTGTATGGGTCTTTGTTGCTAAATTATAGAACTGACACAGTCATGATACATTTTAGTCCTCTTGTTTAATAACTATTGTAGCTGATGGGCTTCATTTCAATGGCTGTTTCAGAATGACGGTCTTTCAGAAAATGAGCACCAGCTGTCAGTGGCGGGAAAGATCAAGAAGCACTTTAACACTGGGCCAAAGCCCAGCAACAACACCTCGGGAATGTCTGTGATGACGGTAAGCCCACACTTGACTGTCAAAGCCTGAAGTTAACAATCGAGACGCTAAATAAACATTAAAGTGCCAGAAAGCTGAATACCAGACACCATGTGTGATGGACAGCTTTTATGGGAGGCAAAAGAGTTCAAACGCTATAATACTTTGAAATGATTTTCTGTACTAACGTTTGAAATGGATATGCAGCTGATGATCTGAGTATTTCCTTAATGTTTTCTGAGTGCTGTCCACTGAGCTTCACTGATTTCTCTTTGCTTAGCTCGACCATGACTTTTCCATCCAGAGATCAGGGTCGTTGGATTTCTGTCAGAACCCGAGCATGTTCTGGATAAGGTAATGCCATGTGTCCTCTGCAGCACACCAGCCCATGTCTTGTTGAATCCTAGTGTAGGCACTGAAACCTGCTCATGTCATTATCATAGACAGCTGCTGTGTTCATTCATCCAGTGTGTGTGTGTGTGTGTGTGTCTGTGTGTGAAAGTTTTCAATCCGGGTGGAGAGAATGTGCATGATTTGCTTCAGCATCATGGCAATTGGCATATTTTATGTGCTTTTCCCTCAGTGTGCTGCTTGTGTCACTGTCCTGCTTCTAACCAGCTTCTTGTGATCTTCAACCTTGTGCAGAAAGAAAATGCTCAGCAAGTCCCAATGTTGTCCCCAGTGTTTGTGTTTTTTTTGTGTTATAATACAAACTCATTTTTAATAAAGAAACTTATATTTATTAGTAAATGTACAGAACTAATCCCAAGTTTGAGGTCATTAAAGTTTTTTTGTTTGTTTGGAAGTAAATACTTTTATTCTGCAAGGATGCAAATGAATACTGAAAAATGCACAGTGGTTTCAAAACAAAAACAACAACAAAATCATAATTAAGAAATGTTTTCAACATTGATAAGAATAAAAAATGTTTCTTAAGCACCAAATCAGCGTATACTAGAATGATTTCTCAGGGATCATGTGACACTGACAATACATAGCTTAAATAATATTTCAAAGTATTACAGTAAGTACTGCTTGCTTTTTTGCATAAAAATTCAGCCTAGTTAAGACTAATAAAACAAAAAGTAATAAGTCTGACATTAAATTTATTAAATTAAGTGCATTTTCTTTATTTTATTTCTTTTTAACTTTTTAAAACATGCTTCTAAAAATAATTTTCATTAAAGATATAGTTCACCCCAAAATGTATTTTGGTGGGAGGGACTTTATTAGGAGTATTTTATTTTGCTCTCATGTACAGGTTCTGTCACATGACTAAAATTCTCCATTCCTCCATCAGACCACCGCTCTTGATAAGGAGAGGCAGATTCTCCGACGAGGATGCCACCAGAATGTGAGCGCAGCTCCCTGGACCACCCAGCCAACCTGTAGCCTCCACATCTCAGCCTTTACTCCCGGTCTGCACCTCGACCCCGTCCCAACCTACCAGCGGACTTCCTGCGCAAGGCCCCAGTCCATGTCCCTCCACCACCACCAACACCACGCCCGAGTCTGAAGACTTTTCCGCCTGCTCCTCGGAGACTGTTCACTCCCTCTTCTCCCCTTTCTAGCATCGAAAGGGAAGGGAACGAGTGGAAAGGGCACTAAAAGAGAAGAAGGGTTTATGAGGATTCGGAACGCGGCCGACTGGACTGATGAACTGAACCATTTTGTAATCTGATCACATAAAAACGGTGCAGGGAAAATGATGACCGTCAAGAAGGGGGTTTCTTGTTTATTTATGGTCATTATAATAACGTTATTTATACATAATAAACACATTTTCTTTTTTATTCAAGTTCAAAAATGTCTTTTTCTTTTGAAGCACCTTAGAAATGTGATGTTTTTATGGGTCCGGAATTGTTCAGATGCTCCAGAAGGAAACCGTAAGGACATTTAGCAGATCCGTTTCCTGGTAATTAGTACCCAGTGTTCCCGAAAACCTTTCTAACCAGACTGAAATCTATTTGAACTGCTGATACCTCTTTAGAGATAAACATGATGCGGATTTCCTTTTTATTGTGGCTGCGCAGAACTTGTTTCACATGTGAGATGGGGACCTTTTTTTGTAATCAGTGTAAATAATATAATTTCAATTATTTTGATATTGACAATATATTTCTTTATCTTAACTAGGCAATGTGTCACATTTAACCGTTTTTTGCAGTTTTTAGGTATATGGAGCATAAGCACAAATGCATTGTGGGAAAGACATAAGCAACATTCCTTAATACAGGGTCAGCTCTTGGAAACAATTATACCAACGTTCTGTCTGATTAATTCCATTTCATTAATGCAGGACATTGATTCAGTGGTACCTCTGTGTAATTAGTCTCAGGAGGTCAGATTAGGGTTGAGTGTTTCAGTAAGAGGTGTTCTAGTAACTCATAGCCCTGCTTACTGTGTCATTGTATTCTCTCATTAGTGCATGGAATACAGAGTGGCTCTCACATTATAATTTGAGACATTATCTTATTAAAAACTATATTATAACCCCATTTTGTTGTTTACTGATGCTGCCTGACCCAGGCTTTCCATTCCTCACTCTATTATTTTATTGATCACCTCACCGCTGGCAAGCTGCTATTCAGTAAGAATCGGCAAACGTAAAGCCTAGAATAGGCCAATTAAATTTGTCTAATTTAAAGCTGCAGTCGGTAACTTTTGACGCTCTAGCGGTTAATAAACAGAACTGCTTGCGTCTTGCGGAAGAACATCGTAGCCGGAACTACTTCTCTCTGTTTATGTCTATGAAGAATCACAAAGGTACTGGGTTACTCCTCCGCGGTACCCCCGAAGCAATCTAAAATAGTCCCAATATAAACACTTATTATAGGTGCACCCTAGTGATTCAGGACAAGCTAAAAACACGGTTTGGAAAATTGATTCATGGTGTACTCGCTTATTATATACATTTTTCTACATTTTGAACACAAAGTTCGTAACTGCAAATGGCAATAGGACCACTGGGAGGAGGTAGAGGAGCTTGATTTTTTCACAGATTATCCGTCTCATATTCTACTTGTAACCAGGTTGAAATTATGTTCTTTAGTATAACATTTACTAGTTTGAATAATTAATTTCATAGTTTAATAAATGGTTTAAGGTTAAAAAAGTTACAATACATTGACTGACCAAGAAATGTTGATTTTGCTCAATGAGAGAAATACATGTATACATGGTGTAAAATTCATTTATGGTATACAGCATTTAAAATGTTAAATGTTTGTTGGTTAATAATATATGTGAAAATGTTTAAAAGATGCATGTGACAATAGTACGAAAGAGTTACACAAATGTTTTGTGAATTTATGTTATTTCTGAAAGTTTTGTGTATGATCCAATCACTGGAGAGGTCAAGGGTAAGAAGGAAGTGAGAGACGTGTGTGAGTTGGTGCGGAGAAAAAAAGAAGGTTGCTGTTAAGGTAATGCACCTGAAAATTAAAGTGTTCAACACGAACACTTATACAAGTAATTAGTGGTGATAGTTCTGTTTGTTCGAGTGAAAAACTCATCCGTTACGACAGACATATGTTTCAGTTAGCCGCTGATTTATTGGTTAGTGTTTTACATGGACTTTGCTGATAAGCTAGCGGCCAGCGATCTTAATTAGTTAAGCCTGTGTGGAAATATGAAACCGACGATGATCAAAGACTTCCCGGAGCCGGATAGCGTTGTCGAGTGATGAACTTTGCTGAGATCGTCAACCGGGTGTACCTTCTCTTCATCAAGCTTCTCATCATCACGAATCCTCTCCACCTGTCTGAGAGGTGAGACGTGAGATTACATGCACATTGAAAAAAGTTACAATTTGTTTGTTTGGCCTTTATGGTGAAACAGCCATTGAGTTTAAGGCTACAACGTACCCGAGCTACATTCAGGCCTGCATCATTTGAACACTTGAAGGGTATTTCATTTTAAGATAGGTTTTTGCCGGCTATTTTATTTTCTTGGGCCCTTATGTGTTTAATGTGAATTTAAATGCAGTTGTTATGTGAAAAGTGAGTTGTACCAGACATATTTCATTTCTGACATTCATTTCTAAGTAAATCTGTTTTATATATTTTTTTAAAACCTTTATGGTTACTGATTATTTCGATATTTTCAGTTAATTAAGAAAAAGAGTAAAATTTGGGTTAAACGTGAAATTGTTTATAGGAGAAGAGTAATTCCTAGACTTTTAATTTCCTGTTAAAGTGTTAATAGTACTGCTTAAATTTTGATTTAAAGGGGAATAGTATTTTCATTTAAAAAGATAGTAATCAAACACACACACAAGTTAGATACTCAAACATTTATTTGTGAAACCTCACTTATTTAATTTAAAAGATATTTAAAGAACTCAGGATAGCCACCTCTCATTATAGTTCAGCACCCTAGAGAGGCGCTACATACTGTCAGGACATAATGACAGGTTTAACAAATATGTAAAAAATATATTTTTACAAAAGTTATCTACTGCAGCTTTAAGGTGGTAAACAAATTTAGTTTGAGACAATTAGACAACATTTGAATAAAATAGGCTAATAATTATAAGAATTATTTATTTGCAAAACTGACTTTGAAGGGCGCAAAAAAAGTAGTTTGGAATTCGCCCTATGATTTTGAAGCCTGCTTAAAAGCCTCGAAGCTTCGCGACTCGAAATCGAACGCTTCCATGATTAAAAGCTTTTAACTGACCTCATTCAATTCAGGACATTCAGAATAGATGTTTAAAGAAAAGAAGAAGAAAAAAATAAACACACACACACACACGAGTACCTCAAAAAGATGTTTTGGCTTGTTTTATTGTAAATACGACAAAAAGGAAACAATTTTATTTTACAGTTATTGATCTATATATCGGCATGAATTTGAAACATTTTAAGAGTCACCTGTGAGATTCTGGCTTATTCAAGTTGCAGCAAATGCATGAAACAGCAGGTGGGGACTGAATTTAAAAATTTAATCTGAATCTAAATAAATCATCCGTTATCCGTAATAGCCAACAGCCATTCCTCTCCTCTCCACAAATGATGCAGACATATAAAACAAAATAAATTAAAACAATATGCAATCATGATCAGATACACCTTGCAAAATAAATGATTAAAAGTTATTTAGTAAATGTACAAATCAAATCAAATATACAGTACTGACCGCTCACCTACACAGACAGACCTACACGTAGTGTGCGCGCTGCTGTCTCATGTATAATTTACATTAAATGGCCAATGAAACGGCAGAGCAACAAATTACTTGCATAATTTATTCATATTTTCATTTCTCGACTCAGTCTTGGCTTCCAGCTGACTAGTTATTACCCCTCTCCAGTAAAATGACTATATTTCTGTAGCAGTGTTGTTGATTGAGAAATGTCCTTCAATCACACTTTTTAAAGAGGGGGATGGAAGAAAATAAGTCAATATTCATAAATGTGGATTTCAAACATCTCAATCCACGTATTGAACCGTGTTTCTGCAGTCACTCTCGGCTACAAGGATATTGCTTACTGTGGCTGTGGTTGTACAATGTAATCATCACATATGATTATAATATTAATTTTTTAAATACAACAAACATCAATGCACAAATTATACAATGGAGAATGGGCCTAAAATAAAAATAAAAAAGAAATTTATATGCTGAAAAATGTGGGATGTTAACGGTGCAATGTGTCCGATACAAAAACTTCAACATTAATAATTTTCTTTTTTCATAAATAATGAAATGTGTGAGTGAGGGAGGGTTTCTTTTTCTTTTGTTGCTTATTGTCTCTTTTTTATGGCCTGCTTACATGCCTGGCTTTCCTAACCATCAAAGTATTTACATATATGACAAAACAATTACCAAATGTACAAAGAGGAAAGAGAAGCTTGATTCCTGTCTGAGCAGTTCACTTCCTCCCTGTGAATCAGCAGGCCTTCATCTATAATTGTCCAAATCATCATTTTGTTGGAACTAAACTATCTTACAGCAAGTCATTAATAAATTAAAGGATTATGGGATATTTCATAATGGAGAGCGAGTGGGAAGTATGAATTTTATCCCGTTATAGTGACGAACTGCACCGTTGGAGTTTGTATTTACAAAGACTAAGTTCTCCGCTGCGTCTTAATCCCACACCAGACCCCATCCTTCCCTCCCACAACCCTCCCAAAATCTGTTTTGTTAGTGGTTTTTGTCTAAGCCTCTTCTGCTGGGAACTGCAGTACAGTCCATCCAGTCCTGCTGTCGATCTTGTACGATGACCTTCGCAGACAAAAGGACATTAGGCATCTCATAGTATGTGGGGAGTGAAGGACCACCCTAAAGGTCTAAGTAACGTTGGCGATATGTCTTGTGATTTCTTCCGGGTTTAACGCCACCCTGAAATTTGAGGGACACCATCATCTGTCAAGCTGGAAATGAACTTCACTGTTTTCACTGCCTCAACTGCAGGCCCTAAACAAGGTCCCTCTCTCTCTTCCCGTCTCTGTCTCTCTTTGTTCTGTCTCAGTATCTGTTCTGATGTTCGTAGTGCCAACGATTGAAATCAATGTTAAACGCCACAATGCTGCCGGATGCCATCCCAGTGATCAAAGTCCTGCAAATATATAGAACAAAATAATACATTCATATGAAAAATGTCCATAATACACACACACAAATATATATATATATATATATATATATATATATACACACACACACACACATACACACATTTTTTTCTTAATTAAAAGCATATTTAGATAACATTTTATATTAAATTTTAATTAGATAATTATATATGTAATTTTAGAGACAATTTTCTTTCAATTTAATATCAAAATAAGTGAAATAAATATAATAAAATAAGTTCTGTGTATGTGATATTGTACTACTGTTAAAGTTTTTTTTTTTTTTTTTTTTTTTTTTAAGAACGTACGGTTATATATATATATATATATATATATATATATAGATAGATAGATAGATAGATAGCAATCACAGCCGTACATAACCAGCCATATCCAATCATATCACGTAATAAACTAACTAAACTATCAGACTTTATTATATTTTATTATATTACTGTTTTTAGCTCAGGTGTGCTCACCTCTGGTCATGGGATAAGTCCATAGCTCTGATGCCTGCATCACAGCCGGGGTAAATATACAGCTGCTTAAAATCACAGGCCTGCCAGACTTCAACAACACCGTTATCACCTCCTGTAACCAAGTTCTGACCGTCGCTGCTCAACAGTATGGCCTTGGGGAAAACAGAATAAGTTTAAATATAGAGACTATCTCGGGTTAATGTGTATTTCTGTTCTACTATATCTCTTACACGTGTGGAGTCATTGATCTCCATCTGTGCCAGGAGTTTGCCATTAATGCTGAAGTTACAGAAGTGTCCTCTATCATAGTAGATGATACAATGACCCTCACTGGACACCGAGATCAGACGAGGCTGGAGACAGTTCTCAGGGCCCTCTAGGGCCCGCAGTAAATCTCCTGTGATGGTGTGGACCAAACATGGCCCCTCTGTAAAACAAGACAATAGCAACAACCTCTCAATTCTGTCATTACACAGCAAGATTTTAAAATGGAGAAATAAGAATAATCATCACTTTCTTTTAAATTAACATCTTGTTAAATAAATATCCTGTTATGGGTTTATATCAGAGTTCTATAAGCTCTCAAGGAAACCAATGCTAGTATGAAAAGAGTGATATGCTAATATTCAGATTGCTTCCTCTCAGACTGACCTTTGGCCCCACTGATGACAAGTCCCAGTTCAGCACACACTGACACACACACCACCTCATGGTCATGGCCTGTCAGAACCGCTCTAGGTGCTGGATAATCACCTACAATACAACAGAAGGTCAGCTTCTGGAATCCTACAAATGTCAGTCAATCATTTCTTTTGCTACATAACTAATACGCAATACCACACAAAAATAAAAATGAAAAAGAAGATACATTAGGAGTTAGATAAGCAGGCAATAAAAAAAGGAATGAATTTAAAATATTCACAAAGAATAATCACTGAGACCATTTTTCTCTCAGTGTGATATCAGTATAAATAAAATAATTATCCTACGTATGTGAATGTCCTATGTACTTTCTATTGCACTAAGAATCCATTATATATTTAGTACAACTAAATACTGAGCATGGAGTTATGTACATGAAAGCAATGCTCAAATGAACCCGGTTATGTGCTCACTGTTGTTGGGATTGTCTCCAATGATGTGATGTCGTCCGCTCCAGTACCACAGAAGAAGGGTTGCATCTCGTGAGCCAGAGACAATGTAGCAGTCGCCTCCAATGTAAGACTCAGATCGCGCAAGACAGGTCACCACATCCCAGTGCCCAAACACGATCTGAGTGAGTTTCCCTGAATGAAGGAAGAGTGTGCAGATGAGCGCATGTGCATTTTAGAAACATACACTTCATATTTATTTGTAGTAAAGAGTACGAGTTTTATATGTTCAAGTTATAAATTCATATAAATGGCATAAAATCCCAAAAGACACAAGCACCTGTCTCAGTGGAGTAAACACGGAAACTCTTGTCCCAGAAACCACATGCAAGGATGTAACGGTTGTCGGCTGTCACCACAAAGCAGTGCGTGTTGATCTGAATGCTTTGATCCACCAAATCTGTGATCTGCCTTTTACTAATGCCAGAGTTATTGGCTGGGAAAGAAAACAGACCAGGTGAGAATGTCTGAAGAAACAAGTTTCATCTGTTTTTTAAGAGCATAATCCACACAAAAATGAATATAAATCATGACAGAATTATTTAACTATCGCTTTAACTGAATGAATTTCAGGCCTGCCCCTAGTGATGTGATAAGTTACTGGCTAATCACATGGTCACATGATTTGAAGCACTCACCAATCAGAGAGTCCATCTCAATAGGAAGGTGATGAGCCTGTTCTAATGAATATCCCGGAGCACCTCTGAGACCTAAACAAAACATTGCTAATATTGTAAATAAACTTGCACCGAACGTTAAAAAGGGCGTTTGAAACCCTCTGATTTCTTCAACTGTTATGTCTAAGAAAGCTGCATACGGTCGCGCTCACCGACTGTGTTGTGCCAGCGGTTGACGGCGAACAGTCGGCTGCATGTGACCGTGACTGCAGCAGGAATGCTGAGGTGAGGCAGCGTGTTGGCCGCCACGTGTGTGACCGGAGAGTTGGAGGGGAATTTGAGCACCATGATTACATCTTGCTGCATCTGGTCCTTGAACATCAGAGGACTCTGCGGAAGGAAACACTAATGAGCAGAAGAGAGAAAGAGGGGGAAAAAATGGAGGTAAAAGGAAGGGACAAGGAATTAGAAAGGTAAATTGCAATGGAACAAACAAGGTGAACATCACAGGGCAGGATTCTGGGTAAGGATATAATTTAGGATCAGTTTTGGGTTGGTTCGGACTGTCAGGAGGGGGAAACATCCAACCATAGACAACCTTGCTAGGTGTAAATCAGTGTCTGAACCGGGCGTGATTTCATAAATCACATTTATTCCAAGAGATCTGATATAGATCACAATTAAAAGAGGTGTCTTGAAAAGGACAAAATAAAGGTGATATAGTAGCGTCTCACCAGGTGCATGGCGGAGCTGCGTGGAGGGTGAGGCTCTATCAGCAGCTGTGATGGAGCCTGTCCAAATGACTGAATCTGAGCCTCCATGGACTAAAGAGATGACAAAGAGACAAAACAAGCGGTTATATTTTTAGTTGACAGACCCCCTGAGCTGCCTCACATCTGACAGACATTTACAGACATGGAAAGACAAGCGGAACACTGCTGTCAACATGCCGTGCCGAGATATGAAATATCAACATATTCACTCATTTTGGACAGAGGACTGAAAGATATTGACGGGAGATATTAAAGACTAATGATGGAGACTATCAAATAAGATTTTATTATTAATGGTTCTATTATAAAGCCTGCTGATAAATAAAAACCGCACTGCACTGTTGTGTGTTAAACAGGAAAATGCATTCATATCAAATGTATATATTTTAATTATGATGATGATAATGTTTTTACAATGATATCATACTTTAATTTAATTTGTGTAAGTTATTTTTAATTGTTTTTCATACTATGGAAGTCAATGTGGACTAGCAACTGAAGGTGAACTGTCCCTTTAAGACATTAAGTATTTTATCAATAATACTTAATGACAATAATATTAATAATAATAATATCTTAATTATAGACATTAAGCATTTTAATTTGATTATTTATGATTAGTTATTTAATCAGATTAAGATTATTATTGACATTAAGCATTTGAGATGATTACTTCTATATTATTGAATATGTAATAATCAATGTTATTAACTGTGTCTTTATTTATTATTTTGTTCAGTTTTTCTAAAATAAAATAAAAAATTAGAATTTCATCCTGCATATTTTATTGAGATACATTGAAAAAATCAGTATCATAAAAAACTGTACCGGACAATGTCTAATAGAAACCTATTTAAAACACAGCTTAACTTGATTCACACAAGTAGGACAGGTTCCTAGATCAATATCCTCCGTTGAATCAATACTCACTGACCTCTCTGGCGAGGGGGTCTTACCTCTCTGAGCTGGGGGTCGGTGATGGTGTCCAAGTTCACAGATCCCTCATAAGACAGGTAATGGAAAACATTGAGGGCCCTAATGGCCTCCGGTCCTCTCTGCTTGTAGCCAAAGATGAGATCGATCCACTGGTGCAACTGACAGGACACAAATTCACTCTCCAGCGCCTGAGACAGGAAGAGGACAACAGGGTTAATACAAGGGCCAATCAGGCCTTCTAAAAGAAATTACTAGCCATGTAAAGCTCAAACTAGAGCTGCTCCATTCAGGGAACTGGCCTTGTCTTATTTTGATTCTTGACACACTGGCTGAATTGACTATTAATCCTAAAGGCATCTGAAATGGCGCAATAATGTCGAGCGAACAAAGGTGCTTGAATGCACAAATAATCTTTCCGTCCCTCACCATCCTGTTAATGCGAACAAAGTCCTCCGGTTTTTTGGCCCAGACTGGTAGTTCCACGTCACACACGACTGTCCTGTCCTCTCTCACCCCCAGATCATATCCGCTGCTGTTCACAAACATCTCAGGGAGGTAGTAGAACTCCGGGATCAACTCCTGTCATGCAAACAAACACGCTGACGTCACAGCACAGAAGTAAGATCAGTCACAGCATCGTTTTACCTTACAAGATTTCACTCACCCTAACATCAGATGTGTCCCTCTGGCAACTTCGCCAAGAGCGCGCGATGCCAGAAAACGTCCGGTCAGGATGGTCAAACTTGTCGTTATTACAATTCAAGAAAAACGTGGTGAAGGGTTCCTGTGGGATTGAGGAAGTGGCACACACTATCAGATTAAAACGACTTTTATTAGCTTTTCTTAAAAAGAGAATTAAGATTAAGATTTTCAATAGAATATGAATAGACTACAGTGAAGACTCACTATCCTGACAAGCCAGAAGAGAGTGGATGCTGAGGTGGAGTACAGTGATGCGTAATGATGGGGCAGAGTTCCGTCATCCTCCCATGTATCATAGCGTTCTGCATAGAACACGGCTCGCTTTGGATTCAGGGCTCCGATTGGCTACATTACAAACAAGAAGGAGAAAAAAAGAATTAAAGTTAGTAGCTCATTTTTGATTCAGGCCTCTGAAAGTGGAGTATAAATATTATTATATTTAAATTATTACTTATATTCAGAAAGTATGCTTTAATTTGATTAAAAGTAGCAGTACAGTCATATACAAATATATATATATATATATATATATATGTGTGTGTGTGTGTGTGTGTGTATATTTATACATTTCAAATAAATGCTGTTGTTTTGAATTCCTCAGAAAAAAATTATATTTCTCAAAGTATCCTGAAAACAATTATCACAGTTTACACAAAAATACAAAGCAGCATAACTGTTTTTATCATTGATGATAAATGTTTCTTGAGCGACAAATCAGAATATTAGAATGATTTTTGAAGGATCATGTGACACTAAAGAGTGGAGTAATGTTGCAGAAATCATCAGGAATTAATTTCATCTTAAAATATATTAAAACAGTTATTTTAAATTGTAATAATGTTTCAAAATGTTTTAAATGCAAAAAATGCAGTTTTGGTTAACATAACAGACTTGTGGGAGTTAAAAGAAACAACAACCTGAGACTGGTATCCGTAAAAACCTTCTAACAATTCATATTACATTCCGGATGATTTGTATAGCTCTATTTGAGCTATGGAAAAAGACTTTCAGGAGTGGCATACCTTTGACAGATCCCGGAAATTCCCAGGCAAGGTAAGATCCAGGTCCTCCGATTCATAGTTAGTCAGGACCCAAGGGAAGACAGGATATTGGTTCAGATCATTATAGGTCCTCCCTGCAAACAAATATCAACAGACAATGTTGTCTATGAGCAGGTAACTTACATATAGCCTATAACACAGTTTTATTAATTATAAAACTATTAGTTGCAAAAGCAGGAAACTTATTAGTGCAGAAAAGAATCTTACCTGCAATCGTGTTGAGGAACATGAGGTACTCGAAATTAGAAATCTCCCTCCGCTGCCATCTCTGAGTCATATTAGATGACTTAAAGAGCTGCCTTGGTGTTGCCAGAGATATCCGTCTATGGGAGAAACAGCAAAATAACAAGACAATCAATTAGTATTGGTTAATGGCACATTTAGTATTAATTAACAGTTAAATGTTTAGTCATATAACAACCACTCCTAAACTGATCTCATATGACTGAACCCGTTTCAATATTAGAAAGCCAACACCAAAGAGCTTACCTTGCCTGAGGGAGACCATAGCTGGTGCCAACGCCGACCCGGGGTAAACTGTACACTACCTTCTTTACAGTGGCCTGATCCGGGAAGTTGAACATGACGGATGCTGTGGAGATGATAATAAAATAGTGCCATTAGAAACCTTAAATTAAACAACATTTTGACATTGTTTTTGGAGAATTGGCATCTTACTCCTGTTGGCCATGAAGACCTCTAATCCAGTGTTTTGGAGCAGGTAGCGTCTTGAAAAAACTGCTCTGATCTCACTGAACATCCATTTCCCATGCAGGCCCTCAGTATACGCCAACACCTGACAAACACAAAAGCAAAGCATTTACATACAATCAGAGGAATAGCAGTTAGCAAAGAACACTGCATTTTGAACTCTGGGACAATAGCAATGCCAACGCATGATCCTGAAATTCTAACTGGATGATATTTAGTAATTCTACGTTAAATAATGTAGACTTTATCAGTGGCACATAAAGTACCTTTGAATCAATCTTTTTGAAAGTTGGATCATCCTCGTCCACCTCGAAATAGATCTCTGTTGTGGTGATTGACAATGTTCCTCTAGCAACGATCACAGGAGCAACGAGCTGGGCCGGTGTGCTCAAAACCACTGGACCTGAAAGAAACCACGGCACAGAATGAGAAACGTAACATTTAAAACTCCTGAGTCCTGGATAAGTGAACATATCAAGTGACTGTGGTCAGATTTTCCAAAAACCTGGGATTTCAAGACCAGTACTGGAGAATTAAATAATCTTTTTGAACATGTAACATATAATAATCTAAAATCTACCTCACCTGGTCCTGAAAAAGCATCTTTCACCATTACCAATCCTTAAAAATTATCATTTTTAGTGATGCAATTAGCTGACTGCTGTTATTATCAGGATGTTACTTTACCAAGGCCAAGTGATTTGTCAGAAAGCATTTGTAGCTCAAGCTTTTGAAAACAAAGCATGAACAAATGATCAAAGGCATTAGTTTTCAAACCAGTTCGAGATCAACAGACATAGACCTCTTTGATTTAGAAAGTATATAAAAAGAAAAAAACTAAAATCTGAGGAAATAACAAGCCATTTAGCTTAATTAAATAATGATTAAATAGCCACAATGTGTTAAATACAGTCAGTGACTCATTAAGATAATGATTAAGTGGCTACTTTGATAAGCGTTAATTAGTTAATTTAGTGATCCGGAGATTCAATATCAAAATCAGATGTAGCACTTGAGCTCATAATCACATTTTTGGCAGATTCAGTTGAGATTTGCATCAAAAGGCACAAGGGCTGGAGCTTGTTCTGGGCTAAAACGCTAATTAGGATACTTGTTTACTGAAGGACCAAACTTGCCTCTTGAGATAAATACCCTCGGACGAAAAGCCACTGGGAATAAAGTACAGTTGCATACATTAGCAAATGCATCAACAATACATCAAAGAATCACCACATTAATGATTTCTACATGAGCAGCTAGAGTGGAACTCTTGGTGCAGGCTGGCATTTAAGACTGATTTGTTTAATAGTGCCATGGCAGTCTTAAAATGGGATCTGAGAAGGCTGCTGGAGAATAAAAGCCTTATGAGTGCAGCAGAGACGCTGAATACCTGCAAGGTTGTCAATCTCTTTCTCCTGCAGCAGACTGATGGCATCATCATCTCCTTCCAGCATCAGGTCCGTCTCAGGGTTCTGATTGACCACCGAATGACTACGGAACGATTTCTGTGACGTCACGTCCTCTTCTTCCTCAGAGCCTGCCCATACAAAACATATAGTTATTTACAATAATAATTAGTCCATGCAAAAAAATAAAATAACATATATATATTTCCTGATAAAATAATGTTGTGTATCTGCATATGTATTATGTATGGACACACATCACTTTAATATAATATGTCTCTGAGACATATTTGTGCACTGTAAATTAGACTGAGGTGGTATGGATGTGTTGTGGCTGACCGTATTCTTCTAGAGATTTGAGAGCCACGTCTGAGTGGGTGGAGCCATAGGCATTGCGTACGAATCTCCGCCTCCTGCGCAAGTCATCCTCCCAGTAGTCCAAACGCCAATAATCATGCAGCTGACTGAGGTGGAAACAGACAGAGAGAGAGAGAGAGAGAGAGAGAGAGTGAGGAGGTGATGACTGGCCAGGAAACTAGCAACAGAATTGGAAAAGGTTGAGAATAAACTGTGAGATTGTGAACCTCTGGGACATAGTTCCCCATGCTCCATGCTTATTAGTCAAAATGTTGAGGATCTTCTGTTTCAACTGGTTTGCAGTCACGTGATCTCGGTGTTTGGCGGCACTGATGAGGTGATCACACATCTTTTCCTCTTCTCTCCTGTCTGCAGCGTACTGGGCACAGTTCGACTAGGAACAGAAAGAGCAAAGGAAATGATCTTCACATCATTCCTTATGTATGATAAACAATTAGACCGTGAACACATGACACAGTGATCCGCACAGACTGACTGACTTCAAACTCAGCATGTTTGTGGACATCTTCCGCTCTCTGCCTGTTGAGGATGAACTCAGCCTCATTGGCGACACGGACAATGTGATCCTTCATGGCGTGACAAAGAAGCCTGAAACAAAAACACAGTGAAATGCCTAAAGAGAACAGTCTGCATTTTAGCAGCATAAACCTGAAATGATTACTTAATTTTGCATAATGAGCATCTCCTTTCAATATATTGCACCAGATCTCACAAAAAAAAACAAATCAGGAATTGTTCTTTTGAAAACTTTCATTTTATGTCAGCTGAGTAGGAACTTTAATGAGAATGAGAACGTACCTTCCCTCATTAATAAGTTCGATGAATGCAAGTCCTGCATTCTTTTGTATGGAATTCTGCCACTCCTGAAAGCACACAAAACAACCGTTATTGACCTTAATGAATACCATAATTTAAACATTTTAATGTGCCGAAGATAAATGCATTAATGAAATTATGGATTAGTGAAGTGTAAAATGCTAAAATGCTTTTGTTTCATGCATACTGTTCTGATAATAAATACATTTTTCTGTCTATTTTCATGACTCTTGGTGAAGAGATGCACTGATGATCTTTCCTGATTGGCTCTTTGCCACAGAAGCGAGAGTAATTTTTTTAGAAAGAGATGCAGAATGCACTTAGCATCCACTGCAGATGCTTCTAGAAGGACACATCACAGGCAGCTCCCATTACCTTCTGCTTCCTGCCAATCAATATTTAGGGTACGGTTTCATCCCCTGAGCCACTAATGGAGGGCTTGGAGCTTCAGTAATATTATATGTGCTGATGGAGCGATGACGGGAAATAGAGGGAGGAGGGGAGAGGAGGATGAGAGGGCATCAAACACCGGATGGACCACTGCTACACTCCAAAGCTCCTAATCTTCACTCCAACTCTGAAGGCAGAGGAAGCCTGCTGAGATGCGGAAGTCTGAAATCTTGATCATTCAGAAGAGTTCAAAGAGGTTTAGTGGGGTTCCCAGTATAAGATACTGACACCCAGATGCAAGCATTGATAATTCTGCTTTGAAATGTTTGATTAGTAGTGAGAAAAGTACATTTCTCCTCATGTGGATCGATGGCGAAGCACAGGAGTGTCTTAAAGGTAAGTAAAAATTCTTCAACAGGAATACTTTCTGAATGTGAAGTTTAGAAGTTTTACTGGAAGCTAAAGAAACATTACTGTAGCTCAAACAGTTGAGCGTGGTGCTACCAAAGGTCTTGCGTTTGATTCCCATGGAATGCATGAACTGATCAAATGTGAATGTATTTTGCTTTGGATAAAATCATGCGGCATGAATATATGCATGAATATAAACTAAGCTAAAGTGTGTAGTTCGGAAGTATGCAGTGATACTTTTTGATACCCACACTGGCTTTAGCGTAAAGTAGGGTGGGTCTGAAATCGGATCCTGTTTAGGTCAAGCACAAAGAGGTTGAAAAATACTGATGAAATGTTTCCACATTGCAGCACTGTGACCTTTTCCAAAATTTGAAGCTGTTTAAAAGCAGTTTCACTGTAGTTTATTTGGAGTTTATGGAGCCTGAAATGTAAGTTGGTGTGGTGATAGAAAATACGAACACTTGGTGAATGACAAAATTAAGTTAAAATGAATTATTCAAAATAAAATTATTAGAGAATAAAGTGAGAAATCTCACCTGGGAGCACAAGAGCATCACAAGCTCCACAACCGATGTGCTGGACTTCATACAAACCAAGCCTGTAGCAGTGCATTAACAAAAACCAGATTTTAGCATGTGCATGTCTAAAAAAAAATAAAAACATAAATCTGAGTGGGTTCCAAAAGACTGACAACAATAGTGAAAATGTCCAGATCTTAAATATGAACCTTCTGGTTTTAATTGATCTAAGATGAGTGTATTTCCAAGTTCAGTATTGCATTTGAAATCCCATATATTCAGTTTAGACTTTTGGACCCCACTGTACATGTGTAACATAAAATAACCTAACATAACTGGCTGAAAACTTTAAAGTGATAAATCTGATCTATTTTAATGTAAAGACAGTTCTGCTTTAATTAAACAACACAAACAGACAAACATTAAACTGTGCGGAGGTCAAGACAAGGTGAGAGCACAGACATTAAAGCCTGACAGGACAGCAGGGAGGGGAGGGAGAGGGTGGAGAAGAGAGGAAGGAAATATAAGGAGACAAAAGACAGCGGTGGAACAAGAAACAAAAGTGATTCACTCTAGATCTGGATCTTCAGATTTAGGTTTCTTTGATTTCAGATGAAATGAATAGAGAGGAAGTCCTCTCAGAACTCAACAATAAAGATCGCCTGATAGACCTGGCCCAGTGTGAGCAAGTTTTGGGTCAGCTGAGTTGATTGAACTGTCACCTGCCATTATTATGAATTAAAAAATGAATTAAGTTTTTTTTTTTCTGGTAAAGAAAAAGTTTAATAAAATATGTTTTGTCTGATACAAAAATGTATACATAAATTTAAACACAAAACTAAAAATGTATTTTTAAATCAAATTAATTAAATTTACCTAGAAAAGAAAACACTGTAATAATTATATAAGAACTATATTTTTTATATTTTATTATTTATACAATTTTCATTATTTATACATATTTTAAATTTAAAAATGATTTTCTTTTTTTGTTATAAATAAAATAAATAGAAAATGCACACCATTACACTTTTATATCTATTACATTTAAGTTATTTATGCATATTTTATTACAAAAATGAATTTGTCGGTGTTGTGAGGCCAATTAATATATACCAGCTAGAGCACTTCCTCAGTGTTTCATCCTTTCATCCTAAGCAGTTCTGTTATTCTCATACCTGCTCTAGGTCCATGTACTCGCACAATTGTGTGTGTATGAGGCAGCCAGTGGACACACACACACACACACAGCAGACAGTGAGGGACTCCACAGAGACACCAGGTAGAGAGAAAAAGGAGCACTATACAGCACCTGTACCTTCTATGAGCAACTCCTGCCCATGACTGCCCAGCAGAGTCCGCGAAAGGAAGGGGGCGAAATCCACAAAGATCTCCCTCAGCAAGGGGGCCACTTTCTCTAAGGCACGCTCCAATTTAGTCGTGATACTACAGTTGGAATATGAAAGACATAGAGAGAAATATTCAAGTTAGCTCCAAAATACAGAGACCAGTTATAAAAAAAAAAACATCACACTTCTCAATTCCAGCTGGTTAGTATGTGACAAAGTCTATGGAGTTACTGCTGGGTTAAAGCCAACCTACAAGAATTCAACCACAGGGAGGCAAATGCTTAACGATCGCCCTATTATATTGCACACATCACCCTTTAAGTGCCACTGCGCTTAGCTAGAAGCTGAGTTAACCTGCACTAAGACTAAAACTTCAGCGCCAGGGATGCAAATGACACCAAACAAGGGCAAGTGTGAAAGGTTTCATGAGGAAAAAAAATCATAAAAGTCTGAGGACATCCAATGTGGTGCCAACAAGGAATGTCTTGACATTGAAGAATGACAATGTCTATAATGAAACGGTAAGCTAGCAGTGTTGATTCTGTCAAGTTCTTGGTAAATATAACTGTTGATTTGGAGTGTGCATGCTTTTTGTGGATTATCAATGTGTTTGTTAGGCATTTTACCACAGTATAGTTGAAACAATAGCTTATGTCACTGATAGTAAATCTTAACCAGGTCTGATGCAAAGATATACTGGAAATTACAGCCAATCAGAGCATATTTGATGACTATTCTGCATTCACATGCCATCTGCATATTAAGTTGGTGGCTAGTAAAAAATATTGAATTTCTTTGTTGTAATTGTCTTGTCAATATATTATGAAAACAATAAGTAAAATAGAAATATATATATATATATATATATATATATATATATATATATATATATATATATATATATAAAAACTTATGAAAAATAAAAAATGACGAAAACTTAAACTAAAATTAAAAATACAAATAAAATGTATATCAAAAACTAATGATAAAATTGTATACTAAAATAACACTGGCACATTACGTCATGTTTAAAAAATGCAATTGAAGAAATGAAAATCAAAGAGACGTGATTTGTATGCTTGAAAATTGTATCGTGTCATGCCTGGTTTGGACATTGTTTATATGCGAAAAAGAGACAGAATCAAATCTTGCAGAACCGTTACAAATCAAAGCAGCAGTGGTGGTGTAGCTGGCCAGCTTGAAAACTCACAACCACCAGGAAAGAGAGGAAAAAGAGGCAGAAAAAGACAGAATAAAATAGAAAGACAGAGAGAAGGAAGGGAATGTTAAGCTGGTAGCAGTGGGTAAGGTGGGCCAGTTCAAGCTTCCTTGCCTAAGAAACTGTCCTGCATCTCTGGGGGCTGTTTGGAATCCTGTCAGCGAACTAAAGGATTTGAGTTCAGGAGGCGTCAGCCTGGTTCGCAGTGGACACTGGTCCACTTCACAAAAGGCACTGCAATACAAATGGGCACAAACAGACAGTAATGACTGTACAGGCATTCACTGCAGCTCTTAGTCTAAAGTGTGACTTAATCCCTGTGTGTTGATCTGTGCCAAATCAAAGGATGATTGAGCCCCAAAGCTTCCGTGTCGTACATGCAAAGAGACAAAAATGAAGAAAATCAATTCTGTTGCATTCAAATTAGAACAGATGTACCCATGTTTGGCAGGAAATACACTTCAGACCATAAGTACCTCAAAGTGCATCTTTAAAAATGCACAGAGACCTCAGTACGTGTCTCTGAGGGAATCTGTGGCTGTGGTGCGTGCTGTGGTTACAAAGATATACAGATCGGGAAGTGCAGAGAGGAGACAGATGTAAAGTGAAGAAACTAATGGATTATGGGAATCATAGGAAGAAGAAAGACTGCCAAAAAAAAAAGAGGATGAGCACAGGAAGTGGGAATGCATGATTTAAGGTTTTAAGCATGTGAATAACTGGATAAAGTGAGGAAGAGCACAGGGTGGAGGAGAAAAGGATGTGGTGTGTGTGTGTGTGTACCTCATGTTTTCCACTGTGTCTTCAGGCATTGGTGCAACGGTCTGCACCGCTGGGAGGTTTTTACTTGTGGCACCATTCACAAAACTTGATGAAGAGGAGGATGAGGAAGAAGCAGAGTCAGTGGCACCTGTGAGACATAATGGATGAGACACATTAGAACAGTTTAAGCACAAGGAATTGTTTTAAAGTGCTACAAAGCATGCTTAAATGTCTAAAATGGACACTACGACTGGAAAAGAGTCTAAACTTATGAAAGCCCATGACTACTCCAAATAGCCCAATCAACCCAATCACATGCAAATAGAGCATAGACCAACAAAATGCATATGCTCATTGGATTGTAAGATAATGTAAATATTCAGGACGACTCGCCTGTTGTGTTGATCATGCTTTTAGGTGTTGCCGTGGCAGCAGCAAAGATATTGGGCGTACTTCCTGATGAGGGCACACCACTGGTGGTGGGAGTTCCTACTGTGTTCACAGCCAGGCTTCCTGGAGGGGGCTTCTTAACAGGCACCACCACACTCCTGTGAATGTGCGCGCACACACACACACACACACACACACGTATTGAATTTATTCAGTAATTAATCCCTATATACATCTTCACATCAAAATACTTTTATATACCATAAATTAAACACTTATATATGCACTACCATTAAAATGTTTGGGGTCAGTAAGATTTTAAATGTTTTTTTTCTTCTATTTTTTTAAGAAATCACTTAACTTTTGCAATGCATTTATCAGACTTTTTATCCAAATCGAGTTACAGTAGAGAAACATAAGCAATTCAAACTATACAAAGCTTCTTAATAAACAAAATAAATTTAATTCAATATACATTTGTAAATATGAATATTAACAATAAGTTACATGTAAAAACACACCTACTATTCATATGTTTGGTGTCACTAAAACATTTGAAATGTTTTCGAAAGAAGTGCTTTATGCTGACCAAGACGGCATTTCTTTTTTCATAATTACAGTAAAAATACAGTAGAATTATTGTGAAAAATGATGACAATTTAAAAGACCAGTCTATAAAATATGCACCTGTCCTACTGTATTATTAACATTCAAGAAGCCTGTGAAGCCTTAATGATTAACAGCATAATCTTATGTTTAATTTATTCATCAGGTTTTCTTAATTGGGAAGAACAAAGAGGACTGATGTTGAGAGGGGCTTTAGTTTGTATTGTAGAGTATCAGTGGAATCTCACACGCTAAGCCAGTCAGTCTCTTGAGCCCTGAGCACACTATTGCACAGAGCTAGTGGCGTTTTTTGCAGACACCTGTGCAGTAATGAAGAGAAAAATGGACTGCATTCAAAACAAAAGGAAGGCCTTGTGCTTGCTTATACGTAATTAAGGCATTCTTGACTTCATTTGTTCTTTAAAAAGTCTTGACGTTCCACATGTAAGTGTAACCGCATTGATTCATGAATGATTTATTGATTCAATCGTAGTTCTGAAATGTAGTATACAACAAAAGCGTACACCTGAATCAAAAGCTATTCCAAATGGCAGACAGCATTAGATATTTCATTTTGCTCAACTTAACTTTACAGAATAAAAAAATATATATATACAGTCTTGTTCAAAATAATAGCAGTACAATGTGACTAACCAGAATAATCAAGGTTTTTCGTATATTTTTTTATTGCTACGTGGCAAACAAGTTACCAGTAGGTTCAGTAGATTGTCAGAAAACAAATGAGACCCAGCATTCATGATATGCACGCTCTTAAGGCTGTGCAATTGGGCAATTAGTTGAATTAGTTGAAAGGGGTGTGTTCAAAAAAATAGCAGTGTGGCATTCAATCACTGAGGTCATCAATTTTGTGAAGAAACAGGTGTGAATCAGGTGGCCCCTATTTAAGGATGAAGCCAACACTTGTTGAACATGCATTTGAAAGCTGAGGAAAATGGGTCGTTCAAGACATTGTTCAGAAGAACAGCGTACTTTGATTAAAAAGTTGATTAGAGAGGGGAAAACCTATAAAGAGGTGCAAAAAATGATAGGCTGTTCAGCTAAAATGATCTCCAATGCCTTAAAATGGAGAGCAAAACCAGAGAGACGTGGAAGAAAACGGAAGACAACCATCAAAATGGATAGAAGAATAACCAGAATGGCAAAGGCTCAGCCAATGATCACCTCCAGGATGATCAAAGACAGTCTGGAGTTACCTGTAAGTACTGTGACAGTTAGAAGACGTCTGTGTGAAGCTAATCTATTTTCAAGAATCCCCCGCAAAGCCCCTCGGTTAAAAAAAAGGCATGTGCAGAAGAGGTTACAATTTGCCAAATAACACATCAACTGGCCTAAAGAGAAATGGAGGAACATTTTGTGGACTGATGAGAGTAAAATTGTTCTTTTTGGGTCCAAGGGCCACAGGCAGTTTGTGAGACGACCCCCAAACTCTGAATTCAAGCCACAGTACACAGTGAAGACAGTGAAGCATGGAGGTGCAAGCATCATGATATGGGCATGTTTCTCCTACTATGGTGTTGGGCCTATTTATCGCATACCAGGGATCATGGATCAGTTTGCATATGTTAAAATACTTGAAGAGGTCATGTTGCCCTATGCTGAAGAGGACATGCCCTTGAAATGGTTGTTTCAACAAGACAATGACCCAAAACACACTAGTAAACGGGCAAAGTCTTGGTTCCAAACCAACAAAATTAATGTTATGGAGTGGCCAGCCCAATCTCCAGACCTTAATCCAATTGAGAACTTGTGGGGTGATATCAAAAATGCTGTTTCTGAAGCAAAACCAAGAAATGTGAATGAATTGTGGAATGTTGTTAAAGAATCATGGAGTGGAATAACAGCTGAGAGGTGCCACAAGTTGGTTGACTCCATGCCACACAGATGTCAAGCAGTTTTAAAAAACTGTGGTCATACAACTAAATATTAGTTTAGTGATTCACAGGATTGCTAAATCCCAGAAAAAAAAATGTTTGTACAAAATAGTTTTGAGTTTGTACAGTCAAAGGTAGACACTGCTATTTTTTTGAACACACCCCTTTCAACTAATTGCCCAATTGCACAGCCTTAAGAGCGTGCATATCATGAATGCTGGGTCTTGTTTGTTTTCTGACAATCTACTGAACCTACTGGTAACTTGTTTGCCACGTAGCAATAAAAAATATACTAAAAACCTTGATTATTCTGGTTAGTCACATTGTACTGCTATTATTTTGAACAAGACTGTATGTATAATTAAATTATATTACATTATAGATTTTTCTTTTTTTTAGATTTTATTTTTTAAATGACACAGAAATGACACTGACATCGACTGGTTTTTACAAATGCATATAATTGTTTATTAACCTCAGTGCACTGTGGGTCTGTACTAAAAGGTTTATATTACTGAATGTCAACCTCAGTAAAATATAAAATAAAAAAATATTCAATTATATCATATTATAAATTATTATATATATTTAAGCTTGATATGCTCAGCTCTCTGGGTCTTGGGTTTAATACTTTTAATTATTTGATTGATTATTTAAATAATATTGTCTGTTAATAAGGTTGGTCTGAGATAGAACAGACCATATACATGACAGCAAAACATAATGTATCTTAGCTAGACACTTCTCGCTAGAGCTGCCCACCTGTCAAACGAGTGGAACTGCATGGGCAGCATAGCAGCAGCTTCCCTCTTCAGGGCAGGGTCAGGGTGGTACGGCTGGGGTTCGGGCCCTGCCTCCCCCGCCTCCATCGGTGCTGCCACTAAACTCTTCAGGATCTCCTTCACATTGATTCCCTTGTTGGCCTGGCTGATGCTGGAGATCGACGCGGCCGGTTTCAGAACCTCCACGCCAGGAGGCGACTCCAGCAGGGACTCGCGGGACTTCCTCACCTCTGACGACAGTGTGCACAACAACTCGCTCATGGCATCCGGGCCTCCTGAGTGCCCACCCAATCCGCTGGAGTCTGCGCCCAATTCGGAGCCATTGAGAGCACTGGTGACTTGCTCCTCCCCGATGCCGGAGTCAGTGTGAGGCAGCGAGGCCTCCAGGGGAAGATCGTCCAGAGGGGTGACGGCTGGTCGTTCTCCACGTACACCATCTGTGAAGGAGGATGGGTTTTCTGCAATTTGCACACACATACACTAGTGGTCGAAAGTTTGAATGAAGACCTTTTATTTCTTTTTTTAAAGAAGTATCATATGCTCACCAAGCCTGCATTTATTTAAAGCCTGCACCTGAGTATTAATTCAATATTGCACTCAGATAAAGCATTGCAATAATGCCTTGCACACTTAAGTTGATGAAGTTGAGTAATTGGATGACTATATACAGTAGCAGAGCTAATCAGAGACAGTTAACAAATGTCTGAGTGGAAGACGTCTGACTGTGTTTAAACACTTATTAGCATTTGTTGGGTGTTTAAGTGGTAAAGGACGAAAGAGACACGTCTGTTGAGTGCAATCAAAGTCTCAGAAGATAATGACACTGCAGATGCTATGTTCACCTGTGCTGGTGGGTGAATTAATCTCTTGTCGGATGCTTCTCCCTGATAGGCTGCTGGACCTGCCGATCTCCCGTTGGGGCTCCAGAATGTCCCGGTACTTCGACACCATAAGGACAGAGATAAAGTAGACCACAGCCAGAGCCAGGAACTGAGCCTGTTTACTGTCATCCTATTGAACACGCAGTATGGTTAACAATCATACTGTTCATGTTAACATACATGTTTTGCTTCAGCTCAGGTAAGTGAGCGACTCACCACGTCTCTGAAAACGACAGCTCGGAGACGATTGATGTCCACGTCCTGCAGCAGTCTGTCTGGGTCTTTGATGGGGGAAAGGTTACGCGGGACATTCTGTATGACGGTCTGCGGCAGAGAGGATGAGAGAGAATCATACAATGCACACACACAAATACTGGTTTTATTATTTACGTAATTTCAAGTTTTATAGCAAAAATGCATTGCATTTTGTTCTGTTTCTGATGTGCATTTAATGCTTCTTCAGAAGCTCCTTAGTATGTGTTTGTGTATAGATGCATTTTGCATGCGCAGGTGTGTTTGTTCTCTTGTATTCGTGCAGGTGTGTGTGTGTGTGTGTATAACCTTGCTGGCGGACGCTGCAGTCTGTAGGTTCTCCTGGGTCTTGCTGATTGGCAGTGAGGTTTTGCTGCCTCTTTCTCTCTGTCGCTGCCTGCATTCCAGACAGTTCCTCACTGCTACACAACACACTGAGAGGAAACAAACAGTTTTACTAGAACATCTGCCTTGATATTGACTGTACACCACACAGACACATAACTACACGACCCTTCAAACGTTTTGGGTCTGTTTTATTTACATTTTTTATGTTTATGTCTCTTCTGCTCACCAAAGCTGCATTTATTTACAAATTACAATAAAAACACCAATATTGAGAACAATTTTTATAATTTTTTTTAAAATAACAATTATTAGATTTTTCTGTGACAATGTAAAGGTCTTTGCTGTTGCTTTTGATAAATTGAATGCATTGTTACATTTAAAAAAAACACACACACAAAAAAAAACAACCAACTAAATTCAGTGATTCACACTTAAGGTACAAAAACCTTACACTGAAACTACTTTATACAGTCAAGGCATACAGTATATAAAAAATGCAATATTTGAAATAGTTACACGGGAAAAATACATCACACACACCTAATCGTAGACACTGGCGCATTAGTCCCCCAGACGACATGTTCTTTTCAGCCTCAATCTCGCTGAAATTGAGAGAACTGGCGAACACGAGCACATCCACCATGGCCATCAGCCGGCTCAGAAATGTGACTGCCGTTTCTGACGACATGCCCTGGGTCGCCTCCACATTCTCAAGCTCCGTCTGGGACGCACACACATAACCGAAGTCCAGAAGTTTAGAAAATCAAAAAACAAACACGCACAAACTAGAACACAGAATAATGATCACACCTTGCTGACAAACAAACAAATGTGTGATAACATCAAACCAATAATGCCAGGCCACACAAAACATGCCTCTCGAAAACATTAAACTGGGGAGGAAGGTGTTTGGAAACCTCACACCACTAGAGGGAAGTTCAAACCAGTGTGACACCCATTTGAGTGTGAACAGGTCCAGTAGTGCTGTGCGCTTAATCTGTGCAGTGGTCACATCACCATTTTGCAACATCAATATCAAAAGTTCAACATATTTACAGGGTGTATTAAAAAGGAAAAAAGTTTTTGTAAAGCAAAAGGTTGACAAGAACATACCCACTATGGTTTTAGATAGCAGTGGAGTCTTCAAAGAAGTGGCAAATATGCTTTTAAATTCTATAAAAAGCCTCTTGTGAAAAATACAGGGTGATGGACATATGAACTGCTTTCTTAAAACCTACAGCTGAGTAGTGACAATAAATAAATTGTTGTTGAAAACTGGGAACATGCTTGATGATAGGAGACATAATAGTGGCAAATAAGAAGTCAGGCAGTGGTGCATTGTGGATAAGTATAGGGGCTATAGCTCGGACCCACCTCTGCCCCTGTGCCAGAGCTTCCTGGCAGGCTATTAACTTCATTGCTTTTTGTCCCTTTCTGTAAGCAAGAACCTCCTTGTGTCTTTATGACCAACACAGAGGGGAACAAATGAAGTTGACATTTAATAAAGAGCCTTATAAACTGACAAATGTAGCCGGAGGACTCATCTCAGCTCCTTGGTGCGTGCTAATTTATTTAATGCATTTTAATATCAGTATCTGTATCTGTTTGAAGATTTTCAGTGAATAACAGACGATAATGATGAATCAAATCTGATAATATACTTTATCAGATTTGACCACTTTAACTGATCACATAAAATAATAATGCTAATAAGTTAGCATTTTAATACATTCAAAATCTCACATTTAAAGGTGCACTCAGTTTGTTATACAAATTTAAAGAGTTAGAAATTAGTACTTCTGAAAATATATTTAAAATCATTATCACTCACTATTTACATGGGAAGGCAGTATTTTGAAATCACAGGATCAGCCAGATAATACTTACTGGACACTTTATGTGGATAATAAATTGATCGTGGGTGACTGCAAATATCATATTTTTATATGAACCTGAAAACTTATGCATGATTTTGCAATTATAATACCTCTATAGATGACTGGAATATTGGTCCGCTTAAGATAAACAGGAATTATGGAGTGCTAACCCTAACTTTGAGTGCAATATATTCTTCATAAATCTTTTATGATTAAACCAAATGAATGCAGACATAGTCTGAGGTTGAAAAAGACAGAAAAGATGGAAATTATCTGAAATGGATCATACAAGACTGCGACTGTTAGAGAAGAATAAATAAATTGGAACTTACAGGGTTTGCACTAACCTTAGAACTCTGTACATGCAAACAATACAAAAGAGAGAGAGAGAGAGAGAGAGAGAGAGAGAGAGAGAATTAAAGGCAAGGGGAAAAAGGAATTAGAGGCAATACAAACAACAAAAGAATACAAAGGCACCAAAAAATGCTGAGTCAGTCAGAGAACATTTCAGAAAAGCTCTAAGAATGTTAGCCCGAAATAAAAAGGTTAGATTGCAGGAAAAATGTAAAAGAACACAGGACAAAAAAAGCTGCAAAATTAGGGATTGTGTTCATATTTAAGATCTCAGGGTTAAAACTGAAAAGATGAAATATGACATCAGCAGCACTCAAGAATGTTTCTGTATGTAGGTAAAAATATGTGATCTGGTGTTAGCACTCGTATAAGATGAAACGTATTGTTTCAGCAACCATACAGCGACAATATAACATACAGTGATATTCAGGGAATAGAAACAGGAACAACTTATTTTTCTTCTAGAAGATTCTAAATTCAATTACAGCCCTTCCGAAAAAAAAAAAGAAAAAAAAAGTGCTTTTATAATTCAAGGATGTTGTACTGATGTGAGGATCCACTAGGGGCCGCTCAAGTGCCACTTACAGATGGGGAAGTGGCAGCAGAGAGCAGAGGAAGGATCCCGCCACAAGCTATAATGATGTTATCAACCATCTGAGAAATTAGGTGGATGGTGTTGTGGACAAATATAATGTTCTCGTTGCTGTTTACAAAGTCCATGACCGATTTTGTAGAGTGACTGTGAGAAAAAGAGAACAGAAGAAGACAGTAGTGAAGCAAGACCACGTAAAAGCATATAACGTTAATCTTTTTTTAAACAGTTTTACTGTCAAATAACACAAAAGAGGTTACTGAGAACTAGATTATAAATAATATCCTTTATTTTTAGTCTTGGATCGACAAATCAGATTTTACAGACAGGGGAAGGAGTAGGGTTAGGGTTAGGGATTTCAGAAAAGTTGTTCCAGGACAACATAAGATGTTCATGCTGGAAAATGTCTTAGCTGGTCATTTCTGCAGGTCTAAAACTCGCATACCTCCTCCACATGTGTACGTCGCTTTCCAGGGCAAACAAGAGGTCAGTGAGAAGGCGTTGATGCATGGGTGACCATTTGAATTCTGGGATACGGAACATGGTAGTTCGCGGGCCAGGGCTGAACTGCCGGCGCTGTTCCTCGGTCATCGGCATGCCCCTGAAGCCCAGATCCACACGGAGGTCCCTCTCCATCTGACCCGACATACGACCATGAAGAGCCTACAGGAAAGCACCAATTCAATCATTCATCAAAGCCATTGCCTTTGATTGCTTGTTAGTTAATCATTGCATTCATTCGTCTTTTACATTTTTCTGGTTCTTAACCAGATTGGGACACAAAGGGTTAGTTTACCCATATACTGTAACAGACTATCTGTGGTGGAATACAAAAGGAGATGTTTTAAAAAATTTTACGTCTTACTACTATTTTTTTTTTTCTTTTACATCCTCTAAATATTCTTCTTGGCCACAAATTTCAAATCTCATTTGTGTCAATGTATATTCCAGGGGTGTCCAATCCTACTCCTAGAGGACCACCTTCCAGCGGAGTTTAGCTCTAGACCAAGTTAAACACACCTGATCCAGCTAATCAAAGTGTACAGACTCACTAGAAGCTCACTGGAAAAGAACAGCATGACCATTCTTCCTAACATGTCTTCTTGTATTCCACAAAAGAAAGTCAAAACAGGTTTGGCATGACATGAGGGTGAGTAAACCTTTTGTAAGAGTTACCATTGGTGGGCAAACACAAGAAATAAAAAAAAACAAATCAAAGATATAACGAGTGATTTGCACCTGCGTGGTGGCCGTAGTCTGAATCTTCTTCATTTCTTTGTCCTTTCCATCATCGGATCTCTCCGTGTCAGAAGTGGTGCTGGCTGCGTCCCCTCCGCACTTTCCTGCCCTGGCCTCCCCAACCTCTTGCTCCAAGCACTCTGCTGTCCTGGCTGCAGCCTGGGCCTCGGCTTCTGCCAGTGTGCTGATGTCCGCCAAGGAGCTCTGCAACTTAAACCCATCATCTTCTGTTAGGCCACTTGGGGTTTGAGCCAGATCTGAACCACAAGTCGTCATGTGCGCCAGCAGGCTGAGGTCGTCACTTGCGCTTGAAGTGTGTGGAGTTGTTGGACAATGGGGCTGTTCAGGGCTGGGCAGCACCAGAGGCTCTGTCGACGCCAATGAGGGAAGCAGCTTCTCATCCACCTTGGGGAACAGGAAGCCATTGTTGCTGGGAACGCTGTCTTTTTCATCTGCCAGTGTGATGAGAGGACCCAGGTTCCCATCGTCTTCAGTCAAACCCACCACAACACTTTCCACGTCTTTGGGGACAAGACTCCCATTGAGCTTGTGAACTGCTAGACAGTAGGTGCTGTCTAACAGCGAGTCGACTTCCACCAAGGGACCATTCTCCATGCCACCTCCTCCTCCAAGAACCTCCGGGGACAAATCCAGATCGTCTAATTTGACCTCTGTAGCCTCCACCTTCTCGGCTTTGATGTCCACTAGCAAGTCATGGACTTCCACACGAACCCCTGCGGCTGACCGTTCGGCTTCGCCCTCCGGACCTTTGGTCTCGGCCAGCAGGTTCCGAGAGTCTGCGTTTTCTCCATAGTCTGCCTCGCTCTCTGGTGTCTGCGTCTGAGACGTGTCATCGATCTCGCGGATCTCCAGGTTTCCGTTGACAGTGGTTGGTTGGGCGGAAAGGCCGGAAATTGTGCTGACAAAACCTTTCTTTCCTTTCTTGATGTTCTCTTCCTCTTGTCGTTGGTACTCCTCATACATCTTTGCCAGGTACTCTTTGTGCGCCTCATAGGTCACCTAAAGAGGTGGGTAGTAGAAGATGTAAGTGTGTTAGCCTACTTTCCAAGCAGATTTTTATCTTATCTTCACCATTTGATGGATACAAATGGATCATTGCAACACTTTATCCAATTAGGGAAAAAAAAGTCTTATCAGTGTTGAACTAAAATAAAATACAATTACTGTTAGTCTGGCCGAAAGACAAGGCCATAAAATGGAAATGGTAAAAATAACTGTTTCATCCTTCACTGACATAAGAAATACATTAAAACCATTAGATGTGATTTTAAGAAACTAAATATATCAAGAAAAGAGCTTGGAGATCGGCTTGCTCTAACCTTGGAGTGGGCAATGGAAAGTGTGTCCACCCACACGCGCCAGCCTCCCCACTCATATTTTATAGCATGGTAAAGCAGGATACGGAATATGTTGTAAACCATTTCTGTGATCTTCTGTTCCTCCGGGTTCTTTGGGTTAATGTAGCCCAGAGAGAACATCCAGTCCTGCCACACTGAACACTGCAGCAGACACCTACACACATTACAGTGACACCATGATGCCAATTTAGATAGAACGAACTAATACTTCACTAAAGCAGAATGTTAACTGATTTATACGCCACCTGTTTTTAACAGTGGCTATACACCAATGGAAAACATGGTTTAGATACTGAATTGTGCATGCATGCTCATTTCCTTTATTTTTACATTTAAATTGCTCAATTGAAGTTAATCTTCCAAAACACTATTGCTTTAATAACACTGTTATCTGTAATCTTTTAAACATTTAGAATATCCATATCCATTTTTCATACTCCGCATTAATGTTGCGATTTTATTTTGTATAGCTTTTTCTAATAGTGTGTGAAATAATGCAAATTATGCTCTGATAAATATTTCAAATAGTCGTAAGTCGTAACCCCATGTTTAATTAGTTCCAGTAATGGAAACCTTGAAACCTTCACTCAATGTAATCAGAACTAAATCAAATCTAAACGGAAAGAATCAAAAGCTGAACGCATCAGAACCAGATAAAAAACAAACAGCCTAGGCAAAGTACTTAGGAGGGAGCGATTTATTATTGCTGGAACCTGCTGGAAATACTCATTCCCTCTTGTCATCTCAGATTCCAGGCACGTCTGCTCACTTCAGAATGCCGCGCTTGTTATGGAATACAGAAACAAGCAGTCCCACTTCACTGCTGTTAAAATATGAATTGTGATTTTGGTATGCAATTGTAACCATTGCAGCAGATGACTGAGTCGGCCTGGGTGCATGGTGCGCCATGGGCTTATTTAGGATAGAAGTGTGCAGACACACAAATAAACACACTCTCTCTCTCTCTCTCTCTCTCTCTCTCTCTCACACAATCAATGTACCTAAATCTTATTAATGAGCAAATAAGGCTAACCTGAGTCCAACAGGTGACCCTCAGGCTTAGCCTCCGCAGGAGCCCATGAAACGGAACAATGCAGAGAGAATGCCACTACAAATCTTCATTCCTTGATGCATTAATTATGACACTAATTGATTTAATAGGAGGGAGCATCTTTCCCACTGAGAGGGAGATGCTAAAAGCTTCTGATGTTTGCATACAGCTTGCTTGTGTAAAAATATTGTAGTGTCTGGGTTTCTGTGGGCATGTTTGTATGTAAGAGGGGATTTGTATGGTGTGTGATTCAGCTTTTGAAATTCTTTTCTATGTTTATCTATAAATATTAGGTTTTGCTTGTATGTGTGTTAGGGGTGTTTTCTCAGAGGATCTAAGGGGGGGAAGTGCCTTTTTGTTTGCTCATTGATATGCAATTCTAAATCGCCTTCTATTGGCTTTGACATGAAAAAAATGTACATTCAGAACATGAAATTCCTTTAGATAACCCCCCCCCCCAACACACACAGATTTAGTAATGTGTATAAATGCTTACCGCCTGTTCTCTCTGCTGTTACTGAAGAGTTTGATCATGTCGGACAGGAAGAGGCGTCGTACTTCCATCAGCTCAGCACTGGGGGAGGAACTTTTAAGGAGCGTAGCCACAACCTTCAGAATCACTGAGAAAATCAAAACAAGAAAGGAGAGAGAGAGAGAAATGGAAAACGGAATGAGAGCTTAGACATGGATCTGATGCGTGTTGAAATTGATCTGATAAAATAACTAGAAATGTACAACAGAGACTCACTGGGGTTTTGGATCTTGACAGAAGAATCGGGTTCTGGGTGAGGCTTATGCACCACCTGAGTGCAAACCTGTTCTGTTAAGATCTACATTAGACAAAACCAGAAATCAGTTATTCAAATACACATAATCATCATGTTTTCTTATGAATATATTAAAGATAAGGTTTAAGAAAGAACGCTTTCAAGGAAGCCTGAATATTATATCTGAATATAAATAATGCTATTTTTGCTAACAAATTATCTAATATATTCAATTTTAATACACCATATTCCTAAATCGCCATCATCATTTTAATAAACAATTAAAATTTCATGCCTAATAAATAGGGATGCACGATAATATCGGCACAACATTGGTATCGGCCGATAAAAGCTTAAAATGACCATTATCGGTATCGGCCGATATGAATATTTCTGCCGATGAGCCAAACCGATATTCTCCAAGTGAAATAATTGACCTGTTTTTCAGATGTGAATGTCTGTCTACATTTGTAAAATAATAAATTTATGGTAGAATCAGTACAGAAGAGATACATGGATTTCTCTTCAGTAAAATTAAAGTTTAAATATATCAGTATATATTTGTAAATATATCAGTATATATTTGTATATATATCGATATCGGTATCGGCATCGGCCAAAATTATTTAGAAAATATCGGCATATTGAATATCGGCCAAAATCCAATATCGTGCATCCCTACTAATAAACCTTTTACTCTTGGTAAAATCACTGCATGCATGGCCTCGTGGCTCATTGTTTTAATAACTGCGGCAATAAATATTTATTAATAAATATAAATGATTACAATGGCACCATCAATTTATTCAGATGCATTGATGTGTATTTTGCCCTCGTTTTACACAGACATGAATATGTTTTTTTTGCTATTGGACACTTCTGCTTTTAGTAAAAACTATAACATATAACCATTTAGAGAATTTCTGCAATGGATTCTCCAGTAGTGAGAACTGCCATATCACAGAGAGCAAAACATACTGAGAAGACCTTTATAATGCATTATATATAGAAAGTCTTTAACCGCTTTGTGCAGACCAGTGGATACCTCGTATAGCGTGTTGTAGGTGGTGATGGTCACAGTGCTGGTGTGCATCATTAGTCTTTCTCCGAGCAATGTGAAGAGGCTGTGTGTGTGCATGATCTCCACCTTCCTTCTGCACACAGACGCACACACACACAGAGCACAGGGGGGAAGTGAGATAAGAGGCACATGTGTCATGTTTGCAGTGACATTGACAATCCAAAGGCAGGTATAAACTCACTCACTGGTTCAATTTTACCCCACAGCCTTCCACACCATTAAGATCAATGAGGAGATGCATGCAACTGGCACACTGATGCGATTAGAAGTGACACCACACTTCTCAAGGGCACACACACACACAACACACAGCTGTCAGTGGCCCTCTTACAGCCTTTTGGAGACATCAGTGTTCCCGAGCACGTCAGTCAGGGGGAGGGGGACATGACAGCACAAAGACCGCCGGTCAAATATATTTAATTCACCACTCAGACAAGGCTGAAGACGCATTTGATTAATGAATATGCTAATTAATGACACACAGTTCAGCGTGTGGGGTGTGTCTAACATTAAGCAAAATTTCTTAAATATTAGTAATAAATAAAAATAAAAAAATGGGGGGAAAACAAGTTTGTGTAAAGACACTAACCAGATTTTATTTTATATATATTCTATTTAAAGGATTAACAAGTTTTTTTTTTTTTTTTTTTATAATCTGATTTTATATTTAAGCAGGAAAGTAATGGATGTCCGATAATGGATAACCTTAATATATAACAAAAAAAAAATACTAATATTTTTTTTTTTAAACAAAGATTGTTTCAGTCTCATATATTTATATTTAAGTCTTTCTACTTCAAGATTTCACATTTAATTTGATGTTTCTTGGCATTTCAATGTAATTAATTGTGATATTTACTAGCAATTTCTGTGTGAAAATAATTTTTTATACCAAATTGTTTTCTTTGTAGCATACTGTCTGAAGCTCTGCCTTGCTGGACACAGGAACTGTCAGGACAAATATTCCAGCAGTGGCTCATGCGTTAAACACTTCCTGTCAGCTACAGAACACTCATTCTCTAAATCTGCTCTTTTCCCCTCCTGAAAGGGCAGGTGCATGTAGCGGGGTCATTTCTGTCCATGCGGTACCCTTTGAACTCCTAAAACTCCAGCTGTGCTGTAACTGAAGGGACTATTTCTATAAAAAGGTTTTAGAAATATGCACTGCTTAAGCTCAGGAACTTGAAATGAAGAAACTTTACATGACTATTAACCGCACAGTAGGAATAATCCCTGATGAGGTTTCTTTGTGTGCTAACATAGCAAATGCCTTCACACAAATGTTTTGATCATCAATACTCACTTGTGTCCCAGATGCTTCAGGAAGTAGCCGAGAACTTTAAGAGCTTGGACTCGTATACTCTCACTTTTGGAGGCCAGAAGCTTGTAGATGACTCTGAAAAGTAGATAAAGGAGATACATAAATTGTGGGAAATGTGGTTTCATTATTGAAGTAACATGCCTTAGTAACATGATGTCATAAAGATACCCAGAGGGTGTGAATTCATTGGGAGGGCAGTTCAAACAAGCACTTAAGTCCCTTGCAATGGGTTGTGAGGTGAGAGGCAATGTGATTGATGCAGCTGTGACAGCCCAAATCTATTTCAGTTACGTAACCGGACTATGCAAGGGCCGCTTGTCCCTGAGGCCTCACCGTATTCCATTCCTCTGGTCGAAGGCAGGGATCATGGAGGCGGGGTGCTCAGACATGAGCGCGACCAAGAGCTGGAGCACATCATGGATGTTTTCATCCTGCCGGAGAGAAAAATGAACAAACAGACAGTGAAGCAAACAACAGTAGACTGTAAGGATGCACCAGATACCCTTAAAATGTCTGGGTGTTATATAACGCTGCACTTAACTAGCAGTTTTCAGGATCCGTTTGGTGTTTTTAATCAAATGGCTGCAGAGATGGTGCATTACTGCGATTTCATGGGACTCAAAGCATTAATGTAGCTTTCAGGATAATATTAGCTAGCACCTTCCTGATGGACTCAAATACATCTGCACTTCTTCTGATACCTAAGGTGAACATTTCAGCCTTCCAGACAGATTAAAGCAGCTTGTTTTCTTAAAGAACATGGAACAAGATTTGTTCAATAAAGGTTAAAGAAAATATGACAAGAAATCTTAAAGAAAATCAGTTTAACCTCATGCATGGTTAGCAGGTAGTTTAATATGCTCTGCAACTCATCTTCCTTTACTCCTCGGTCCTAAAAGAAAAAGAAAAGCAAACAAAAATTAGATATATGCAGGCCCACATTATAATTAGAATAGTTTTTTTTTTTTTACTTTTGATAAAAATGTCCTTTAAAAGTTTTTTTTTTCTTCTGTCCATTTAACTTAGACTAAAATGGCATAAAACATTAGCAGACAAAAAAAAAAAAAAGTCACTGAACTGAAATTTGTAAATTGGAAATTTGTATCAAATACAAAAAAAAAATCCAAACCAAAACAAAAAAATACAACAAGTTACTATATTGTGATTTATTCATAATTTAAAGACTTCTGTTAATAAAAAAATCATGCAAAATCATGTATTGTTAAATAAATAAATAAATAAATAAATAAATCTTTTACTTTTTTAAAACATTTTCAGTATAAATTAATTATGCGCTTTGTTGATGCTTGAGTTAAAGGTTTTTAAGGCACCTAATTAAAGGTCTTGCAATGTATTTCATACATGCTATGGACATCGGCTGTAAAATCATCTCTGTTTTGACTTTTGAGCAAATACTTTGATACTTATATAATTGACACTTAAGTGACACTTAATAAGTTAGAGTTTTCCAGGTTCTGAATGAAACGCAAAACATTTGAGTGTAGCTGCATTACACTGTGTTAGCGTTTGTTTGGTGAAGTGAAGGGCATTTGTGATGGATTGGGGCCACTATTACAAGCAGCTCACAAAGCTAATAACTGCAAGAAAAGCAAGAAAATGTGGAAGGGGCAGAATATAATAGGAACAAAACAAAAAGGCAGCGGGTAAATAAAAAAAAAAAAGTGCTGCTTGGCAACCACATCATGCTTCTCAAAACGGGAAGATAGCGTGTAACGCACACATTGCTTTGTGTCGAATGATGATCCATAATGCAATTTTCTCCGCGTTGGCCTAATCAAGCCGCCTGTATTGTTTTTAAACAAAGGCAAATAAACAAATTTCTGCACGACTGCCTTTCAAACTGGATCAAATTTCAGGGAAAAATGAGGATAAATTGTGTTATTTTAACAAAGCAGACGAGCCTTCTCGCTGTCACTTGCTTGGGAACTAATGCATCTTACCCAGGCTGCCTGAATCATTGCAATGACATGTCAAATCAAATCAGTTTTGAAGAAAAAATGCTGATGCACATAACAAGGCAAAGCAGAAATGACATGGAATATGTTACCACATGTCTTTTTTTTATTATAAAGTTTAACTACAAAATATTCATCAGGGATATTTATTTTTCCTTTCTGATATAATTTTTGATGAATAGAAAAGTAGTAGTATATCAATAATTGCAACCAAATTCATTTGAAAGGAAATACAAAAGGCACAATGAAAAAACTAAATCTATAATGATTTTGTGCGGTCTCACCTTGAGAATGAGCTGTTTGAGGAAAAGAAGCATGAACGCCCGCAGGGATATAATCTCCTTCTGAGAGGGCCGTGGACCATCTGTGAGAAAACACCGTGATTTACAGCGATTCCATCGGTTAGACACATCTGAACTCTTAATAAACACCTGTGTATAGGGTTTAATATATGTGAGACACTTAATATATGCTATTAATCATCATCAATGAACAGAGAAATTAACAATGCCTTATGCAATTTTGATTCATAATTCTTCGTTTAAGCTTGTTGGAAAAACATATTTACGGGGGTTGACTTCATTAAATATATCACTGTTTTGGAATATTTCACAAAAATAACAGCTGGAAATCATGTGACTCATATATTAATGAATAAACGGAAAATAAAATTCAGGGACAAGGGAAAAGCTGCTACTCAAAGCTGCAGGTTTCTTGCGACGGGTTCGAACAGAACTCAGTACAGCGACACACGAAACACAAGAAAAACAAAACTAGCACTTAAGACACAGCTTAGGGAACACAAACCACACAACCACACTGTTTCTGTCTCTATTTTACAACCGCTCACTATCTTTCTCAAATAGACACAAGAGCACTCCTCATCTTTTATTGAGCATGCAGCGCCCAGACGTTACAAAGCGGTCATGAAAAATTGACATCACTCTCTGTATGGAAAGCCAAAGTGTAGCAGAAACTCAGTACATGTGTGTGACGTAATGAAGCAGGTCATCATGTTCATCCCTGCATCGGGTGTGTGGTGCTGTTGTCCTTGCCCTGTAGTTCAGCACTCTGTGTGTAGTTACACACATTTGTACGCTATGAACGTGGTCAAGGTCTATTTGTAGCCAGGTACATCCCTTGACCTTTCCCAGCTGCAATGATTTGGAGCAGAGAGAGAACTGATGACGGGCTGTAGACTGTACTCTGCTTGGGATATGAAGGAAGAGATTCGTCTTGGGTCAGTGTATGTGTGTCCCGTAGTATTCAGCAGGATGACCACCTTACAGCATCCCAAAAGGTCAAAGCAATGCCAGTATGGACGATCAATCGTTGTTAACATAACAAATCTGCTGCATACTTGAGAATATAACAAAATATTTACCAACGACTGTTCTGGTTGAAAATGTGCTTACAAATATGCAAATGAATGCTAAGTGAAATGCAATTAGAATTAGATTATCACTGTATTCGTCGGCCAATTCACATTTACATATTTAAATCACTTTTAAAACCCAGTAAGGCTAAACATAAATTAAAAGAAGTCTAAATTAATGCTAGGTTGCACAAAATCAAACACACTCACTCTACAAAGAGACAGACCCATGCGACATCATGGGATGGGCAACAGGGTTGCCATGGTGACGGGCTCTGCATCTAACAGAGATAAGCAACCACAAGTCTCAGTGTTATCTGAAGTACACAGAGAAGGGAAGAACAACTGCAACTACAGGCTTGATTAAATGGACCAGTACATCCACTTCATAATATAATATAATGGACAACAGCCAAAAACTGAAGTTCATGCACAGCTTCTACCCACCCAGTAGATCAAAAAGAAGTACATTTTCGCTTCCCGTTTTTAAATTACCTTTGCTATTGTCTTACGCTCATTTAAAATCTTTCATCTTTAAACACATTCTAAATGCAATCCTTGCAATCCTCAAACTGAATATCCATTTCTCTACTTTATAATGATGCATACATTCATTTGTAGCATTTACAAAATTATTTTAAAGTGTTTTATGTTTAATTTACTCAGACAAAACGGTCTGTAATATCAGTGCATCTCATATTATATATATTATACTGTATATACACTCACTAGCCACTTTATTGGGTACACCTTGCTAGTATCGGGTTGGACCCCCGTCAGAACTCTTCTTTGTGGCATAGGTTCAACGAGGTGTTAGAAACATTCCTCTGAGATTTTGGTCCATATTGACATGATAGCATCACACAGTTGCTGCAGATTTGTCAGCTATGCATTCATGATGTGAATCTCCAGTTCCACCAAACCCCAAAACTGATCTACTGGATTAAGATCTGGTGACTGTGGAGGCCATTTGAGGAAAGTGAACTCATTGTCATGTTCAAGAAACCAGTCTGAGATGATTTAAGCTTTGTAGCATGGTGCATTATCCTGCTGGAAGAAGCTATCAGAAGATGGGTACACTGTAGTCATAAAGGGATGGACATGGTCAGCAACAAAACTCGGGTAGGCTGTGGCGTTTAAACGATGCTCATAGGTACTAAGGGGCCCAAAGTGTGGCAAGAAAATTTCCCCCACACCATTACACCACCACCACCAGCCTGAACTGTTGAGACAAGGCAGGATGGATCCACGCTTTCATGTTCTTTCAGCAGTCTTCCTCGTGATTGTGAACCAAACTGAGAGACCATGTTGAAGGCTCAGGAAACCTTTGCAGGTGTTTTGAGTTGATTAGCTGATTGGCATGTCACCATATTCTAATTTGTTGAAATTTAACAAATTAAAAAAACCAAAGACTTAAATTACTTCAGTCTGTGTGCATTGAAATTATTTAATACATGAGTTTCACAATTTGAGTTGAATTACTGAAATAAATTAACTTTTCCACAACATTCTAATTTATACATATATATATATAGTTTTTAATGAATTCATTAAAATGTAATTAATATGGATCAAAAGGGAGAGGAAAGACTTTCAAATTATTACAATTACAACTTCTATTTCAGAATAACTCCTGAAATAATGCATCACAGTTTCCACCTACATTTCAACAATGTTAATAATTTGAAATATTTCTTGAGCACCATATCAGCATATTAGACACTGAAGACTGGAGTAATTCAGCTTTGCCATGATAGGAATAAATTATATTTTAAAATGTATTAAGATTTTTTAAGTATTTTTATTTATTTATTCTGGTTTACTATTTTTTCTAATCACATAAATACTTCATAAGTGAAAATACATTAATTTAAACATAAAAAATCTTACCAACCCCACATTTTGAACAGTAGTGTACCTTTGCTGTCATCTTGTGATGGTTAAATTTAATTTAAGGTCAATTAAATTTAAAATTTAATCGCAGCATTTAACGGATTTTAGTCTTAGTGTTTTGTTTTTCATTTATACTGTATATACAAAACAGTATTAATTATAATATCTTCCTTTTATTCACTATATGCCAGAACATAAGAGTAATAATCAGCTTATTTGTATTGGCCAGAATTTTTATATAAGAAGCTTTTATATACAATACCATTTAATCTGCTTATTCACCATCATCAAATATCATATCAGAGTTTTGTCTGTCATCAGATAAGCTGCTTTTTAAATATAATCATTGTTTACTTAAATGCCACATGTAAACTAAACAAGCAGATCTCAGTTATCAGCTGTTTAGGGGCTAACATTTATAAGTGTGTCAGATCAGTAAAACACATCATCAGGCTGTTATAGATGCTGGATGCTACAAATCATTCATTTCAGACTTTAAAGCATAGATGGAAAAACTCACAGATTCTGCATGTGGCATTTGGGAAAACAGTGAGAATGAAAGAGAAACAAAACTACAGAAGGAAAGAGAATGAGAAAAGAAGTAAGAGAATGATAAAATGGGAAAGTGGAAAACACTGAAGAGCAAGGCAGACAGAAAGTAATGTTGAGAGGAAACCGGATTTAGAATGAAGATGAGTAACAAGAGAAAACAAAAGCGCACAGGATACTAAAATAGACCGAGACAAAGGGGAGAAAAATGAGTGGGCAGTGTTTCAAATTTCATTCATGCTTAATATCTCTGGCTGTCTTTTTGTGGACACACCCTGCCACAACATACTGGTTAACATGTGTGAGGACTTCTGAACTGCTCAGATGTTCCCAGAACATGTTTATTTCCTCTGTGGTATTTTGTTTTGTTCAAAAACTAAATGATCATGAGATCTAGGGATTTCATTTAGGCTTCTGATCAATGTAACTATTCTGTACAGTATGACGTAAAGTTTACAAGATGGTGAATCTAGAAAATAATAGACATGTTTGAGGACTCACCTAGGCCTTTAGGGGTGATACCGCTACTTTCCATGGGGTTGCTGGCCCAGTAGTAGTACTTGAGGGTGTGCATGAGCTGCAGGACGGTGCCCACTCTACGGATGGTGCTGTAGATGGTGGCAGTGCCAATGAATTCTGCCGACAGGTACGTGTAGAGGGAAAGCTGAACCTGAGACACAGTGGATTACATGATTTAAAATGGGCTGAGAGGGTTGTAACTGATCTAGATCAGTGGTTGTAACCAGATTCTGATTGGCCAATACAGAGTCAACGCCATACTTAAATACATATGCTGCATTCATGCCTTGTCATAATTATGATCATTTCAAGATGACAACATGTGACATTCTAATCGGAACCATTTCTATTGCAACACTACCAACACCTAAATAAACATGAATGAATCTGAGGTGGTACAGTGGTCACATGGTACACGTCATAGATCCCAGAAAATTCCCAATTTACGAATTGTAATTATGAGTTCTACAAGTTGGTATCTCGAAATGGTACAGTTAGTCTACTTCATGGAATATATTATCTAGCAGAAGGAAGATATTTAATTAAATACTTAATAAAATAATTTGTGTAATAAAACAAGATTTTAATGAATATTTTGTCTTTAATATTACAATAGATTTTTTTAATAATGAATATGAATTTAATTATATATATATATATATATATATATATATATATATATAATAAAATAAATATATTTAAAGCAATAATACACTAAACAGTGCTAACACCTCGAAATATAATCCTCTACTTCACTACCAATCAAAAGTCTCGGGTCGGTAGGATTTTTAAAATGTTTTTGAAAAAAGTTATGCTAAACAAGGCTGCATTTATTTAATCAAAAATAAAGACAATTCAATAATTACAATAATTTAATTATTGTAAAGTTGAAATTGACAATGTTTGTAACATTATGAATGTGTTTACTCTCACTTTTTATCATTCAAACATCCTTGCTGAATAACGTTACTGAATATTACGCCACTGTTCCTTTGGCTAAAGCAACTGACAATCCTTTCACGTGTCAGTAAATAAATAAATATGAAAAACACAGTACATCCGAGTTCGATTGTTCCCTTTTACAAAGTTGTTCCTGTGTTTCTGTGTAAAAAGCCATTCTATGAAGCCGTCCCATGTGTATCCCACGTTTACACACAGCCATTTCTTACACTGATCAACATGGACATGCTAATTAGGCTCAGGCTTAATGAGGTTGCTGTGTTTTATCAGTGTGTTTAATCTCATGTTTGACCCAGCCTGCTGATTCGGGTCAATATCACAGGGACATTTCCACCGTAACTAAATTACAGCTTTATACGCAAGCAGTTCAAAGATAAAGCAAGAAAACCAGGACCTCACAATGAAAAGTTGAATACACTAGGCTTTTTACATGTTCTACTGAAAATATAAGCAGTGCCTGAGCAAAGTTCACCGCTATGTGTCTGCTATGGTGTTATGAGTGTTTTATTTTTTTAACAAATTCCTTTTTTGAAAAGTTTGAAATCTGCCTCAAACTGAACAGGCTTATTTATAGCATGACTTTTTCTTTCTACATAGCAGTAATATTTCACATACTGTATCTGCTTCTTGCACTCAAGCCTTCACTTCATCTTTCTATTTTTCATCCCCTCTGGATGTTTCTTCATTCTCTCTATCATAAAGGGCTGCAGGATATTCACTCCTCTGTGTGGACGGGTGAGGGAACAAAAGCGGACGATCGTTTCTTCCTGCGGTCATGTTTCCTAGGTCATTATCTAATAACCGAGCCTCTATGCTTTTTTCCCCCTAAATTTGAGGATCAAGTGCCTTTGAATGCAAAGTTTACGCACACAGAAATATTAGGAGCATATGCTCTGTGCAGTACACAAGTGCATAATGTAAGCTGACTGCTTGGGTCAGAATCTCATTTACACTCATACTCTTATAAAGGGTCTTTTGGTGGTGGGTCCATGGGCCACTATATATTAAATATATTGCAGTTTCTCTTACTGAAGCAAATGGGAAAAATCCAATTATATTAATTTGAAAGATGTAATTAAAATTGATCCTCTGAAAATCAACTACTTCAATATTTTGAAATATATATATTTTTTTATCTTTACATTTCTAGCAGTACAAGCTCACCTTAGCTGGTGTATGGATCCAGATGGCAGCATTAAACAAAACGTGATCACACAGCTGCTTCAGTAAAGGAGCTCCGTGAGTCAACCCATCTAGATACTTGGCAAATGACAGAAACTGCTCCAAAACTGCCCTGGTGATGTGCATCCGAGAAGACTAATGGAGAGAGAGGGAGAGAAAGAGAGAGAGAGAGAGAGAGAGACAAGTTTCAGACAGAGAAAGTGAGAGCCTTTGTGTTGTGAGACAGAGTGTTTCAGGCTTTTGACATGCTTTATTAACTTATAGAAACTAGAGGACAGAAAAGTTTGGTTATGGGATAGGGCCACAATGCGATCTGGACACAATCTGACACAATTTTGGCCAAAGACAACTTCTAATTTATGATAAACTGACTTTTATTAATAATAATAAAAAAAAAAAAACAGTGGTTGACTGTCTTACCTTCTCCAGTAAATAACCAATAACAAGGAAGCCTTTTCCACCCAACATCTGCTCTTGCATGGCCACTGAACTCTTCAACAACTCCACTAGAAAAGCAAGGAGAGTGGCACTGCAAGAAAAAAAATAAATAAATAAAAGAAAGAAAATGTTATATATATAAACACATTTAAATATGTAGCATTTGTGAGAGAATGGGATCAGGATACAAAGCATTAGGGTTTTATATATTTTAAAAAAGTGGTTTCATAAAATGACAATTTTTTCTTAGTGTGAAGAACATTTTATAATCTAAAGAATTGTTTATCAATATTCCAAGGATGTTAAAGGTTTTTCATATGACCATCAATGCCATTAAAGAACCTTTATTTTTAAGAGTGCACATTTCTTATGGTAGCCAAATGTTTAAGGACACCTCAAGGGCAAAAAAAAATGCACACGCGCGCACACACACACACACACACACACACTGATGGTTCTCCTTCCTAGAAGCAATATCGTTATTCTAGCAAACACGAATTGTAGTAGTTTCTTAAATGACATAGTTGAAACAGTGCGATTGCAGATGAAATCCTCAGTGTCTCAGTTTCTATTTCTAAACTGCCATAAGCTGAAGGATGGGCCGATGACCTCACCCATCTCCCCACAGACAATAACTCCCAGCGGGGAACATTACCACTGATCAATACCCCACAGATTTCTGCTCCGCTGATTATGCCTGCCAGCTCACTACTCAATGAGCAGAACTACACAATGACCTGAGAAATGAGTCTGAGGCCAAACTACTTTGAGGGGTCTCTCTGAATCCGAGAGTCTATCTGAACAAAAATGGTATAAATCTCTCAAAATCCCATGCTCTCTCCGTCACACTCTATTTACAGGACTAGAAGACTAGAAGCTTTGGACTTAGGGCCTAGAGAGGGCAAAGCAGACATTACTGTAACATTTACAATGCAAATATTTACTGTTTTCAAACAGGTTTCTGAAAAATCCTCTTTTGTACCTCTTTTGAACCTCTTTTTTATAAATAGCATCAATTTCAATACTCACCAGACAGTCGTCTCCACAGGGCTGTCATTGGGTTGCCTGTAATCCAACTGTGAGAAAAGTGGGAAGAGAACCTGGATTCCTCCAATAGAGTGGATGGCGCTGTGGATGGAGTGAGTGACGATGGCCTTCACATCCTGCATACACGAGCAAAAATGCACACTTGCAAACATTCATAGATGGTCATAATGCATCATCTATACAGTATACAATTATAATTGGTTGTATGATGATAATAAGCTGCATGTTGCCTCACAATATGTGCATATATTTTCTGTTACAACCATGATACGTCAACGTCATCACCCTTATAAAGATATTAGTTGTGATTTTTAACTAAATGGCCTCATTTTAAGTAGGCAATGAAAAAACAGCAAATTCATTTAATACATGGGTGATTAAATAGAATATGTTTTTTTTTATATCAAAACACTTTTCGCATACCTTACATACAGTATTTTCCGGACTATAAGTCACACTTTTTTTTATAGTTTGGCTGGTCCTGCGACTTATAGTCAGGTGCGACTTATTTATCAAAATTAATTTGAAATGAACCGAGAGAAATGAACTAAAAATGACTCAAGAGAAAACATTACCGTCTACAGCTGCCAGAGGGCGCTCTATGCTGCTCAGTGCTCCTGTAGTCTACACTGAAGACATAGAGCGCCCTCTCGCGGCTGTAGACGGTAATGTTTTCTCTTGGTTCTAAATAAATGCGACTTATAGTCCAGTGCGACTAATATATGTTTTTTTTTTCCTCATCATGACGTATTTTTGGACTGATGCGACTTATAGTCAGGTGCGACTGATAGTCCGAAAAATACGGTAAATATTTTTTCAGTTTTGTAGCCCATTTTTCCCCCAGTAATCACTAAACAGCAGAGATACACATGATATGTTGTGTGTGAGAGTAAAAAGCAACCTGCAGCATCAGGGCATGTGGCGAGTGCACAAATATGGAGGGGTTTTCCCTGGGCGAGGACTCCAGGCACAGCTGTGCGTCGGTGGCTTTAGCGTTGTAGGTGAAGGCAATGCTGCTGGCCAACTTCCCGTCATACATAACCTGCTTATGGTGCTCGGCCAGGTGGATGTCGCTTTCTGACTTGAACTTAAACGTGCTCTGTAAAGACAGAGAAACACAAAAGAAGTGAACACATCCTTCAAAAGAAGTTCTCTCAAATTTTGCTTCTCTTTCAGTCTCTCTTGGCAGCAGACTCGTGGAAAGCACCAGGGACTCGGCCACATCATAGAGTACTGATAATAATAATAATAACAACAAAGCGTTAATTACTGAGGCGCAGAGCAGCCAGACACACTGGCGTACATTATGTTAATGAAGCTCTGGCTACAGAAATGTGCCATTTCACTAATGGTGTTAAACATTAATGTGAGTGTGTATGTGTGTGTAAATGTGCATGTATCTGCAAAAAAATCTCTCAAGTAAAGCACTTTGTGCCACTAGTGATCTACTCAACTGAGGGAGCGAATCGGGGACTTGCATAAGATCATGCAGCATTTCCTGACCGTGCATGACAGGAATTTAAACTCACCATTTGATTTGCTTTTTTTCCCACAAGATTATGTATACAGTACAGAATGCTCAGAGATATTTTTTTCTCAGTATATAACGCAGTGAACTGCGTTTATGGAAGTGTTTTAGACAAATACATTTAAAATGTAAAGTCAATGTGCAATTTAGGAAAAAATGTAGGATGCAATAAACACATCCATCCACCTATTTTTAACTTATGCAGGGTCATGGGAATAATATTTTAATTTAAAGACATATAACATCAAAACTGACCACATTTACCCCATTATATATGTATTAAGTCTTATTGTGTGCTATTCGACAGTGTTGCAATAAATAATTAAACACTAGTAAATACACAATAAACCGTAAAATAAATCATAATATATCTAGTAGTAATATCTGTAACATCTAATTGCCCCATGAGCCTACAGCAGGATTTCTGAGCAGAAAGGACAGACGCATTAGAAATGAGAGCAGCATAAACTGTCACACACACAGAGCAATTTTTAAAAACTGTAAGATGCAAATAAACCCTTGCACTGGCACTGTGATTCACTGCAGCTTCCTCAGGCCTGCTGCCAATGTGTCCACTTAGCAACACACTGACTGGCACTGAACGCAGCATCTAACCTGATCTATCAGACCCTGCCTCACCCCTGCACCCCAGACCAAAATACACACACATATACACAATTAGTTTAAGTTTAACTAGCTCTCGAAACAGGAACACATCCTATCCTTCTGTTATTTATGAACATTATTAAGAACAGCACGAGAGGGTCTATCGTGCAGAGTCTAAAAGCTAAAGCACAGCATACTAGAAGCACACTCATTAAAGCATCAAAACTAAAAAAATATACAAATGTATGATAAATGTTTTCATAAAAGTTTCACGAAAATATACTAACATTTTTCTCAAATACAACTTTCTTTGCTGATGTTGAAACATAAAAATAAATAACATCTAAAGTACAGCATGCCGTTAGCATGCTAATTAAAGCATCAAAACTAAAATTTTAAATATAAAATATAAAATACAAAAACTATTTACACAATAAACAAACAGTATACAAATATATAACACTGCACTGACTATTTGACTAGCTGGTTGTTTTATGATGATCAAATCCACCAACAGGAATCATCTCTATTATTGACCAACCTGAGAACATCCAATAAAAAGCAGTTCAGTATCACAAACACTATGCAAATTGAGAAAGAGACCATTAACATGGTCATGCAGTCAGTCGGCATGAGCACAATATGTAATTTAGCCTAGCGTTCCGGCACATTCACATGGCATTCATCTTCTCCATCACAGAGGACACAGGAGCACCGGCAAACTCAAGCAGCTGTCTGGGAAACGGGTCACTGCTTCGACACAGCCTATGGCTCATAGTCCATGCTGCAAAGCTAGCACACTTATCCCTTGCTGTCTCTCTCTCTTTTGCTCCTTGCAATCCCATGAGAGGACAGCTGCCCCAGCGGCAGAGACAGAGACTAACAGCACTGGAATTAAGAAGAGTTTTCATACACTCTCGTAATCTATATAATTTAGAAACACACACACACACGAAGTCGCCGGTCCAGACGGCTCTGTTTTTGACAATGCCAAGTGCCCCATACCTCACATGCTAATTACAACGGCAACGCACAGCCAGAGAGCAGCTTGTTGGCTGTCACATGCTGACCAGACATCTGGACTTCCTCTGGTACAGAGACCACAGCAGCAACACACACTGACACCCAGACTTTCACAGACAAACAGACAGGTAAGGACACAAATGACCTTTAGACACACATGCATGTAAAAAATTGGCTTCATATGACTCTGCATGGCATGCTATCATTCTATTTATACTAGTTTTGTATTATGCATTATGTGTACTATGTCTGCATTCAGCATGTGTGCTATGTTTTCACCTGTAAATTATGTATGCATGAATGCCCTGCTATATTTGTTTATATATATTATATATATTTAAATAACTGAGAATACATTAAATCCCAGAATGCAATGCGCTGCACTACACTTGACCTTTATTTCAAGTTTGACCAAGCAATAATTCCTACCATTCCTGACTCATTATTTCATCAGACTCCCAAAAGTTGACATTTTCACAGATTAAATTGACAATGCAAGATTGCTATTCATCAGATTGTTTGTACCATCATGCAATCGACTGAGGTCATGTGACAAGAGTGTAGCATACTACTGCTTGAAATTTCATCTTTGCATAATACAAACTGTTTCATATACAAGAGGATGAACTGAACATGCAATGAGGTCATGTTACAGAAATATTGCATATTGTTTCTAGTATCTGCCACCTTTATTGCTACATGCTGCATACTTTTAGTAAATACAGTAAATACATTTCTAAGCTCCAAATCAGCATATTAGAATGATTTCTGAAGGATGATGTGACACTGAAAACTGGATTAATTATGCTGTAAATTCAGCTTTGCATCACAGCAAAAAAATGACATTTTAACAATTATAATATTATATAATATTATATAAAATTCTAATAATATTTCAAAACAAAAATGTTTTGCTATATTTTAATCCAATAAATGCAGCCTTGTTGCATTCCCATGTTTTCATGCACATGGTTAACTTGTACTAGTGAGTAAAAATAAAGCAGTGGCTTAACAAGAACTGTAAATGATGATTACATAAAAAAATCCACATCAAGTTTTATATCAATAATGTAAAATATTCCTTGCATACATCAGGTCTCATCAGAGCTTCACACACTCATCAGACAAACACAAAAACACATACACACAGCCCATGAATAATCCACTCTTTCTTCTTCTATTTTTCTTCTATAGCTGGAGTGAGCTGCAATCAGGCGCAGAGGAACTTTTAGTCATGTGGGTACATGGATTAACAATTAAGGATCCCTCAATAATCCAGATGAGGTTAACTCTTTGTGCCAAAATAGAGAGAAACAGAGAAGGAGAGTATGCTTTCATTTATACTCCGATTTAATGAAGAATGAACACTGCCTAATGAACTCATAATCTCTCTTTAACTTGGTGGTTGGGCTCATAATCACAATCTTGTTAACAACCTGACTATCCTAAAAGGCTGCATGTCAAATATTTTTTTCATATCTAAATTTTTAATGGTGATATTCAATATGTTTAGATACATTTTAAACAACCATCATTAAATCCATTTTAAATTCAAATTCATATTTTAATCCAAGAAGTAAAATACAGTGCACATACACAAGCTTTACCAGCAGCCTAAACAAGCTGAGCTTTGCCTGATGCAAAAACAACAGCGATATCAGCACTGAGAGATGGGGTTCATCATCATCGTCTGTTTAGCTGTAATGTACCACAACATCATCTGACTCAAGTACACAAAAGCTGCTTATAATCAGGGGAGCAAATCATTTATTCAGTCTGGATCTCATAAGAGGACCTGGAGATTTGGTTTGGTCCTCACACCGCATATAGCGTGACCCATTAAATATAACTATAAAAAATGAATTAATAATAGTTATAATATTATTGCACTTTATTTATTTAGTTTTTTTGTATAAAATAATAGTCAATAAACTAAATTATAGTGTGTGATGATATCATTAAAAATAAAAGGCAGTCCTAGCGTTAAATACGAATACATTTATTTTATAGTAAACTTAAAAATAAAATGCTAATATTTACTACTACCTCTTTGTTTGCATCTTTAAGAAGAATCGCTTTATGCATTCCCCAATTTTATGTCTCTTTGGATAAAAGCGTCTAAAAATAAATAAACAAAAGCGTTTTCATCATATTCAAACTTAAAATCAGCAGGCTTTTATTTTGGCAGGTTGCTGGCTAGTAAGTATACGCGCTTCCTGATTTAGCACCGCTGCTGATTAAAGAGCGTCAGTGGATGAATGTCACAGTTTTGCATTGTGCTTTGAAAACGGCATGATTTATGCTTTAAGGTTGAAAATAAAATTTATATAGTACAGTTTGTGATCTAAAATGGTAATTGTGTATTAACAGCTGTCAACCATGTTGGTCCCTATATTGTTTTACAGTCTATGGTCGGTACGCAAATGCGCTGTCAGAACATTTATATAACGCATTTTTTTATTTTAGTCGCGCATGCGGACCTACGGACCACTTATGTGCACCCCTGCTTATAATCGTCACATCATCTGACCTGGGTAAACAAACCCTGTCCGCATGCTCCCTGAGAGCTTTATCTTAAATTAGAGAGTCTCATGCTTGGCTGGAGAGAAAACTTCTGCAGCTGATTTTTTTTTAGTTAAGGGAGAAAAATCAAACTTGATGGCTTGGATTTCCGCTCAATGCTCCTCTCTGAAACAGCCATTACTTGGTCAACCAGAAAGACAAGACAGCGACTAATATCACCCATCTATCCTCCTCTCTTCTTCCAGTTTTTGTACTGAGAAGGGATTTTTTAAGGGCTCATTTATGTCAAGTGCTGCTTTAGCATAAACACTTTAGGCCATGAAGCAGAAGCAGCAATCAGCCCCACGTGCGTCTGAGAGGTGAGAGTCAGGTTAATGAACGAGAAAGAGAGAAGAGAGAAGAACATCAGGTATTATTAACAGATCTGTCAGGGGAATATAGAGCCGGTGTAATGAGAAAGTACTTTAGCATAGCCCATGTTTCAGGAAGGGTTGTCTCAGGCTTAGACACGGACCGCCCCAATGTCCGTTCACTCAAATACTCACAGAAAACTGAAACATAACACAACAGTCAGCGTGTACCGCTTCTCATCAGTCCATCTGGAAGCTAAAACATATTCGCTCTATAGTTCATATTCCTCCTGACAGCTTTTCTAAAGTTTTGGCAACAGATAACAGTCACAAAGTGTAATTTCTATTCAAAGAAATAAAAAAATGAGTATAACTAGAAAAACTTTCGTGAAGTTTCCTTGACCTTTGAAAATTTGACACATTTCCAGTACATTTCCAGGCATGGAAATCACACTTTTGAAATTTCATATTCTTAGAGTTTATGAAATCCTGAAATTACCATTGCATGTACTCTTTGCAGATAAAACAGTCCCAGAATGCAATGCTTCAAACAAAACATCCAAGATAGGAAACAAAGTCAAAGCACTACATTCATATGAACCTTCATACTCCATTCAATACCGACAGTTGACAGTATAGAATAGCTCCATAATTTCTTTTTGTAATAAATTTTTGCAGCATATTGCATCATTAGTTTAGCAATATGGGCAAATGCCAACTCTACTGAATTATCCCAGTTTTATTTTAGTATTACATGTACTATAATAGTATTTTTAGTAAGTTTAGTCTTTTTTAGTAATTTTGTTATGTGCTTCTGTCAGTTTTATTATTACTATTTTTTCAATTTCCATTTCTCTTAAAATTATTGTGAGTTTTAATTTTAGTCATTTTGGAACTTCAGTTAATAGCCAAGGCAACAACATTTCTTGCAAGTTTTTCATCTAATATTCATGTTTTATTTTATTTCAGCTTTGCTTCAGATAACAATTTGAATAGTTTTAGTTGCAGTTAACAATAACAACACAAAATCATCCTTTGTCTTCATCTGAGATGCCACATTCGAGTGGTGCATTCAAATCACTTAAGAGGTTTAATTTTAATACACACACTACCGTAGAGAGTAAGAGTCTGTGTAGACGGCAGACACTGAGGTAGAGTTCAGGAAGAGCGTTTTTATGTGTCAGAACTAATCAATCTGAATGATCTCAGTACAGAATGTTCAGTCAAACACAAAATGCCAACTTTGTACTTCAACAATCGAGCAGCAAAGGTGGAAGAATATCCCACAGCTGCATAACCTGTACAACCAATGAACATTCAGACTCTCTCAAAAGTGATCTCAGGATTTATACCTTATATCCAGGCCCGAGCTGATGAATGGCAAAGATCTGTGCAGGGTTCAGTGCTTCACTGAAGACGTAGACGGCTCCGAGCTGCCCACAGAACACTCGGTTAGCATCCGCAGTCTCTGAAGAGCCCAGGAAACATTTATCATAACTCTGCAGGAAGGGAGAGAGGAAGAGGAGAACATCCAGAATAAAGATAAAGATACCACAAGTAGAGCTTTTTATCAGTTCAACTGTTTGAGAGTTTTCTGAAAAGGCCCTCTGGAGCTGTTTACTTGTTATCTTCTGGTCATCTTGTTCTGAATTATTAAAGCTAGTTTATATGCAATGCACTATAAAGGTTTGCCTAAGGAAAAAAGATGTAGTATGGCTAATCTATATTCCTTTGATCTACAGAGACAAGTGCTTATCTAATTGCATCATTTGGACTTATGAGGAAGAAAAAAAAGTTGATTTTGGCAATGCTGAGATGATCATGTGCTTCTTGAGGCTGTTTATGAAAATGAATAAGAATGTAAAAGCACTGGAAAGATGGGGAAAGCTGCTAGCCGCACAAACACTTACATCATTGGTGTTGACGTGCCATGCCATGTCACCGTAGGAAACCAGCTGGCCGTTGACATAGCACCGGATCTCACTATTCCTCCAACGGTTGTAGATGTGGACTATGCTGATCATGTACCACTGTAGAAGAGGACAGGAAGTAGAAACAGGCATTCAGTATTCACACCGCTCACTCAGCCAAGCATATGTAAAAGTTTTAAAGATGAGGTAGCAAAGAGTTCTTTATGGAAGCCCATTTCAACAACAGAAAAAAAAAAGCCTAAAGAAAATATATAAATCACAACTTTTTAATCTCACAATTAGGACTATATTTCTCACAATTCTGAGTCTATATCTTAGAATTCTAACTTTTTTTTCTCCTTTTTTTCAATTATGAGTTTATCTCAAAATTTTGAGTTACCATTTTATAATGTTAGAATTTTTCTTATTTATAGCAAACAATTCTAACTTCATTTATTGTAATTATGAGTTTACATCTTGCAAATTTAAGATAACGTCATGTAATTTGGACATTTTGTCCTCAGAATTCCATGGATGAAAGGATCAGTCTGCATCATGAAAAACTCCTGTTTTGGAACATTTCATTTTCTATGCAAATAAATACACAAAACCATGTATTCCATGATTCAGACGGACCATTTTGTCCACAGAATTATGCAAATCACTAGGTTCGGATTGGTTTTCATTGGCCTTCCGCCCCTTTTATTTATTATTAGTTTATGTTATTGCCTGGCCGAAGCAACCAATTTTTTTTATTTTTAAATTAGATTAAATTTTTTTTATATTTTCTCATTTCTGCATTTATTTTTTAATTTATTATCATTATCTACTAGTCTTGACTTGACAGCATCAATTACAGCAAAATTAAATTATTTGCAAAAACAAGCAAATTAAATACGAGGCACTTTAACAAAAGCAAAACCCTCTGTAATGCCTTGGCCCATTGACATCCACTTCATTATTGTTAACGCAATGGAACGAGGGAATTTCCTTTCTGTGCTATATAGGGCTTAAATACTGTAATACTGAACCAATCTTTCAAGTTTTGGGCCAAGAAAATTCTGCGGAAATGACCTGGCCCCAAAATTAAAATGGTTCAGTTTTTAGATCAGGCACATAAAACATCATCTCATTACATGCTTCTAAACCAGGAGCTAAATTTACTGAAACAGACTCATTCTGTTTGATGGCAGCAATGCTAAAAGCGGTTTTGGCATATGAATTAAAGATCAGAGCCCTGACGCTTGAAAGCGCTCCAGTAAGGAACACGACAACACGGATCGCATAAAAGTGTCAACCATGTATCCGCTATTCAAGCAAATAACTAAACTCTCGTAGGGTGGAGTCCATATGGATGAGCTCTGGAAATTAGTGTGGCCCGTCAGAAATTAGGAGATTTAGAGTGAACTTCCTCAAAATGCCTAATTTCCCAAATATCCTCTCCACCTTCGAAGCATCTTATTAAAACGTAAGGCGATATTAGCTGGGGTGACAGGGGGGAAAAAAGGATAAGCCAAAATCTGCTAGACTGAAAATCCATCCCGTAACCGAGATTTCATAGCTTTTAATGCCAGTTAAGATTCTACATAAAAGCAAGAATGGGTTGGCTTCATCTAGACGGGGCTTTAGATTTCCCAAAAACACCATTTGAAACAGCCCTAGAATAGTCCTCCATTTCCAAGATCTTCTTCTGAGCTGTTGGTTTCCATTGACCAATAACAATTACACCATTTAAGTTCTGGATGGATCTTCTAGCTCAGTTCAATCCAGTTAAATTTCTTTTTGTTCACATCTCACATATCTTCTCTGATCTCCTGATATTCTCTTTAATATCTAAGGATGTTTACTATAAATCTAAGAGTCACTAACAAAGTGGTTAATTAAAACCCAGACCTTTTGTCCCACCACACACTGTTTCAACAGCAAAGTGCTGACTAATTAGGCGAGTTGTGCAGATGATTGTTTGGCTGAGTACACATTTTCTCACACCAACGTGTGTCTGTATCTGGGCGAAGGTGTGTAGCTTGCATTCTAATTGGCACACAACCCTCCCTTGTCATCCTTCTCCGTGAGCAGACAGGATGAGGTATCATATTTAAACATCCCTTGCCAAATTTATTTTCATTTGTTGTTTAACAATGCGTGCGACTGAGCAGAATACGTCCCACCGGGACAATAAGAGGAGCCAAGTTATCAAAAACCAGATGTTTTTGTTTAAGCCCACTCTGAGTGAGAAAATAACACAGAAAGAGACGGAGAGCTAAATAGACAGATCCTCCAGAGTGCTAAAAAGGAATGAGGTGTTTTGGGAATAAATCCCACTGGAGTTCCTTTTGTTTCTTTTGTGCACAAGCTAACAAGTCAGAAGGGCTTCAAGTAAGGCTGACTCAGTGGATTCTTCAAATTTGTGCAAAGATAAAAACCGAAAGAGACAGACAGGTGTGGTTAAACACAGCTACTGCCCTCTAATGGCTCATCTACCTATCTGTGCAGATAGCCTGTTCATTCACTTCTCAGAGATTTATACTGAATTACCATTTTATGAGAAAAAGTCATTTTCCTTTAAATTGTTTTTCCGGTTTCCTTGTATTGCTTTTTATATAGGCTACAATTTGAAGCAGTTACACTATGATTCCATGCTTTTCTTTACCCTAGTAACAATTTGATCATATTACCATATCATCAGAGAGAAGTCTGTCATTTCACTAGAAGAATGAGTTATGGCATTTTGATAAAAATAGATAAATAACAAAACATGTTACTTTTAAACTTCCGCAAGGATGAACTGTTAATAAAGATCAATTACATGCATTTAAATAATGTGGATTTCCATAATATGCATGGGTCTGCACAAGTACAAGTACACAATTACCCAAAAATATCCAAGAAAATATGTGTAGAGTTCTAGATTGCTATGGCTTTTAAGGTTTTTTTAAATGTGTTTTTTATGCATAACTATGTGGCTGCTAGGTTTACAGGCCTTTACGCATCAAAATTTAGATCAGAAGTTTAAAATCAAAGTTAGTTTGAAAAATAGTCATTTTGACGTGACTAATAAAGGAAAAGAACATATTTTCACACTATAGAACCCTCCACTGAACTAACTGTATGTGTGTAGACAGGACAAAACTCACCTTTCTGGGCTGGAAGTCATACTTCACACAGTGCTGAAAGCCTTTCCCCTTCGACTTCAGTGATGTCACAATTAAACAGTTCCCCACAAAGTGTGCTGAGTAGCCAATCCCTTTGCTGGTTCGAAAACTAGGGGACAGACAAAAGAGAAAGTCACCGATGTGGTTTGCTTAGTTGGGAACACTTAATATCTGGCAATACTGTTAGCTTGACTGCACAAACACTATTGGAAGAAAGCTATAACTAGATAAGGACATGACTGATTCATCAATAAACTGACTAACTGAAAAATTGAGTTGGTTATTGTCATCTTGCATTAATGACAAACTATTTTCCTGTTTGACACTGTAAAGCTGCTTTGACACAACCAGTATTGTATAAAGCACTGTGTAAATAAAGGTGACTTGACAAAGCACTGATTTTATAAAAAAAACAAAAAAACAACGGCTTTACAATACAATAAATTGCAGACTTTCGTTATTGTATTTACAACATTTCCCCTGCCTCAAACAACTCAAGCACTTTGTAATTTAGGCCATGCTACAGAACAATCTGATTTCAATGTTTTCTGAAAAAAAAAAAAAATAATAATAATAATTATAGCACTCTTTTAAGTCAGATGTGAAAACTCAAGAATGTCAGACTTTATTCTGGGCGGGAAAACGAATATGGCTGACTGAGTCATTGGCAGCAGAGACTGCTGGGAGCGCTGGCTGCTGTCGATAAGGTGACTGGCTATCAGTCGGGTCTCAAAGCAGTGCTGTTTCTCTCGCTCTGTGCCTACACGGCGACATAATGCTATGCTGAGCTCATCACAGTAACATAAAAACAGGAAACAGGATTACACGCTGATTTAAGCAAGGTCAGTGGCCCTCAGACTTCTCAAGTGGTAATATGTACCTTCAGTGTCTCCTCCCTCTCTACTGTGGAAACGCTGCTAACCAAACAAGGAGGATATACACTATTTGCTGTAACAAATATTCAAGAAGACCTCCTGGTGATAACGGCGTTAATGACACACATGTACATACATAATTATGTGTGTGTGTGCAAATTAATTCCTTTTGAAGAACTGCTGCTACAGCCGTGCAGTTATTAATTTTATTATAAGCATATGACTTCTTACATGTTATCATTCAGGGCAAATATATTCAATATATTCAAGTCATACATTTGCAGTATGTCTCTTTCCTGGGAATCAAACTCGTGACCTTGGCATGTTTAGCTGTATGTTGAGCTACAGGAAATGGGCGTGTTAAATTAAATTACATCTATGTATACTAATAACTCACTCTGCTGGACTTGTCTGCAACCTTCAACACAGTAAATCAACAAATCATCCTATCTGTATCCTTGACAGCAAACATAATGGGAACTGCACTTCCCAAGTACTGTAGCTCCTTCAGGGTATCTTGAAGGGGATTACGAGTGTTTTTGTGCAAAAAAACCCTGACTAACCTCAAAACCAGGCTAAAGAATGAAATGCTGCAGAAGTGTAGAATACAGCATTAAAGTTTAGCACTGACGTAAAATTAAAGGTCAAGTCTAACAAGGATCCTCAAGGCTACTCTTCAAGGTATCTCATATACAACACTGGTTTATTTTCAAAAACAACCAGAGGTTCTTCAGAGAATCTCCTATGATATTTAGGAATTTTGTGAATTTATCTAGTTTGCCCTCTGGTACGGCAGGCTTTTCTTGGTAACAGGAAAATAGGGCAGGGCTCATAACTCCTAAATTAGCAGTCTCTTCTTGTGGGCCAGCCCTGTAGAGACACTTACCACTTCAAACAGAAATGGTAATATAATATTTCATATGCACAGATCCCCCGTGTTTCCACCATGCAGAGAAGCTTGAGGCTCACAGGTGTTGGTCTAAGTCGCTCAGAGCTTCTGCTCTGAAATCAGTCCTGGCATTTACATTTTAATGATTGACAGCTGGTCAGCTATAAGCCATTGCATTACCTCTGCACTTCCTTAAGGCATCACACACATTCTACTCACCAGTATAAGTATGGTTTATCCTTGTCTACATTGATATTATTGAGTGGGTCCATTCGGAACCAAGTGTTGAGAGTGAATCCGTTCTGGTAAGGCCACTTAGCAATGGGCGGCAAAGCAATGGCCTGTGTATGGGTGCAAAACACAAGCAAATTAGCAGTTGCACATTTTGCAGAATCACATGTACAATATTTGCAGAACAAGCTCATATATAATCAACAAACCATTTTGTTCAAATTTGACCCTGGTACTGTGGTTAATACCACAATTTGCACTCTATTAACAGCATTTGCAGCATAGCGTTGATTACCACAGACAATATGCTTAGATCATTCGAGTTAATAACGCTCTTAGTTTGCACAAAACAAAAACATTCATGAGTTTACAGTGGAAGGTTGTGGGAAACCATATGGAGGGTAGAGGGCAGAAATAAGAAGCTTATATTTGTAACATGTTAAAATTGTTACTATTTAAATGTATGAATAAATATATAGTTTAGATACACTACTTTTAAAAAGTCTGCTTAGATCTTTTCATGTTTTTGAAAATCAAGCTTGCATTTTTTTTTTAATAAAAAATACAGTAAAACAGTAATATTGTGAAACATTATAACATTTTAAAATATCTGTTTTCTATTTTAATATTTTAAAAAAAGTGATTTATTCATATTCATTAGGATTCTTTGAAAAAGAGTAAGTTCAAAGGAACAGCATTTATTTGAATTACAAATCTTTTGTATTATAAACATCTTTCCTGTCACTTTTGAATGAAATAAATTGAATGAAAATACCTTTGCAGAATCATTTCTTAAACAAAAAGAAATAAAAAAATCTAACAAACAAAAAAAGGCATAATAACCTGCTAAAGTGTAGAAGAATTTAGAATATTCTTTTTAAGATATGAATGTCATATGAGATAAGTGATTCTTATTGTTGTTGGTGGTATTCTATCATTCTGACACACTAGTCTCATGCTCACACCCATATAAAGTCTAGAATGGTTAAATGAAAGCTTTAAATGTAAAAAGTGTGGGAGGTTCTCACCGCCGCACTGCGTCCTGGGAAGTTGAAGAAGGTGTCAGGGCCATGCCGCTGAGGCATCTGATTCAGCACTGATAGGAGCTTAATGGCGTGTCTTGGCTATAGGCACAGGACACATGAACGAAGGGAACAATTAAGAGAGGAAATTGTAATTAGTGAGAGAACTGGATGAAAGGAAATGTGTTATAATGAGAGAAGGCTTTGAGAAAAGAGTCAAAAATTAATTATTATTAAAAGTAACCATTATCAACAACCTAACAAACCAACCGACCCCTACTTGAGCCAATCAAAACCTGTCCATCAGCCTTAACCATGGCAGCACAGTTGAAAACCACAAACAGAGGTGTCCGTGGGGAGGGCTGAAGGACAGGAGATCACTGGCTGGGCTTGTTGGAGGTCTAGCTAGTGATCTGCAGATATAAGCTTCAAAAACATTTCAAAGTATTCAACATTCAAAGTAGTCCCATCCTCTTAATGATTTTAGCAGCCACAGAAGCCAAATTATTCCTCCCTCCAACAGCATGCAGACTCCAAGGGGCAGGAGTCTTCGGTGCAAGAAAACTCACCCACATGCCTCCGTCGCCCCTCAGCATGCTGAACAACAGCTTCAGTTCCTTGACTGTGATACTATAGCTGGCCAAAACCCCCAGCATGTCCACTAAGAGATCTGAGGAAGACAGAATCAAGAGAAAAAAATGACTCAGCATTATCGGTGCACAGAATTGCCGACTCATGAGGATGATGTCACTTGGGGCAAGAAGCCAATCGTTATCTTACTGCTGGAACATTATCTAGCGCATGTTCTCCTGAGGCTCCTTTAATCATCAGAAACACAAGTCTATTCATTCACATATTGGCTGTAATGGCTTGGTGTCAAACCGTCTGCTGATGAAATTTGTAAAACGTCTGCGTTATGAATTTAGAAGCTCTTAAAAGCGCTGTGAGAGACATCAAATAATCTAATTTTGTGAAAAATAACAATCCCTCAGCAGTGATGTTTGCCGTGGCATAATATCATTGTAATTTGATTTTCCAAATAACCCAGTTATACGCCTTTCACTCAAAGGCCACAAATTTGGTCAAAAATGGACAGAAGCTGGAAGCGTATGAGAACTAATGGTCTGATTAGCAGTGGAATATTCTAACATGCGGATCTGTTTAAAGAACGGTAAGAGAGAAGCTTTCTCCCAAATGTGCTCACAGAGCCAATTTTACATATTACCCCTGCAATAAACCACGGCCATGGTCCACTGATTGTAATTACACAGAAATATTGGACACAGAATGCACAATGAGGGGTTTAGTGAGACAGTGAAACCTATTTTTCTGAAATGTAACAGGGCCAAATGATAGAGGATTGGACCATACGGACGGGGACATGATACAACAAAGATTACCACAGAAATGACTGATTCTGAATTGGATTTTTATTTGACTGAATTATTTGAACTCAAGGCACTTGTGTAACAGTATGTGTGTTCAGAACCAAACTGCTTTGAATTCAGGGGGCCCAGGACAAAATGTGGGGTCTACAATAAGTATCTCAGAATAGGTATATACTGTATGCCATAAAAAAGGCTTATTTACAATTACTTATTACCCCCTTCCATGTATAGCACTTTGAGTGCCCAGAAAAGCGCTATATAAATGTAAGCAATTATTATTTACATAGACGTGGCATAAACACTATTAGACAGGAATGAGAATGGTGGAAAGCAATAAACTAAAAATCACTGCACACTTAACACATAACTACGTATTCATCTTGATGAACAAACTTTCAGAAAACAAACCCCACACTGGCTGACAAAGGCAGAGTATGAAACCAAAACTACCAAAAGAAACTGCAATACTGTAAAAAGGCTATTATTATTATTATCATAATTATTAATCTTTATTATTATTCTTATTATTCTTATTATTATTATTATTATTATATTTTAAAATACGTTTTTAATAATAATAAAATAATGTCCATCATTAATAATATTAATTGATATATTCTGTGATATTTATAATATGTATTATTACATGTATTATTGCTAATAATAATAATAAATTATATCTTTTTTATTAATAACAATAAATTGATATTTATTGTAATATTTATACTATGTATTATTGTATTATTTAACACTTTAATAATAACAAAATCATGTTTTTTTATTATTATAAAAAAATACTACTGCTAATACAAAATATAATAATTATATATATTTTTTTTTTCTTTTTTTTTTTTACACTATTCACTGCTCCCAGGACAGTGTTCCTGGTTATCCTACCTGTTGAGGTCGCTGGCCAGATATTCCCTTAATTCATAACAGTTTATTTGAATTAAAAATGTATTTTTATTTGACTTTTCACATTATGGTTGGAACCTACACTTAGAACCTCGCTACACTTTACTTTAGAGCTCACCTGCAATCATGTCATCGACGCAGCTCATCTTTTGCAGCACCTGCTGGATAAGCCCCACCTCGGTGCTGGTCTGTAGGTTGCGGACGCTCTTCCGCAGGATAGCTGTGAACATGCTCCAGATCTCCGCCTGGCAGGTGACGTCACAGTGCTCCAGCAGCTCCACCATGCAGGCGATGCTTTCTGCATCCTGGATGATAAAGTTCATCTCCAGGTCAAACTCTCCACCCACCAGCTGAGAAAGAAAGACAGAGCCAGTGTTAGCCACAAATGAAATAACTGAGAACATTTTTTTTATTGACGAACTATATATTTCCAATCAACCACAATGAAAAGGAAAAATAAATATCACGGTGACATAATTAAACAAACTAAATTTACTAAATTTATATAAAATATATATGGAAAAGTGTTTAATGTAATTTAAGTCAGAGTAAAATTGCCTTAATGGATGAATACAATATTTTCAACTTATTTTCAACAAAAGATCTAAAATGAATGGATGGATGGCAATAGTTCAAGTGTATTTATTGAGCATTTTATAAAACATCTTAAAAACAGCATTATAGTAATAAACAGGAAAACAGCATCAGCGACACAAAATTCTACAATTAGCAATAAAATAATTTTAGTTATAATTCAGCTCTAGTGCCATTATTCACCACAATTTAATTTAATTATTCAGTCATATTATTCAATAGTCGTGGGAAAGATTGACGTAGGACACAAGATGGATGAGATGGACAAACCAAAATAATAAGGACTTAAAAAATAATGCAATTAGAGAATAAATGAATTTCAACAGAAAATGCAATTGGGGAAAGGTCTTGTGAGTGCAGTGAACGTGGGAAGAAAAGCAAAAAAACAAAACCAAACAAATAACACGGAGAGAATTATTAAAGGAGCAGTTTCTGAGGTTGAGTCCGGTGAGAGCAGCACTCTCAGCCTGACAAACAATGATTGCGATTTGAGAGGGTCATTTAATGTCGGGGTAGAAAGAACATAATGACCTCACATACGCACTTATGTACCCTTTACCTCTCAAACAACACACTGGAGAGGAAAGGAATGGACAAACCTATCAGAGATTGATCCTGCTCTGCAGCAAGCAATAATCAATGGCATCGGTCTTGGAGTTCAAAAGGCATGAAATTGGCCAGCTCTTGGTCATGCAAATGCCAAACCTCCAAGTAAATAAGCAGGTGATTTGGAAAACAAAGGCTTAAATGCCTGTAAATTACATCTTGGTGAGAGGGTGGGGTGCAGAACATCCTTAAGAATGTACTGGGAGAACTATTGATTTTCACACTTCATCCACTACAGTCAGATTGGGAACAATCTTGCACTTTAGAACCTTTTGTAATTGGGCCGTCGATAACCTTAGCACATCTCCCTGTGCCACTCACCTTGATTATTTCTAATATCCACATGAGGACCTTAAACATGACTTTACCATTATTGAGTAAAGCAGCGTTCTTCAAATTTATTCCAACCATCAGGATCACATTGTGAGATCCACTACTGCTTTTATGCACTACATAAAGAAGTTTTCTATGCAAGTATGTGAATGCCTCAAGCGATGCAAATTTGATTTCATGCATCATTGTGCTCATACGTGTCCGAATGCATTAATTATGTTGTATTATAGTGCCCCAGGTTTCATCAGCATTAGCATAAACTGTCTTCTATGGTCATTTTTCTCCTTCAGGTCAACAACTGTAATGGAAAAACAGGATCCTGCTAGTTAACTTTAATTCACATGTTCATAGAAGGCATGCTGTTTCACACTTCTGACGGTAACTAGGTTTCTATCTGTTGAGATAGGATTTGTTCGCAAGTGTTTTCACGGTATCATTCCATTAAACTATTAACAATCCATAGAGTGCAAACAGAAGGACAGCAGGAATGGCAATCCTATTGATTTGTCACGGTTCTTCACTCCCAGAGGCCTTTAGCAAATAGAGGATTAATTACGAGATGTTTACACATCAATAATTTCCTTTGAAACCCAGAGAGATCATGGGTAGTTTAATGGACAACCAAAAACATAGTTAAGCTTTCAAGCAAATGGTTTCTAACAGGGAAGCACAATAAACATGTTTTTTGCATGTGGAAATTTACAACATTAGCCAGCCCACCATAAAGTCTCTGAGAAATGCTGATAACTACACACACAAAAAAATCATAATTAGTACACTTCACACAAGGATGCAGTATTACAAGAATAGACTTGTTTACCTCCTACACATGACATTTATGGGATAAAACAGAATTCCACAAACACAAAAAGACAAAGGATAGTACTAGAGTTTCTTTCTGACCCTTGAACACTGACAGTGGTGTCAAACACTATTTTTAAACAACAGCAGAAGGCAGGAGCTGTAACAAATAGATCAGACAGAGCACTGTACAGCCTCCAGCACTTTAGCTCACAATCTCCTCACCACTTGGGTCATGTTTTATTACAGTGGGAACAGACTTTATCCGTTTAAGTTAATCATGGCAGATATGGCGGATGGGATCGGGAAACAATCTGAGCCAGATTCGCTACACGCCAGGTCACAACTCTCACCGATGTGTCAATTTTATCTGGAGAATTTAATATTTAGAACATTTGCTCATCTGCAATACAGAGCCAAGGCATTCCTTGTCTGATGTTTGAACGTCATTCAGCAGATGCTCCGAGACATTTATGATTTATTATACATTTAGTTTTTTTTATGTCAGATAATCCAAACGGATTTAACAAATTACAAAGTAAAGGAATGTTAGAAGTAAGGGCACTAAAGAAAAAACATCATGCAGAAAAACATGAAAACTAACAGAGCAAAATATAGAAACAGAGAAATATAAAACAATATAATAAATGTTATTTTTAAATAATTGTATTTTATATAAAAAAAAAATAGTATTTGTGATGTTTTTCCTGCTTAAATTTGGACACTATAAAAATCTTTATTATTTTCATTACTTCAAAATGTATTTATGTATTAAAAGTCTGTGTTGCATTAAGGCAGGGGACCTGATCCAGCTAATCAAGACCTACAGGCTTATTTGAAAACTACATGTGCTCTGTCCCAATTTGCCTACTTATATTATGCCCTTAAAAAAAATATATTTTTTGGTGAAGAAAGAGTACACACTTTTGAGTGTGTTGTAGAAGACTAGGCAATATTTAGGACATACTATGACGTTATACAGTTGCGTCTTTAACGGACACTCAGCCACTTAATTATACGCATCCTGTCACAAACTGTCCAGTCAATCATCTTGTCACAGTTTAAATCCTCTACATTTAATTTCATTTAACTTCCTACCACATCGAAGAGAAAAGTAGCACATTGATCTGCGAGCCGTAGGTCTCCATAAAGAGAACTCTGCTCATATTTTCTGTATAATGATGCATTTAAAAGTTAACGAATAAATGGATGTTTATAAAAGTTAACATTGCTGTTGCAGATTAAATATAAACGGGTATAACATTAAATAAATGTTTTTTTGTCGTATGTTTTTCTTACCAGGTTAAATGTTTATTATTAGTAACTCAAACCCCTTTATCTAATCCTCTTTGCTTAAACATCGGTGTCGTGTATCCACCATGTTTGTAGTTTTTTAATGCTTTTTATTCATGTTTTTAGTTCTCATCTAATCAGTCGTCAAACTGCGATGGCTTGTGGGTAATATTAGCCGTTAGAGTGTGCATGGATCCACACTTCAAAAATCGACCTGAAATAATAGATCATCCAGGGACTTCTGGCATACTCTATACTCTGGGACACATTAATTCTAATCTTAAATTACTATTTAGGATGGATAGTCGAACATTGGGACGCAGGGATTGTGTGTGTGTGGGAACAGGTTTGGAACGAAACTCTCTAGGCCTCAGGCCCTCCAGGAATTGAGTTTGACACCCCTGACAACATTGGACCACAATGGACATACTGAAACATGAATATCTAACATTTTTAGGCAGAAAAAATATATTTAATGAAAACATACATTTCTTTAACCAAATACTTGGACTAAATATTTAAACACCAAAAAGCAAAACTTAATATATATTACATTATGTTTTAGACAACACAAGGTCTCATAGTCATCCCGAGATGTACAGTACACGGTGTCCTAACAGGGAAAGGTTGATTTTCAGCCCCCAGAGAATAACCACCACTTTAGCTGTATGCTAATATATGACATGCTAACTGAGTGTCAGAGATTACACTCCGTGCAGCACTAAAGCAGTTAGCAACAAATTATTTTTCCACAGGGCCCCCTTCCTCTACTCCCACTCACTCCAAATAATCAATTACTATCCAGACAGACAGTTGTGTTTGGAAGCCAGCTAATTCATCTTGAAATGAAACAAGTCACAAGCCCAATAATTAAAGAAGGATAGTGTGATTTGCACAGAGTTTTTTTTTCTTTCTCCGAGCTGTTCTTAAGTGCTAAATTACTCAACAGATAACGCAATGAATGTAGTAAACCACACGGCAGCGACAGATGAACATCTCTGGGTTGGCTCTTAAACAATTGATCGCTTTTTCTCCAGGTTAGGGGTTTGAAGGGATGCTTTTTGGGGAACATTTGTATTTAATGCGGTAGAGAACAAATTATTCAAAGAACAAATGCTTTAAAGGGTACTGATCGCATGCTGGCCCACGCATTCATACAAAGGCAGGGCCAGTTCACAAGCATTGATCGCCGCCATACAGAATCCATTAGAATTAACTCTCCTACTATTTCAATGTACTCATTTCTCCTGGTGTATCAAAAGAATTAAAAACTACTGTATTAAAAACTACAGACACACTCTTTAATTAGACACTGTGATTACAAACTGACAAATACAATGATAGAAGGGAAACTGTGAGGGACTGAAAATAACTGATGCTACAAAACCTAACATATATCAAGGTTGCCTGGCAACCATCTTTTCTACAATCCATGGTGTCCAAGTCCATTTTGAGGATGTGAGTGTCACAGTAAACATATGACATGGCAGCACGAAAGGAGAGCAGTTACAGATCAAGATTGAAGAACGGAGCGCTCACTGTATACAACTGGAGAAATTGGCTGGAGGAGTTACGTGGGTCTTGAGCTAGCGCGAGAATGTTTAACCGTGACACTGGATATGACGCAAACACAGAGCAATCTGACGAGAGGGAGACAGAGCCGGGAGAACATTTCTAAGATTTCTGTACACAAAGAAATATTGCTAGGCCACCCCACAACCAGTCCTCCACTAATTCTTTACACAAAGCCTGTATGATCTCTCATAAGGGACAACCTGCTCTACTGTGAAGAAGACCAAGATCTATAACCCTTAAAAAAGTCATCCACTTGAAGCATGTATATATTTAGTGTATAAGCCAATTAAAAAAGTATTAAAAATAAATAACTAAATTAACTTATCAAATAGTGGGCAACGAAGAGAAATGTTTATGGATATAAACTGATGTTCAATATTTTGGGGTTAGTATGGTTTTGTATATTCATTTATTTTTCGGAAAGAAATGAATACTTTTATTTAGAAACAACAGACTGATTTGACAGTAAAGATTTTTATAATGTTACAAATTATTACTATATCAAATAAATGGTGTTCTTTTGAACTTTCTATTCATAAAGGAACCTGAAGGGAGAAAAAAATGATGAAAATCACAAAAATACTAAACAGCACGACTGTTTTCAACACTGACAACAATAATAAATAAAAGTCATAAATAAATTATGTAAAAAAACTGAACATTCAGCTTTCAATTAATTATATTTAAAACATTATATTATTACATTAATATAAAACGTTATAATAAAAAGTTATTTGAGATTGTATTAATATTTCACAATATTATGGTTAATTTATTGTTTAATATATACATGAAACAATATTTAATTCAATTAAATAATATTAATACTAATAATAAAACACAAAATGGGAATAAATGTTTACTTAAATATGATTATGCCATATTAGTTTTGGATGAGGGTCTGCTGTAGTAATCGTTAATCCTATTTTTCTAATCACACATCATGTACACAACTGGTTTAGTGGCATGACGGTACTTACGGACATACTGTATCATGTAGCAAGACATTCATCTGCCATATAACTTTCATGATTGCATCATTCTTTGGCTTTTGTTACAAGCATTTCATCATTTGAACAGACCAACACTCTAAAAAACGCTGGGTTGTTTTTTCAACCCAACTGCTGGGTTGAGGCCGTTGGATAGGACTTTGGGATGTTTTAACCCAAGTTTGGGTTGAAAATAACTTTCTTTTTTAACCCAGCGGGGTGGGTTGAGGACGCGGACGTGAAGGAGAGCACGCACGTCACGTCAAAATCGTACGTCTCCAGTGCGAGCAGCCGCCATTTTCTCAGCGTGATAGAAGCGAGAAGCGAGTGAAAGACTATGGTAAGTAACGTTAAATATTCAAAATGTAAAGTTATCTTTTATTGTTTACCCGGTTGTATGAAAGGCGGAAGGTTTTATGAAAGGCGGAAACAAAGGAGCTTAACGTTATATATATATAAAAAACGGACGCGGTTTTCGCCTCGGACACGGAGGTCTTGCCTTATGTAACGTTACTGAACGGAGGATGTACTTTTAATATAACGTCTTTGAATGTATTTTGTCATATTCACATAAGATTTTACATTATCTGTTCTCTTTGAGGCGTTAACAGACGGTTATGGTCACGGTTACGCTCATGTGAATTTGTCTTTTTTTTTCGCGGTTAAACTGAATGTATGTTTGTCTCCTAAAGGAAACGGCATTGTGTAGTAAAGACTAGCATAATTATTTTGAGGCTGTTGAAGTGGTAACTGTTAAAAGTATGTTTTACATGTAATATTTCAGACTTGTCGAGCTCCTATCTTCATTGTCCTCGCGCTGAGAGTTAAAGACACAGAAGCTGTTTGTGTGAGGAGTCACAGACCTGTGTGAGGATGAGGAGGAGGTGTTCTTCTGAAGAGAGGGACAGACGGTTTAAGGAGAGTATACTTCAGAATAACATCAAGTTATCTTTATTTTTACTAAGACTAAAATAATGTTGTTGTTTTTTTAGATGTTGAAATCCAGAGACAAGATAACTTCATTCTTTTGAGACTGATGTAAGTTAAATTATTATTACTTTTTTTTTTAGAAAATTAATGTTTCTGTTGTGTCCTGCCTGTTAACTTCACATTTTGATGCAAAAACAGTGTGATTTTATATATGTATGTATGTATATGTTAATATTTTATTGAAACCATTGATGTCCCTCTTTGCAGAACTCAAACTAACTGGAGTTAAGGACACAGAAGTCTGCTTGTGTGAGGAGGTGGTTTTCTCAGCTTCTTCTGAAGAGAGGGAAAGATCGTTTAAGGCAAGTAAACTTCATAATTTCATGTTATCAGTTGTTGTTGTGTTTTACTAAGAGTAAAATAATGTTTGTTTTTTGTTTTTGTAGATGTTAAAAGCAAGAGACATGGGAGAGCATCATTCCTTTGAGATTTTATGTAAGTTATTTTTAGAAAATAAATTTTTCTGTTGTCTCCTGCCGGTTTACTTCACAATTTAATGCAAGAACAGTGTGATTACGTGCTCATTTCATTAAGACCATTGATGTCTGTGTTTTTTATTGCAGAAATCAAACCAAGTTTGGAGTTGTCTGATTTGGAGAGTCATTATTCTTGGTCTTCACTCTTAGAGGTAAAGTTCACACAAAAAATAATTTACTTGCCCTCAAGTCATTCCAAACCTATAAGACTTTTGTCTGTCTTTACAACATAAATTAATATATTTTTAGTTTTCTCATAATATTTGTTAATCCATTTATAGTTTAGATAATCAGTATTTTCAAGCTTCATAAATATAGAGTTAATGTAGAAGTAAATTCTGATATTTATATATGAATACATCTTAAATTATATGATAGCAAACATGTTCAAAATAAAATACTGCTCTCCCAGACCAGCAATGGAGGACCCAAAAAGAGAATATTAAATATATTCATACGTTTTCCAAAAAATTTGCAGATTTTGTATGAGTCTGGAAAAACATGAGGAGAGTAAATTATAAACATTTTAATTATTTGGTGAACTAACGGTTTGAAGAGCAGCCCTCCATGTACATGAATATTGTGAGGTATGTGAATGTCATGTCTGTTTTAATGTTTCAGTAAAGAAGCTTTCTGAAAGCAATATTTATTCAAACAATATTGCATGTCCTCACACTAGTGCTGCCATTATAGCATTCTGGAGCGCTGTGGTGGACTGAGACATTAAACAACCACACAAAGTGTTGAAACTTTAAAACGATTATTTACCTATCCTTACGGATGTGATTACACCTCTACCTGAAAATGGATAGTTTAATTAAATGTTTAATTTTTTCAAATGTGTTTCTCTTAGGCCACTGATGAAGAACAGGCGGTGACTGGGATGAATCCTGGTCAGAGAGGAGAATCTTCTTTCCCCTAAACAGCAGTGGTTTTAAAGGAGGACGCTGCCCTGGATGATGTAGAAGATGTCACATGCTGTGCTGATGGGGTTTCTTCATGATTACATCAGTTATGCTAAAGAGATCATGAAAATTGACTGTGATGCATGATCTGTATTCATGGACTTTGAAACAAACTGTAAGTGTATAATTTGTTAAAAAAAAAAAAAAGTTAAATGCTTTTTCTGCGTTGTTTAGTAGAAGAGTTTACACTCTGTCATTCATACACCTGCTCACATTCTTTCACACACACACACACACACACACACACACACATGCATCTGTTAAATGTTATAATATCAAAGTTAATGTTGTGATTTATTTGTGTACTGTCATGCCAGAATAGTTGGAAAAAAACCTAACTAATTGTAAATTTATTGTATGTGTTTTCGTATATTTTTATACAATATATACAATTGAACAAAGTCCAATTTGATCTTAAGTTATATTCATCAAATGTTCAATGCTTTGTTTATGAACTCTGTAGCTGTTAATGCCATCCTTTTCTGCATTTCTTCTAACATGTTACTTTTTACTTTTCTCTTGTTTTTAATAAATATTTTCCTTTTGGTAATTATTATTTGTGTGTAAAAGTGATATTTAAAATGAACAACATTTGTAGGTTTAATGCCTAGCTCAATTTGGGTTAATTTTAAGGTAGAAATGCATTGTTTCCCCACATGGCTGCACTCTGCGAGTTTATTTTCTGCCAGCAGGAGGCGCTAAGAGCGGGAGAGGTAGGTTTCTCCGGTAACGGCTGCAGAGCGGTACTGAGCTCACAAACGCTGCCTTATCAAGCACATGCGAAATGATATCGAACATTTTCTAAATAAAGTAGTTTTCCTTCTGAAATACAGTGATAAAAAACACCCGCTCTGTTTTTTGAAACCCTGCAATATAGTCATTTTAAACCATAAAAAAGGCAACCCAGCAGGCTGGGTTAAATATGATAACCCAACTGGTTGGGTTAAAACAACCCAGCGCTGGGTTCGTCCCTTTTTGACCCAGCGCTGGGTTGTCAAAATAACCCAAATTGGGTTGTTTTCAACCCAGCAGTTTTTAGAGTGAAGGCATGTTCTGTTCATTAAAGAAATAAAACAGGAAATGCACATACTGTACTATGTTTCTGATATATTGTTGACGTACTGTATGCATAAGGCTATTAATTTCAGCATAGCTTCTAACTCTCGCCTGCTATGAATGCTTTGAGAGACTTGAGGTTTTTACCAACACTATTGCTGCCATCTGCTTTCTTGAGGCAGGACAGTCCCTGCTCACACCCAACACAACACAACCGCTGCAATTAGCACTGCGGTCTGTGGAAGAGAGGCATAAACTGCCCGCAGCACTGGCAGGGACAGCCTCACTTCACAGTTGGCCAGGCTGTTGAGCACACTCTGCTTTCTTCTGACAGTGAATGATGTTCACAGAGCTAACAGCACCAAGGTTCCCTCGAGTGCATGAGGCAAGCCTCACTATTACAATCACTCAAAATTAGGTCACTCAAATTTCATCATATAACTCAACCCAGTCAAATTTACATTGGAGAGATCCAAGCCATTTCTAGGGACCAGAATAGTCATATAATGAGACTGAGAATGCAACCATTTAGCAATCAAATCCCAATATTTACATTATTAAATATTCTATATTTACAACTGAACTTCTTCAGATGGAGTAAAAAAAAAAAAAAAAAAACGGAACAGGGAGTTACGTAAGTGTATTGCATCCTGATGACTCCTGGAGTTTACTTTATCACCGTACTCAGAAAAGATACTTCATTCGGTGAAAGGGAATGAAGGTGTGAGGAAACCTGGTCCAATAGACCACTGAGCAAGTAATTATGCACTTGCTAGCCTAAGCAATCCTCTCACAAAGGCCTGAGCCAAAAGAGGCGAAGGCGGCAATTGGCACAGGCTCCTCCAGGTTTTGGCACAAAGTTCTGCGTCAGTGTAGTCTCTGGAACGCTGCAGTCTCCCGCCGCTAAGACTGAACAAGGAACGGGGATTCTGTGACCTTACTGAGAAAACGCTACCTCTGACATTCACTTAGGTCATTTCTGAATTTACTGAAGTTACTATTATATACTTTCTTAGAATATTTTGAATTAGTCTTAGTTTTTACATATTAATTCTGTTGTGTGTAAATAAATAAATAAATAAATAAAGTTAATTTATGTTTACATTTTAGTTTTAAAATTCAAGTAATACTAAATGAAAAAACTATACTATTTTATTTCAGCTCAACTTTATTTCTCTTGTAAGTTTTTTTATGGTTTTAGATTTTGTTAACTATAATAACCCTGGTTCATACATAACCGCTCAATTACATAATCACTCAAATGAAAACATTTTAAGTTAAAAGACTAACTAAAATTCATTCAACTTCGAGTTTATGGTCAAAAATAACAGACATTTTTAAAAACATGAGGGTCAGTAAACACTTACAGTATTTTCATTTTTAGGGGAACTATCGCTTTATGAAGACAGTTTTATGAAATAATGACAAAGACGTGCCACTTAATAATAAGATGTGGCATGTTTATGTCAGTACGGTAAACCGAGGAACCGTCTAATCTCAGAAACATACTGTAATCCTCACATTAATATTCTTAAATTGCCATTTTTTCATTTGGTGGCTCCAGCCTAGGTGTAAATTCAAATAAATATTCCTAAAGTAAAAAATAATGAGGTTGTAAACATTACAGATCAGAGTGAGATCTCTTCTGGAGGTCTTATCTGAGTGTGTTTACTTGCGCTGTGGCTGAGAGATACCCTTCAGTAGAGCAGCCACCGCTAGGCCAATCATTTTCAGATTCGGTTTTCTCATTGCATTTTTCAATTGCTTGCACTTGAGATCTTAGAAGGATTACTACGGCCTTACCATCTGTTGTGCAGTGCAGCTGATTTGGTTTTACACTCTCTCCCTCATGGCCACTCGCAGAATGCATTTGTTATTTGATTTTTTTATAATGCGCAGTTCGGGATTGCAGCTTCCCTGCCATGGCCCCATCCCACCAGGTTAACCTCTCTTTATCACAGCGCACCACAAAGGTCATCACTAAAAGATCAATAGAATAGACGTTAAATGTAAATCCTCCAAGGCTGGTCCTGATAGGTGGCACAGATGGCTTTTGGGAACGGGAAGAGTATTCCTATAGAGACGAATGTGTGACAGCTATGTTTGGAAGATTGGGACACCGTGATGAGAGACAAGAGAGTTAGGCATGACTGAAAACGGGGACAGAGTCAGTAGGACGCACTCTGCGGAAAGAATATGTAATTTCAGCTCAGCAGGACAGAGGACTTCAGAGATAAAAAAAAAAATGTCAGAGGACGGTGATTTAATGAGGCATTCTGAATGAATAAACTTGAACGTTGATAAATCATCGGAGAGGGAGCAATGCAGAATTTGTGTGTAAACAAGAAAAGCCATGCTGAGAGGACAGCTGTCATTGGAGTGACAGCTTTAATAATAAACAAACACGCTTGTCTTGAGACTAACTTCCTGCAGAAGTATCACAAATGACAATGAGGGCCAACAGACATATGGGAAAGAGTCATATGCTCAGAGCATTTACAGTGGACTTACCTTTAACTTTTAAAAAAAGAGGAATAAAACAAGACAAACCATAAAATACTAAAATAAACAACAACAAAATAAATACAGAAAATAAATATTAAATATTTAAAATGCATATGAAATGCATATTTAAGAGGCAAACATCATGTAACCTAACCAAAGAACACCAAAACAAATATTTAAAATATGCATTATATATATATATATATATATATATATATATATATATATATATATATATATATATATATATATATAGATAGATAGATAGATAGATAGATAGATATATAGATATATTAATATTATGTAACATTTAAAAGAAGGAAACAAAACAAAACGTAAAAAAATTGAATGTAAACAAACAAACACTAACAAATAATAACAAAATGCAAAATATTTTTTTAGAGGCAGTAAACCTGTCAACCAAAACAAAAACAACACTCAAAACAGAAAGAAAACAAGAAAAATAAAATAAAAAATAAACAAAACCTAAGGACAAATAAATATTTCACACATAAAATACAAATAAAATATTAGAAAATATTTATTTAATTATTTAAATTCTAATGTAAAAACTATAAAGTAGTGGGTCATGCTGAAATCTGTGTATACCTGTTGTATTTAGTCATAATGCACACCCTGTGCACACTGGTCAGAGGTGACAGGACACCAGCGTACGGCTGGTTAGCCATTAGCAAGCATTAGCCTGTGGATGGGACAACGGTCCATTGATGGGCTGCATTATTAATCTAGGCCTTCAAAGGCTCGAGCAGCTGAGTGTCAAGGCAGAGTGGGCTAATTATGTATTCGTTTGCCTGGGGTAATTTGCACCCATTGTGCTGTTCAGGCTGATTCAAGACATGAGATCACAGATTAAACACTTAACGCCAGAGGAGGAGAGCTTTTCAGAGCCATAGTGCAGAGGAGGAGGAAAACGAAACCGGGTGGGAAAAGTATGAGCGGTAATAATAAAGCGTAACATGATGCATAACACTTTATATGGTTTTGGACTACTATATAATATTACATATCAAGGTTTTTAGTGGTGGTTGAGGTCTGCACTGAGACTAGACAAATCGTTCTGAAAATCAGTGAGGTGCCATTAAAAAGTCATGAAGCATGGGTGATGTGGGTGGCTGCAAGGGCACTGCTGAACAACAGGCTTTCTGAATCAGATGGCAAGTAGAAAGAAAGAACTATAGGGTTTGAGCAGACAGCATTCAGACAGACTAAAGATTAAAGGAGGACGAGAAGGCCACCATACCATATGGCTAGATGGACTGAAATACATTTTTTACAAATACACAGAAACCAAAATGAATTTAAGTAAAGCAAAACTAAAATAAGGCCATTTTTATATCAACTTTTTCATTATATAACTATTTCTACAACAATTCCTTGCTGAAATACAAAATTTTAAACTGTGAATTTGATAAAAAACTTGTTTTCATGACAGATTTATTAAACAATACATTAAAAAACAAGACATTAGGTTAAATAAAACTATAATAAATATGTAATAAAGGCAATATATACAGTAAAATTATCCTTGAGTTATTTTTTTCTTAATCTTTATGGTCAACTCAGCCCTAGCCTCCCCACAGCTGCCATGTTTGCCTGTTATAGCTCATGTCGTAACAGTCAAAACTAACTAAACGTTACAGTTTTTGGACAGTGATTCAACTCCAATTTAAAATAATTTTCAGCCAAAGAATATCACAATTTCTGAGTATAACTGCATATGGCTCTGTTATTTGCCGTCTTTCTCTTGAAACTGCCATGTAGGACACACGCATGAGAGCAGACAATTTGTGATTCATAACCTAATTTCCTGTTTTTTTTCTGTTCGTTTGTTTCGGACTAACTATGTTTGCCTGCCTGATCGTACGTCCCATGCCATATCTTCCAGTAAGACCTCTTTTCCCTTCTATGCCAGTGCAAATCCATCTCTTTGCACACTTCACAGCTGCCCAGCCCAACTGATAACCTCTTGGCCTGTCACGGGGGAGATGGCACATTTCTGTCTGAACCGTTCCTTGGCTCTCCATTTGGCTCTTGGTCCCCTGAGTGTCAACACCCGGAAGCCGTCAGAGGGCGAGGACAAACAGAGGAGCCTATCAACTGATGTCAGGCCAACAGCACACACCACACGCACACAGACACAAATGCTCTGATCAATGAGAAACGCAGAGTGTCTTTGTTATCTGTGATTGGGTTTTCATGAGCAGGAGCCGCATCCTGTCTGAATGACCATCTGGTTATTTACTCGCTCTAAAAGCGCCCTGGGAAATGCAGTCCTTGCGTCCCGTGACCTCCCACCATTTCGAAGTGAAGTGACATCCAGCCAAGTATGGTGACCCATACTCAGAATTGGTGCTCTGCATCTAGCCCATCCAAAGTGCACACACACAAAGCAGTGAACACACACACACCCGGAGCAGTGGGCAGCGATTTATGCTGCGGCCCCCGGGGTTCAGTTGGGGGTTCGGTGCCTTACCCAAGTCATGGTATTTTCGGTCCGGGACTCGAACCCACAACCTTAGGGTTAAGAATCTAACTCTCTAACCACTAGGCCATGACTTACCCATTTCTGCTTTGCTGTCAAGTATAGCCACAGTCTATCAATATGCCACAGTCGATCATTGTCACTATGTGACTGAAAGAAAGAGTGGACAACTAAATCTACGACCAATTTGGGGAAAGTTACTTTTAAAGTAATGCATTACAATATTGCATTACTCCCTAAAAAAGTAACTAATTACCTTACTTAGTTTCCATGGAAAGTAATGCGTTACATTACTTTTGTGTTACAGTACTTTCGCGTTTCTTTTTAAATATGAGCAGGGCTCATCGCATTGTTTTTAATATAAGAAGTTCTATTTATAGCAAATGTAAAAGCTCTTTCACACCAAAAAGTGTAATGAATAAACCTCAAGTTAAAGGTAAAGTAAATTCACGTCTGTACAGTAGAACACACGAGAATAAGCAATAGCAATCTTCAGCAATAAAAAAACAAAAAACAATGAAGCACACATTTTACATTTTTGCTTATTAGTATGGTTAACCTGGATCATCAATGGTCAGCAGCAAAGACATTAGTTAATAAAATGGGATTAGATATTTAACATTTAATTACTGCAGGTTTTTCTGAGTTTTTATTTTATTATTTTTTGTGAGTGGGATGAATTAATGCACATTGACATTTAGTCTAGAACTATAACGTTCACACAGCGCACACGATGCCTCTGTACTTCCGATTTCCTCTCAATATGGGGAAAGGAGATTTGTCAGTCAATAAATGGGAAAACAATGGAACTCGCATTACTTTTTTGAAAATATTTTTAAAAAATTTAGATATTTTCTTGTAAACCTGAAAGTAATGCGCGGTAATAACGATAATAACCTTGCCCATGTGCCTTTCATTTTTCTATGGAATTCAAAAGAATTAATTCTGAAGAATGTGTGTGTCGTACACTGACATACGAAATGTAAATGTAAAGAAAACAGCGCCTGCTTAACATTTTGAACAAACAACAAGTTCATAACTTTCTTCATTTTTTTTGGCTCATGTTGTTATGAAAATATTTGCGTATCGGAATGCTTAAGTAAGATCACATGACATTAGAACAGCCTTCTGTCTGTGCCGCCTTCGTTTACTTACTTGTTTCAGAACTTTACTATATGCTTTTACCTATAGGCTCTCGCCTCAAACCTCAACTACAGTGTGCCCCAACATCAAAGTTAATTACCTCACTCTCTAACGCACTGCTTTTGAGGCTTTGTGAGTGTTTGCCATGGACCTTCATCTGCTCAGTGTATACCAAAATAATAGAAGGCTTAGAAGCACACACACACAATGTTTCTGCTGCTGGTCATGTGGTCAACGTTTCTCAGATAAAGAGGAAAGAATGTCCTTCCTGATCGCTGAATGCTGCAGTAATATATCAGCACGGGACAGGAGGAAATCACTGAGAAGGAATGACAGAGAGAGGAATCCGCAATAGAAATGTGTGTTTGTGAAAATGCAGCATTCAGTAACAGAGAAAGCTGCATATGAGCATGCAAGCAAATATTTATGAAAAAATCCAGCTTGATTTATTCAGCATTCTTCTACTATATAAAGCTTTTTGATTATAAATCCTTCAACAGTTAACCAAACTGTCTTCTACAGAAAGTTATTTCTATTTAAGGAAATGGAAACTTGATGTTGACATTTTTTTGTGCTAATCATTAAAAGGCTATCAATTCATGTATAATCGGCAACAGTGAAGACATTTTCAGCAAAAACGCATTAAAACACAAGCTTTTTGTAGATATTCTCTCTCTCTCTCTCTCTCTCTCTCTCTGTAATTGGTCTTCTGAGTTTTCCAGAGGCGGGTCATGTATATTAAGCACACCTGTTCATTACATCTGCAGTGGGGCTGTTGAGTTCAGTGTGCAGAAGAAGACCATTTCGCACACTAATTACTGAACATTCACACTGCACAGCCCACGAGCATGAACACATGTGCACATATATTTTTACGACTAATAATACGACTGAATTCATGATTGATTTCACGATTCACGATGAACTTGATTTTATAGGACATGAATAGAGTGTATTCACACCAAGTTCAAAGGATTTTAAAATGAAACGTTTCTATTTCTATGTACTACAAAACATTATATTACAATGTTGTTGTTTTAGAGATTTTATTTTTTTAATAATTTAATAATAATGTTTTCAATGTTAATAATGGAGGCCAAAATGACTTGTATACGTATACATATTTCTGAATGTGTGTGTGTGTGTATTAGTGGTCGACCGATATATCGGCAATGCTGATATATCGGCCGATATTTGACATTTTTCAAATATTTCCTCGGCAGTTAAGTTTTTGTGCTTGGCCAATGTGTTCAAAGCGGGACTTTTATATTGATGGCGCAGCAGTGCCTGAGAGCCCAGTGGTCACATTCTCCCTTTGATTCACTGTCATCGTTAACGGTTCTTTTTAATACGAATAGAAGTCAATCTAATAATCAGTTAGAATGGTTAAACAAAGGAATTAATGTATACAAAAAATGTTATAACGATTGATTTTATATTATTAATAACATTATATTACTTTCAAGTTTTCCATCAGCATTCAGCAAATACCCATTTACATAATTTAAACAAATCTTTGAATGGCTAATGAACATTTAATTTCACAAACCTTGCAAACTTAATAGAATCCAGCAGTGAGATCTTGTGAAGTGTGCATTTTTATCCAGCATTATCGCGTGTCTCTGTTCTCGGTCAGTGTGAACTGAATGCTTTAAACTCTAAACTCGTGATTTCAAATTATGCTACATTTTATGCAATTGCCCACTGTCATATCATGTCATTTTCTCTGTGTGCTATATCTAAAATGAGTGTTACCCTGGCTTTATTTGAAAAATATGATTCACAATGCAAACAAACTTCTCAGGATACTGAGGGCCCTGTTGTTTAGTATTAAGTTCCTTTTTAATTAATTATATTTTTTATTAAATATTAGTGCTGTCAAAATTAGCGCGTTAACGCATTCGATTAATTTGAAATATTTAACGCGTTAAAAAAAATAGCGCAATTAACGCGGTTGCAGTTTTTTTTTTATTTCCAGTTGTGGCCTATGTGTGTTCAACGTGCAAAGAAATATGGATAAGACCAAGGAAGGACTTTTAGACGAAAAGTTTCAGTATAAAACTCTGCAGGATTACTCTTCAGTCTGCCACAAGAAACATTACTCTTCATTTAGTCTGCCACAAGAAACAGCAACATTAAAATCATGAACTCAAATGTCATTGTTTAAAAAAAAAAAAACAATGACTGTAACAGTGCGTAAATCAGACCTTTCTGTAACGCTAACGTTAATAAGCTTTAACGAAAATAAAGAAATAATTGTGTAGCGGAGTATTTTTTGTACACAGTGCCGCGAACTGTCAATCACTCCTGTGCGCGTGCATCACTGTCCTCCTCGCAGCTGCAGCAACTTGCGCTCTCTCTCTTCATCAAGCTTTAAAACAAAAAGGGGACAAAAAGATCATATTGTCTTTGTGCATAGGCTATAGATTAATTCGATAAATGAATATCTAAATTTGTGCCTTGCCGTCTACGGTATTTTTTTAGAACTTAGAAAAAAGATGCTGCAGCCAATGAACAGCCAGCGGGGGGCTGCAGGACGACTCAACCTCCGCAGACAGTTTTTAATGTTTATCAGACAATAAATACTCAAGATTTTGCTTTAGTATAACTCACAACGAGTTTCACACACCTTCTCCGGCCACGTTGAGTTGTTGACACTTAACAGTGGGAAAAGCGACACATGCGCTATTCACTTGTGTAACTTAAGGGTGAATGGGTAATGTAGTTTCTGCTCTGGGTGGGATGAATTAGGAAGCTTGCATTGTGAAGGGCGCTCTGAAAATCGGCAAAAAGATTAAAACCTCTATTAAAACAGATGTCCAAATGAACGTACTGGTACGCTAAAAGCACGTTCTGGGTGCACGGAGAGGTGGCGGTACGCTCAAGAGCTATATTTGGAAGTGGCGGTACTGAGTACTGGTGCATACCGGCCCACTTAAAGCACTGGCAATGACTATACTTTGGAATTTTTTTGCAGTCCACTTAGAATTCAACATGGAAATCATTTTTGTTTTTTATTGGCATTGATTGTTTTGAAATTCAAATGGTACTTACATGCCTGTGTTTTTATTTCTGTAATAAATATGGCTTTCAAGCCAACAGTTAATTTGGAGGATATTGATGGTTTATTGCAGGTATGTTGTTTACATGAGAAAATCTGTGTTACAAGTTAAAAAAAATTCCAATAAACAATCATATTTTGAATTTAAATAGTTTCTTTGTCTTGAGTTTACATTAATTATTTACATTTTACATTTACATATCCAAAAAGTTTCAGTCTTTTAATTGCAATTAATCGCGATTAATTTTAAAAAATTGTGCGATTAATTAGTTAATTTTTTTTAATCGATTGACAGTACTATTAAATATGAATTTATTTGTGAAAAATACTTCTCATCTAAAATACTGTCATCTTAAGTATTGTGTTTATTTTACAAGTATTTTACAAGTAAATCCATTGTCAAATGATTTCAAATTTCTTTAATATAAATAAAAAAATATAATAATAATTATATCGGCTTTATAACGGCCCCCCTGCTTTCCAAGATATCGGCATCAGCTGTCAAAAGACCAATATCGGTCGACCAGACTAGTGTGTATTTAATAATATAATATTATAGTGTTAATTTCATTTATTTATTTTAGGACAGTGCACATTAATCGACATTACTGTAAATGTGCCAGTGTTAGCCAGCAAGCTAATTTTCAACTGTAGTCCATTGGCAAGATGTTATACTAGGCACAAGATAACTGAAAAATAACATATTAAGGCACACAACAATTGATATACAACAATAAAACATAATGCCATAGCACTGGCTACATTAAAACATAAAATCATAAAACATAAAACATATAACCATACAGCCATACAGCTGTTTGGAATTTATAAAGAACCATGTATCCATCTATCTATCATACATATACCATAGGTTACAGGACAGTTAAAGTCAAAGTCAGCTTACAGGACAGTTAAAGTCAGACATACATTAATTATTATGAGAGGTGCTCACATTTTTGTATGCTCAAAAGCCAGACCTTAAGATGGTGAGTAAATGTATGGTAAGAGGTGGAATTTCTAATGTCCACTGGCAATTGGTTCCATAATTTAGAGGCTCTCACAGAAAAGCATAATTGGCCAAAGGAACTGGACCTAAGAGGGACTACACAGTCCCCTCTAAAGGCAGACCTTGTGGTTCTGCTGCTAGATGACTTCTGTTGTACAAAAGTGTAGAGTGGTGGGGAGCCATTCCATTAATAATCTTAAAAATTAGGCATGCATCACTGTATTTTAAAATATTTTCCCAACTAAGTAGGTTATATTTGTTAAGAATGTTACAATGATGGTATAGTTTGGGTTTTTTGTCTAATACTTTAAGTGCTTGTTTATAAAGTGATAAAATAGGCCTTAGTGTTGTGCTACATACCTGGGTCCAGCTTGTTATACAATATGTTAGGTGAGGAATTATCATAGTATTCATGTATAGCTGTACTACAGGTGTTGTCAAACAGTTCCTTATATACCTAAAATTTGCTAGGTTATATTTGGTTATTTGCACTACCTTTCTCACTTGAGGTTAGAGTCAAGAATAATGCCTAGATATTTAAAATTTGTAACTGTTTGAATGACCTCCCCAGACAAACAGACATTGGATTCACAATGAGATACAGTGTTGCTTTTACTAAAAAACATACAGACTGTCTTCTTAACATTGAGATCCAGCTGTGAGCCAGTAAGCCATTTTTGTACATGTACCATTGTGTCATTGATATGTTCATATATAATTTTTTTATTTTTTTTTATTTAATATTGTTTTCATAATTAAAATTTTCTTATAATGTACATAGCATTGTTTATTGAGTAGTCTGAACAACCTGAAGGATCAGAAATAGTTCTGTATTACAGATCTCACATAACAGCGCCAATAACTTACCGTATTTCTATTCAGCACATACTGACTTCTCCTCTGTTATGTATTTACAGTGCTGGGGAAAATCTTCAAAGGAGAATTCTCGCTCGCGACGTGAATGTGCTCAGTCGCACGCTCACCAACAAAAAACATATATCTATACAGTAAATTGTTTTTGAAGAGGAAAGCATGAAATAAGAGTAGAAATGTTGGACAGAAAACAGAGGAATGTATGAGGATGACTTGAAGAGAAGGAGAGAAATGGAGGCCAAGAGGATCTACCCACACACTCTTTTATCACCAGCAGGCAAAGCCGCTACTGGCCCCAATCAGGCCTGATTACACACCGAGCACAGGTCATCTGCCCTCCAGGCATAAGAACACACCTGTCAATCATGCCTTAGACCCCAAACTGAGCCAGGCATGCATAACTGAACACAAATCAACATGGAAACAGAGGGAGAGCGCTTAGTGCACAGTTCATAAACAATTTACATTTTATTTATAACAATTACAATTTTATGTATACAATTTTTATATACTGTAGATATAAAATAGGGGTCGAAATTTTTAATTCAATTAAAATAATTCAATTTAAAATTTTTAATTCAATTAAATCCAGTGGAAAAAGTTGTACATACACTTCTGTGATATGCTACAGTAAGTTCTTCCACAAATAAACTGTGAAAGAGATAATACAGTAACTTGCAATTAAACTTTTATAACTCACAGTTCTCAGAAGAACAGTCTGAAGTGTGAAATAAAAATCGTAATTCCAGATTTATATTCTGCTGTAAAAAAACAAAACAAAAGCAGAATAGCAAGATGTAAACTCAGAATTCAGAGAAAAAAAAAGTCTGAATTGTCAGATTTTTATTTTTATTCAATGGAGAAAAGAGGCTCCCATAAGTCACTGATAGTCCAGAGGCAACAAAGAATATTAAGACGGAAGAGTATGTACGGTGTACACTCTTGAAAAGGATTGTTTGTCTTTGGAATATATTAAAAAATGTAACGTCTCGTGGAATATACTTAAGAATCCATTATGCAGCTTCTTCAGGGCAGTTAAAAATAAAAAATTTAAATGGTTAACATCTCAGATTCTCCAAGGGATATGTAAACTTATGAGCACTATATGCCAGAGAGGAAATGGAGTATGGTTATGGATGTGTGTGCATACTTAAGACCTGCAGACAAGACACTTGAGTGTGTGTGTGTGTGTGTGTGTATCCATTATGCAGAGAAATGGCATCCTAGATTAAGAGCATTATACTGAGCTTCATAACCTTTATACTATGGTAATTGTATTTGAGGATGTGGGCCTAGTGAAAAAAAAAATACAGAAGAGAAAGAGAAAGAGATGAAGAAAGGGGGGGGGGGGGGGTAAAAAGAAAAAAAGAAAGAATGTGTACCTTGATGCGCTGTATAAATTTACATTTATTAAGGCCCCAAACCACAAGCTCCAGTCATTCCTTTAATGCACCATTGTAACCCTCATCATAAAACTACCCACAAACCCATTTTAATAAAGCACAAGGTACAATTGTGATGCAGAGCAAAACATTAAAACTAAATAAAAGAGACAGATTGACAAATAATATAAAATAAAAAAAACATCCTGATCTCTAATATATCAGCCATCAAAAAAAATCTGTCAGTTTTTCCATGATAGACATAAATGTGTGCCATGTGGGTTTTTCTCTTTCTCTAAAGCAGTAATGTCAGGGCTGTCAACCTCTCCCAGGTTATGAAAAATGGCAGAAAATATGGTTATTGTGGTGTATGTGGTCATAGAGTGAGACAAATCACCTGTTAAATGTTTAGGTGAAGGACAAGAGGGGGAAAAAAAAAAGAGTTCCAAAAAGTCAAACAGTTTGTAAGAACACAATAAAAATTCTCAATCTTTAATATCATATTCTATCACTGTGTTAACAGACGTTATTAGCAAGATAGAGAATAGGCTTGACCTTGGTTGTCTGTTCATTTTGACTTTACTTCAGACTGAGAGACATGACTGTTGAAATACGGCTGTCAATCCTAGACACCGACTGTGTGAATTTAGCCAGTTAACAAAAGATGACTTACTCCATGTAAATATGGTGCTTTGCTACCCAAGCCCCGCCTATAAACCTGTATTCGCCATGCTTAGGTGACTGTGCAAGCGTGCAGCTGGATATATTTGGAGACATAATTAAACCGTAAATTGCTAGTTATCACCCAGTGGGGCTAGCAGGACGCTTGCCGCAGAAGGTCGATTGCGATGCACTCCTTCATTCGTTCAGACTTTGAAAACAAGTTTTTTTCCCCCCATTACATGCCCTGTTGAGCTCCCTCTGACACTGCATAGAGGCAGCGCCCCCCCCCCACCACTTCTTTTACACATCTGACTATCCCATTCTCTCTTCCAAACAAAAACTCTTCCCCTCCTTTGGGTCCTGAGGCTGTTGGTTCTGTCGCCTGGATGTGATCTCATTCAGTGTGTCAGCAGAAACACAAGGAGTGACAACACACAGGTGAAGAGCAGAGAAGAAACCACATCACATCAGCTGCGGCGGTGGAACACCTGTCTCGCTGAAACTCACCCACACAAGGTAAAAAAAAAGCTGGTCTTTTCGTATAGCTCTTTCAGTACGGTAAGGCTTTTAGGCACTAGTGAGCTTTTTCAAGCTCTGGATCAAAGGTGGTCCAAAAATCCACACCAAGCTCCTGAGATGTGGTAAAACATCAAAGCATTCTTGTAGAGCTGTGAATGGACTATAAGAGGGGCCGTAGGAAGATTCTGGATGGAGCTTCTGCTGTTTGCCATCTTGAAACTCAACTGGGGCCTCAGTTGCAGAAACAACTAATAGCTTGGGGCTATTTACTGTAGAAAAGTTGCACACATAGTAAATTATGAATTATTGGAGGCTTTAATGAATGTACCAATGTTGTTAAAAAATCTTTTTTTGTTAATCGAAATAAAGTTGCATTGGCAACTAACTGAAATAAAATAATTCCAAGTGTTTAAATTACTAAAAGTGAAACTTAAAAATAACAGCTCAATAGAAATATTAAAAACTATAATATATATTCTCTTTTTGAACCTCAAAACATTTCATGTAGCTCAAATGTAAGTAACAATACACAAACAAGCCAAAAGGGGCTTGATTTTTGACACACTGTTGTCAAAAGATTCAAGAGAGCAATTTTGTACTCTGATTATGTCGACTTTCAGTCCATGTAGGTGACGGCACTAAACACACACAAAAAAAAAAAGCGAATTATACGGTGTTCAGACAGGACGTCATCTTCCTTACAAGAACAGGTACATGGAGCGTAACTGCATAGAACAGAACACAGGGGTCTAAAGAAGTGTTTTAAAAGAACTATTTCAAATTGACAATGTAAGAATGGCTGTAAAACTCAATGCCTGCAGGCATTTGGTGTGCCAGCCAGTACAATGGCACAGACCAATAATTATAATAAGGAGAAGAAATTGCTCCCCTTAAATTTGACAAAATAACCATCTCTAATTGTAATTACCATGTTAATAATTTTTTTTGTGTGTGGTGTAATTCACATAATACAAGAGCCAAATTCAAAGTCACTTTGGGCCATAAGTGCTTAGGTAAGATATGGATCCTGCATAAATGCTTGAAATGAAAATCAAAAGATAAAATTAAATAAAAAGAAAATGATGTCTAAAGTTAATAGTTAAAATTAATAATAATAATAATAATAACTATAATAAAAAAAAAAAAAAAAATAAAAAAAAAAAAAATATATATATATATATATATATATATATATATATATATATATATATATATATATATATATATATATATGCATTTATATATCTATATATGCATGTATGTATAAATATATACACACGCAAAACTTTTATAATTAATAATGTTTTTCTATATTTTTGTGTTCTATTGCTATATATGGACTCTCCCACACACACACACACACACACACAAATAAACACACAAAATTAAAGTGTAAGCGATCTGCTTTGGTCTACAGATCCCTTTTTGCAACCTTTTTTATTACGTTTCTACCCACAATCAAATCATGAATGTCTAAAGAGCGGGTGGAATTAGCACAATGACGCAACTGCCTGTAGACAACCTGTGCCAGTTCTTAACCCCCTCACCCCCGCCCCAGCTCCAGCTCAGAGCCGCTGCTGTAACCATGGTGACAGCGCAGTGAAGATCTAGAACAAGTCACTGCAGAGATGGATGGTGGTGTCTCCACGCTACACGGATGACTCCAACATCTTAACCTGCCTGGAAACACATGCAGGTGCAGAAGCTAGAGAAGGTGGAGCGGCTTCCCAAATCCCTGCTGCTGGGTTGTGACAGGAAGCTGATTGCTGTAATTCCAGCTCACACTCCATCCCTGCGGCTCTACCTCAGGACAGAGGAGCCTTGTAAAACCTAGTCCTCTATAATGGAGAGTGAAGCAGTAAAGCAGAGTATGGAGCGCTCACTCATTTTATGGTTTCTGAGGCATGGTCTCTCATAAGGGAGTTCTAGTATTTCAGGCTGTGTAAAGGTCAGTTAATGCTCACTTCCTCTTCATGGTCATCAGGTACTGTTCAGCCACATTGCACAGTGCAATACAGATCCCGTCTCTTTTCTATGCTTTAACTAGGTTTATGAAGACAAAGCATTACCTAATAGCGTCCTTGAGCATCGTGCACACTGCTGCAGGCAAATAATGTGACCAAACGTGAATTACTGACTGATTACAGAGGCACTGCCCTCTGAATACAAAACAGCACTGCAGGGTCGTTAAATGACATTATAATTAAAACTCACATATTTTGCTTACACCTGAGGTGGAGAAATGTCTTGGAACTACAACTAATTACTCCAGCAAACAATAAATGAATGTATTCATGGTAAGAATAACGTTCAAGGCAAATAGCAAATGCCCAGATAAAGAGTTGGGAACTGGCTATAAACAGGTGCCTTATGATTTTAGGCTCATTTTTAGGCTCATTTAGGCTGCCTTGAGATTTCTAACCACAACAGCCATGTTTCTAAATTTTAAGCCACTATTAATAAGGTGAAAAAAGAACAAATCTTTTCAAAACAGATATGGCATCAGTTGCCAAAAATAAAATAAATCTTGATTCACCTTTTTACAGATACAATATGAAAGAAATGTATTTTATTTTAACATACACTTATTGAAAAATGAGAAGCTAAATTGATAGTTCTGTATGAATGAAATAAAAAATAAAATAATCTAGGTTCCCATTTCTAGCCATAGTTTGAAAGAAAATGCTTTTTACCTACTGTATATATGTAGTTGAAAAATGAGATGTTAAATGGCCTAGTTGCACACACACAAACACAAGCACACAGAGTGTCTTGACATCCACACTTCCATCTTGTGCCCTTTATAAAACCATGAAGGGCAAGCAGAAAATCTATCTTGCTATTTTAGCATTGAAAATGTTGAAGGAAGCCAATGAAATTCATGGGAGGCAACAAATCATCTCCATTAGACAGTAACCGAGGTCTGTGTATCCTTGAGCAGAGACGTGGCTGTGAAGCGACCTCTGCGGGGAAACCGAAAATATATTTCAGCCATTTAAAACTCACTGAAACTAACACTTGACCACAATATCAAAACAGTTACACAGTACTGACTTAGTGTCTTGTGATTTTCTTAAAAGTGCAAAATAATGAAAAGGCTGGTATGTACAAGGTACAATGTTACTTATTACAGAGCACTGTGCAAAATATGCAGAAAAATTTGAATAAATTATATTGATGTAACGAATTCTTAATTCGTGGCCGTGGTATCATCTCCTTTTATATGTATACATGTATGTATATGGACACTAAACTAAAATAAGGGATCGAGTTATGACAATGTAGTCACAATTTAATTTAATTTAAATGATAAAATGAATAAAAACTAATTTTAATGGCAAAACATTAACATTGAAATGTATGTTTTACCTATACATTTATTCTGAATCTGGAAATCAATTTTAGACTAAACACAAACACAACAAACAAAGTTATGTTTAAAATGCTCTCTGTTCTTAATCAAACTTAAAAAGTTGTACATTTTAAGTTTTCAGTTAATCGACCCATGTGAATTTTTATCTCCAGTCTGTGTACTGGAAGCTTATGTCACTAAAACACATTCCTTGTATGTGCAAGCATACTTGGCAATAAAGCTGATTTCTGATTCTGATTCAGTCTATGACAGGAAACGGCATCTATTCTGTTACTGATACATCTCCTTCAGCCACCACCAGGAGGACTGAAGTCTCCAAACATTGGTGCATGTGATGCCATTGAAAGACTTCTAATCTTTCATAAGGCAGTGGCATTTTAATTAGAGATGTTCCGATACCCTTTTTCTCTTCCCGATACCGATTCCGATACCTGGGCTCAGGGTATCGGCCGATACCGAGTACTGATCCGATACCTGGGTGTATATCTGTATATACAGCTGTATATACTACTAGCGCTGTGTAAATTGCTAGAATTTTTTTATGGTGTGCTTCAGACAGATCCCTCAATAAAACATGAACAAATACATGGTGAACTACTGTATTTGTTACAGTATTTTTATTATCTAACATGAATTTGACAGTATTATTTATTTTCTTATGCAAAAAAGAACTTCAAATGCAGCCAAAAATCTAACACCGCAAACTAAAAAAGGTATTTAAGTTTTACAATATAACTGTATAAAAAAACTGCAACAAATAAGTCTAGGAATATAAAAAAAGATCTATTAATCAGATAATCTCTAACAAGTAAAAAACAAGTAAAAAACAAGCAACCATCTAGGCATAATTATTATTATTATAGAGATGTATTATTATTACTGTAGGCTACAACAGTAGCTTTATATATTGTCAATTTACTCAAGTAAACCAAACATTTATTTTAATGGGCTGCCATGAAGATCTTTGAGTGTCTGTGTTTATGATATGACAGTATTCTCAAATGAAACGGTAAATTCTCATGAAGTGACGGTTTATGCGTTCGTGTCCTCATGACACACAGCAGAGACTACAAAACAGCGAGCTCTCGCGCATCTGTGCCAGTCACCCACAGAGATGTAGATTTTGCGGGAGTAATATTTAAATAGTATTTTGCAGTTTAATATTCACAGACACTAGTATATATTCGGCTACTGTCTGGAGCCCTGCGTTTTGACTAACACGGAAGCGACTGAACGCAGTTGCCGGTACTGAATATACTCGAGAGTCTGTAACTACCGGTACTACAGAGACATACTGCTAACCACTGATCTATAATATAGTAGCGGCTTCACTGTCTTTTGGCAGTTTAGAATGTGATGAGTGATCCAGTCATATATAGATAAGGGCTGCTAACGCGTTTTCATTTCTTCTTCGCTGCTCTAAACAGGGGTTGCTTGTGGCAACACAGCACAACTTCCTGTGTTTTCAATGCATTTTGAGCAGCGAAGAAGAACCGTGCAGCGGTTAGGCAAAGCTTGCGGTCATAACTAGGTCTTTTTTAAGAAAATGGTATCGGATCGGTATATGGGTTCATGTACTCGCCGATGCCGATACCAGAATTTGTTGTGGTATCGGAGATATTTCCGATACTAGTATCGGAATCGGAACAACTCTAATTTTAATAATGTCTTGTGGGTTGCTCAAAGACGAATGAGATTGAAATCAGGTCTTCATAGACATTCACATATTTCAGCAGCCAATGAGTCACTGTTTGAACAGTCACTTTTATAACGTTGTTTTCTCTGCGACTGCACATTATGTTTGTGTCTAATGCTCAGTGTTCATCTTATTCATGCTGCTGTTTAGAGGAGCACCTAAGCAACAACTGTATCAGCATTAGGGTTGGGGGGGAAATCGATACAGTATAGTATCGCAATATTTCCCACAGCAATACTGTTTCGATACACAGATGCCAATTATCAACCTTTTAGAAGTATAGGGTTTTCTCACATTTATCTATTGGTAAACATACTGTTTACAGAACATTTTTTCCTACGAAGTGGGGATAGGTGTATCATAAAAATGTCAGAGATTAAATTTTATAAGCCAAAGCTCATATAATCTGATACTCAAAGCTCATTCTGTGTTGCAGATGAAAGTTTATGTGTAATACCTTTTATTTGTAATGTTTTAATTCAACGTCAAATTGCACTGCAAGGGAGAATTCAAAATAAAGCCGTTGATGAAAATGATGTTGTGTGCTATGTGTTCTTCAAGTCTTTTGAGACTGTACAGAGTTAAACTAATTCTGCCAACCTAAAACCTGTACTCTAAACAGTGTTGATTTCAGTATCCTTTTCAGTATTATTTTAAAACTTTTTAGAGTCAAATAAGGAACTCTGTCATAGTATATAGTGTTCAACTATTTTGAAAATGTTAATTCAACCAAGGAGAGTGTGGAGCTATATAAACTCTGAAAAACTGTTGAAATCAGCTCTATGAGATTCAATTCAACACTCGACATTTAGCTGTGTTCAGGCCTACAGTTTCAAAATGCCAATTTAGATCATATTTAATTGACTTCTATAAGTATGGCAGGTTAATAAATAGCGATAAGAGTGCTGCCTCAGGCTGACAGTGTTAGGGACTGAAGATCACCTTGTGCAGGGAATTTGATCCCGAAGCCCTTATATTGTTATTAAATTTGCATTCATTATTAGGCTCACTGTAGGGTGTCCAGCTTTCCACTAAAGCTCTTTGAGGGATTTGTCATTGGCATCAGTAATGCACTGTAACACAGCAACACATTGTGAACTAATGGGTGCTATAAATCCATGCAGTTCTATTTCTATGTGGCTAATTCTAATGCGGCCTACTTTATCCACGTTAAAAATAGACGCAGTGATATAAATGGCTTTTAACAAATCATGATGAAAGCAATGTAGCATAACTGTGCCAGTTAAGGAGAAAAAAAACCTGAAAACTAATAATAGTCTTTTAAAAAGATCCAGACTGAGAAGAAAGAAAAAAAATTAGCAGTCAGACACATTTATCTGAAAGACTGCATAACTTCATGTGTTCAAATAGGGTTCATATCATAAAAAGTTTTGATTGTCTTAAAAACGTTAATAAAATGTAGACATTTTTCAATTTTGAGTTTACTTCGAAACTTTATCCAATTCAAAAAGACCACTTAACTAGCAAAACGGGCAAATGATACCAACAGGACAAAAATAAATAAATAAATGAAAACTCATTATTAATATTATTATTTTAGTTTAGTATAGTTTTTCAATCATTTACGGTTTCACTCACAAATTATTATGAGCAATAATAATGGAGAACAACATAACAGCAGCACTGAGTGATGCTTGCTTTAGCAACAACTACTAATGATTAAACCTTTGCCACCTTGTGGTTAGAGAGAATTTCAAATAAGAAAGAGAGAGAGAGCGAGAGAGAGAGAGATAGATGATGATGATTATGATGATAATAGGAAGTTGGTTAGTCATTATTATTTACTTCAGGTATAACTACAGTTTTTATTCTGGAAAAGCATGCATGTTTACTCCAAGCATTTGCTCATGGCACCAATCCACATGACTCACATACTTGTGAAAATAACAGAAAGATATAAACAACCTCTTCAAAGACTCTACAGCCAGTTGCCTTATCATTATAGAGAGGTATAAAGCAAGCAGCTAAAGAGCCCCCAAGACTCTCAACTGACTGATCTGAACCCAGAGGAAACATCTGCTTTCTCAAAGAGAGAGAGGAAACTATGAAAATCAACACTTGATCAAGAGGGGAGCCTGTCAATGTGCCAACAGTCAGTCTAGAGGCCAGCTTCAGTTTCAGGACCTTGGAGAGCGAACAGTCCATATTTCCCCCCCCTTTCAAAGCATAGTGTCTGTAAATAGTGTGTCTGTGCTGTTCAAATGATGTATGGATTTGGGAGGAAACGATGACAGAACTAGTGCACTTATTCTTCAGGGGCTCTTTCCCCCTCCTAGTGGTCCTGTACTCCACCTCTCTTTGGGTTTAACCATGGATTCTACAGCTATGGGGAAAACAAGAGGCACGTGTGTAGTTCCTCATTCAGTGATATGTGATTACGGGCAGTGCACTGGCTTCAGCCAATCAAATTACAGCAGAACAAGGAGAGGAACAAAAGGAGCCTTTGCTCTAAACTCTAAATGCACTTCAAAGCCACCAAGCCTGCCGTGCAGGACAGACCCCAGCAAAGGCAGAAAGGGGGATGGCGAATGGAAAAAGACTGACTGAGATGAAAAGAACAAAGGAAGCTCTTGAGGCAGCAGAGAACGGAGAGATGGTGAATGGAACAGAAACATGGCAGTCTAATCATCCACCAGCATCAAAAAAATAAGTCGATAACAGCCTTATTATGGACCATTGACGGGTATATCCTCTGAGATAAGACTGGAGCTCTTATGGAGAGATCAGATTTGGCATTAATTAGGACTAAAATCCATCCTACAACTTAGAGCAGTGCTAAGTCTAAAAGCTGAAAGCAACCTCACAGACTCATGCCCTTAGCAGTAGACTCTAAATGGCTGTGAGCAGTTCAGGAAATCTAGAGCTACTGGGTATATGGGTTGTACAGCTACTAAAAGTATGTGAACCCTTCAGCCAGTTAATAAAGGTATAGTTCACACAAAATTTTTTATTAGCTGACAGTTTACTCACGCTCGGCAATCGAAAATGTAGATAGGTTTGTTTAGCCGTCAGAACAGATTTGGAGAAATTTAGCATTACATCACTTGTGAATGGGTGCCGTCAGATTAAAAGCTGATAAACCATCACAATAACCCATGAGGATTCAACATTGAATCCAGTTTATCCAAACCTTGTGAAGCGAAAATCTTTGTAATAAAAAAAAAAAAAAAAAAAAAAAAATTATATATATATATATATATATATATATATATATATATATATATATATATATATATATTTTTTTTTTTTTTTTTTTTTTTTATTATTTGAGTCATCTTAATTAATTATATATATATATATATATATATATATATATATATATATATATATATATATATATATATATATATATATATTAATTAAGATGACTCAAATAATTGTTTCTGGCTAAAATATGAGTCCTCTATAATATTTCTTTCTCTAGTGAAAAAGTGGTCTCGTGTGAATCAGGAGAGTTAACAGGAGATGGACTTTTCGGACTATGGACTTGTATTTTTGACAGAACCTACTGTTTAAAATTAAAATTCCTTAATGAAAATTTCATGCAAACAGTCATGTGGATTACTTAAAGATTATGATGTATTTATCAGCTGTTCAGACTCTCATTCTGATGGCAGCCATTCACTGCAGAGGATCCGTTGGTGAGAAAATGACATAAAACTACATTTCTCAAAAAAAATTCCCATAAAGAAGCACACTAAAAACCAAATGTAATGCAAACATGCAATGCTATGTTAATATGTGTGAGGAAGTACTTAACTGTTATGGTTTGAGAGTGGTCAAGATGAAGGATACTACCATAGGACACATACCTGTAGGTCTACTCAGTCTAACGAGTCAAATGAAAGGAAGTGATGTAATACACAGCAAGCCTTAGTCACACTCGCAAATTCACAGCACATTCTGCAGAGCCAAGTGCCAGCCTCAAACCCCGAAGCCAATTCAAAACACACATCAAAAACAATCAGAGTTGACTATCAGCATCAAATATTTTTTCCCACATCAGCCTTGCATTATTTTGCATCCTCCTCCTCCTTCCTACAGGGTCTGGGAGTACTTGGAAATTAATTAGCTTTTCTGTTTTTGTGAATAGAGAGGAATTTTATATTCATCAAATATTTGCCGTTTCCAAAATATTAAGTAGCACAGCCATTTTTAACATTCATGATAATAAATGTTTCTTGAGTAGCAAATCAGCATATTAGAATGATTTCTAAAGGTCCATTTGACACTGAAAACTGGGATAATGTCATTTCACCAGACAGTCTCAAAGAGTTAACATCTCAAGAATGGACCATAAGCCCAATCACATGTCTTGTAGCCAACAAATGAAATAAATGGTCTCTCTCTCCTCCTCCCCCTCCAGACACATGACTAGGCTTTTCTCTCTGCTGCATTGTGAGACTCAAACTCTCTCCTGAGATGATTGTACCCTCTGCAGTGAAAAACAAAACAGTTGCCATCGCAGACATGTGAATAATGAACACACATACACAAACTCTCAAAAAATATCACAAAGGTTAACATCAATTGATGCGTTTTACAGAGCTCTTGCCGATTAAAGTAAACTGCAAGGCTTTTTAAAGGGACAGCTCACCTAAATTACCACTATGGGAAAGAGCAGTCTGAACAGGTTCCGTTTTAGACACACAGGTTGGGAATGACATTGGGGTTAGCAAATGACATAGTTTCAATTTCTGGGTGAACTATCCCTTTAAATGAAGTGAACTTCAGAGCCATTAAAACATCTAGAAACTTAGGGAAAACCCAATTTATGCTGCCACCAAAAAAGGAAGAAAGGAAATCTTCACAAATGAGGACAGAGAGGAGACCACCATTTCTTATAACAGCTGTTGTATTGGGAATATAATTGCACAAACAAACTTATGTAAATGATAAGTGTGTTTGTCTATGTATCCTTTGAGGTACGTTCCTAGCTGCGAGGAGCTGAGATAACGACCTGTTCGAGCTTGTTAAACTGAATGCCATTGTCTCCGCTCAGCCTGCAGCTCGCTCTACTTCGTAACCAATGACCTCTGATTTAAATGAGTGTTTTATTCTGCAGCTAAATTTAAGCTTCATTAAAACGAGAAGTACTCACACCACACAAACACACACATGTCAGTGAACACAAACAAGTGGATCAGGGTCAACTACACTCGATGAAATTAACATTTCACTCATTGGTGGAATCCATAAAGCTCAATGACTTCATATCTACTGTTATCAATAATGAACTATAACAGTAATTTGTTTAAAACATAAAATGTCTATATAAAAACAGACATTATTTTATTTTATGTTCGAATCTTTGTAGTAGAAAATAATTTAATCACCAAAAACGTCTAGGTAAAAACTAATATTATTAACATCACTCTAATATCTATCTATCTATCTATCTATCTATACACACACACACATACATTTTATATATATATATATATATATATATATATATATATATATATATATATATATATATATATATATATATATATTTATTTATTTATTTATTTATTTATTTATATATATAATAAATTCATTAATGTATAGTATATGTGTGTGAATAAATAAATATATGCATTATTATTATATTATTATTATTATTATTAATTAACTGACACTTTATAGAAAAAGACTAATATATATATCATTTTCTGCCCTATTCAAGTGCTCATTATTTAACAAGAGTAAACATGAGAGCGAGTGAGAGTGACTCATTCAAATGCGAAATCTCCATCAGTTTCTGAATCAGACACAAAGGAAATAAAGGCATGGTACATTAAATGAGACTCAGAAGCCCCCCAGAGAAGAGCTAAACACACACACACACACACACACACACACTCGTGCTGCACACAGTCATCAGTAATGAGTGCATCCAAGAGCTGCGGTTTCCTTTGTGAGTCTGAGTGTACAGTACACATGGAGCTTCAGTCGTCTTCTCTCAGCGTCAGCAGAACTCTTCTACGACATATCTCTGTAATCCTCCCCCTCATTTTCTCTTTCTCTGTATTTCTCTGCACTCCAGCACACAGTCCTAGATGGAACCTTTCCTGTCTGATCTCCACAGAGACAGAAACACTCCCCACAACCGCTGGGGTCCAAGCGTACTGAGAGGAACAAGGCAATATTTAGCTGGACGAACAGTTAAGATAGAATCTAGTTGGAAACGATTCACAGGTTCTTTTTTTAAAGGACTCATAATGTACTTCTGCATTTTTTTCTGGCATTTACCAGTGACAGCAGATCCCAGAAATACAAAAACATAATTAAACAGTTCAGTTAAGCAGGGGTGTTGGCATGAACCATAGTCAGATAAAGGCTCTAGTGAGCTGACTCAAGTAGCTAGGGAAGTCTGACACACTTTTGTTCAATCTGAATAGTGAAATTAATCAGTACTTTAATTATCAGTTAATGTTAAGCTTTATTAAGAAGCTTTATGATTTTATCTGTGATCCTTACTGTTTTTGAGGAAGATAAATAGTCCATCGATTTTTGTGTGTGCATTCTGTCCATCTTGAATTGCCAAACACAATTTCAGCAATAATGTCCCAAATATCTGCCATTAGTCAGTCAGTCAGATAGCCTCGCACCAAAATTGTTAATAAGGCTTTAAGAAACAGACTTTGAGTGAAACCGACCGATACATTTTTAAGAGCTGTCCTTTCATATAATCAACTGGATTAGCAGAAAATATTTTAAAAACTTTCAAATCTATATACCAATAAAATACAATCAAATAATTTAAAATGTAAAATCTGAAAGTCACTTAGCAAAAATATTAATTATAAAAAAAGTACAAAATAAAAATAAAAATATTATAAAAGAAATATTCGATAACAAAACTTTATGACATAAAATATAATAAAATAATCTTTACCTTAATCTGAAAGTCACATAACTAAAATATCTATTATAAAGTACAATAAAATAAAAATAATAGGAAATAAAATAAAACATTATGAAATAAAATACAATAATATAAAAAGCACAATTTACCTTAAATTAAATACAATTTAAAAGACCAGGAAATAGAAATATTATAAAATAAACTACAATAAAATAAACTACAATAAAATAAAATACATTAAAATAAAAACACTTTATCTTTAAATAAACTATATAATCTGAAATTCACCTCTTAAAAATAAATTGTCCTCTAAACAGCTTCAAATGTAGTCAGCTACTTTTTGTCAATATCTTCTTGCCAAGAAAAAAAAAGTATTGTAATTTAACTACTTAAAATTATGAGCACAGAAGCACTTTGGTTTCAAAGCAAAACACTGTGACCACTATAATGAGGATTCATTCACTGCTTCTAAAAGAGTTTCAAGCCTACAGGTGTGACAAAATTAATGAAGAACTGTCATTATGGATGTAACGGTGTGGGCTGCTAAAGTACGTCCCATTCGGCTCCCCGAATTAGCTGAGAGTGTCTAACCTTTTATGCAACAGTGCATTTGTCAATATATGGAGCACCACTCAGGAAAGATGTGCCTGTGGAAACAGTGAATCCTGTCGGACGCTAATGAGCATGGCTAAGGGCAAATGAGAAAGTGTGAGAAAAAAACACCTACACGCTGGAACAAACACTCCAGCACGCTACAAATCCTGCACCCGGGGATACAGAAATGTACTGTTGTTTGTTGTTGAACATCTAAGACCGAAAGCTGTAACAATTACTTTCTAAAAATAGCAAAACCTTCAAAACCGAAGGAGCTCAGTTTCACAAAAGGAGAAAAACAGCAACATCAGTGGACTTCATAAAGTATAGAGCCATTTGAAATGTGCAAGCAAAGACACACACACACACACACAGACATGGAAATCAAACTGAGGATGGCGTGACAGGAACTTGGCAATGACGAGAATGGAGTGGCAGAAGTTTGACAATTTTCCATCTGTGCCGATCCATCTGCAGAATTAAGCGTCCATTATCATTCACTTACACACACACAAACTACAAATTTCTTAAACACCAGGAACGGTGACTCATAAATAAGCAATTATCGCTGAAGAATGCCACAGCTAGTTTCTAAATTAGCACTGAACTGATCTAGCAGGATCTGAAATTATACCGAAAATCTTTGTGAACTGGGCACAGTAATTTCTGGCATGTTTTTGTTAGCTTGCACACAGCTTGACCACCTCCAGCTGGTTTGGCCCGTTTATTACCAGCCAGGTACACATTATCTGAACACAACTAGCATCCTGCAGTGATCGTGGCAGTGGCAGGGATGATGAGGGCCATTTTTACTGTGCACTTTCTATCTATGACAACAAAGAACAAGACGACAACTGTTCATCAGACTAGCGCAACGCTAACGCTTCAAATGTCAGGGTGCAGCTGTGAATCTCCATTCTCTGCTGACTCATCTGCAGTTGCTACGGTGAGGAACACAACTGAGATCCATCAAAAGACATTACGCAGCCAACAATAACAGCATGAGGATGCTTTTGTATTAAAGTTACCCTGTTAAGGGTAATGAAAGGTTCATATTTTGGTTTTGGGAGTCCCCAATAACAGGCTGACATGCATGCTGCATGCAAGGTCAAAAAACACTTTCATTGTCTTATTAGGGCTGTGCAAAAAATCGAATGCGATTTTCATGCACATCTCATCAGTAAAGACGCTACTGTAATTAGAAGTATATCTCCCAGCACGTGCGTTCAGATCATGGTTATATATATATATATATATATAAACGAAAAAAAAAAAAAACAGCTGGCTGGTCTTTTACGTCTGTTAACTAATGACTCATGCAGCTGTTCGCATGGATATGATTTTTTTTTTTAAAGTGGAACGTAGGCCTATTTTTACGTTTGCACGTGACTGTTTTGAAGCCGTGTTTAGACCCTTGTTTCCCCTGTGTCCGATCCGACCCGCACCCGTATCCGAGACGGTTGGATATTTTTCACCCGTTTCAGCAAAATTTATCCGCGGGTACCCGAACCCGTGCATGACTCTAGTATACAGTACATGTGTGTGTGTGTGTGTGTGTGTGTGTGTGTGTGTATCTATCTATCTATAGAGATATAGAGATATCAAGCCTATAAACAATCAATTCCAAAAAGAAAGCAATTTTAAAAGGCTCTTCATTTTTGCCAACATAACTTGCACACTTGTAGAGTAATTACAGTGCAGCAGTATTTTCCAGTGTTAACAGCAGGTATTAAGGAACACTTAATAAAAAAGACTCCAAGAAACAAAGTCCAATCTGCTTTATAACTCAAGTTGCTCGCTGATTGGCAGAGGCCTGTAAACGGGTCTGGAAGCAGAGACTGTGGTGAGCAGTTCTTGTTTACCAAATTTGGTTCTTAATTCTAGTTCTTTCTATTTAAATGTTAAGTAGTTTAATCTGATTTAATCAGTGTTTGTCTTGAAGTCTGGTATTGCTTTACTGTAGCACTGTGGTACTGCAGGAACATTGTTTGGCTTGACTGTGTTCATGCTGTATATGGTTAAAAAGACAATAAATCCACTTTGACTCTGAACAGCAAGAATGAGTCCCTACTGACTAAACCAAAGCACCTCAAGGGCACGGCCGCACAGCTCTGGATCAATGAAAACACACTGACATCAGTACAGCCATGACTGGGGAACTGTGGGAAAGCTGTAGGAATAAAAATCAAGGACCCTTTTCCTTATTGTCACTGTTTCACAAGCTCTCACACATGTAATATGTGAATACACACATATACTAACATTTCTGCCCTGACCCTGAGACGCAAGTAATATTTGTATGAGAGCTTGACAGCAGTATAAGCCGACCATATCAGAGCCTCAGAAACCACAGTAAATGAAGGTTATTGCACAGTGGGAGGTTATCTCTGGGTTCCTATGGAAACAGGTGAGCGGGGCTAACATGCTATTAAAAGCTGAAGCACAGGTACATTAGCTCAAATGAGTCAAGAGCTTTGTAATGCTGCTTCCTGCCATTTCAAAAGGGAGATTTTTTTAAGGCATACTAAAAAGCATATCAAAACAATTTAATACAGCATGTGAAAAGAAATTAGGAGGACATAAGCAACACCCAAACAGCATTTGTAAATATTTGACTCTGAAGAGGACAGAGAAAGAGGAAATGCTGATAAATGCATGCCCATGAAGCATCTCTGCTACTGCACCAGTCATTTATTTCTAAACACTAGAGATTCATATTTTAGGCAAGTAGTGTAAAACACGTATAAAAAATAGTTAGTGATTACTTGCACTGTGAAAAATACTGAGTATGCATTTCTTCATTTAATAATGTTACATTACAAAAGGTTTAAAAACAACAACAACAACAACCTAAGCCTTACTTAAAAAAAAAAAAAACTATAAAATGACATCTTATTAATGGTAAATGTTTAAGGGGTACTATTATGCTTTTTCACCTTTTCAGCTTTATTTAGTCTGTAATGTTGCTGTTTGAGCATAAAAAAGACAGGCAAAGTTACAAAGCAAAAAGTCCAATTCAAAAGGAGATATTTAATTTAACAAAAATCACTTTTCAAAACCTCATAACGCATATTTTCTGTCATTTGTGACATCACAAACATCGACGAATGGGACGAGACCTGGTTAAGCTGGTTAAGCTGCACTAGAGAAGGCAATGAGTGTTATCACCACTTCGGAGACGCGCTAGTGTTCCCAAGACAGACGAGTTTAGAAAGTTTACAATTATCCGGGTTTAAATTGCACTTAAATTGGTTTGATTTTGACACAATATCTACAGTGAAGCTCACAGCAGGCGGCTATGATAAGGGGCATGACATTTCCAGACAAGTCGCCGAGTGCTGTCAATCACAACACACTGGCAAAGCTAACCAATCACAGCACAGCCTGGCACAGCTAACCAATCACAGTGCATTTTGTATTTCAGAAGGCGGGCCTTCATTTGATGCAGGAAACTATTCTGTAACTGTTCATGCCAGACTTGGGAGAGAGGTGTTGTAATCATGTAAAATAGGTTAAAAACATATGTTTTTCGAAACAACCTAGTATGAGAGCCTTTTCTAGTACACCCCCAAAACAAAATCCCTTAATGCTACCTTCCTTTTCAAATTGATTTAATCAATCATGGTATTGTGGTACGCCATTAGAGTACCGTGGGAGGTGTACAGTAGTTTGTCGGTTCAGTCTGAATTAAACCCCTAATATATACTGTATATGTATTATTATGCTCATCAAGACTGCATTTATTTAATCAAAAATACAGAAATAAACAGTAATTTTTTATTAATTGAAACATCTTTGCAATTAACAATTATGGTTTTCCATTTTATTTTTTATATACTTTAAAACTATTTATTCTGGTGATGTAAAGCTGAATTTTAAGAATCAGTACTCCAGTATTCAGTGTCACATGATCTCTCAGAAATCATTCTAATATGATGATTTATTCTCAATAGGTAATTGATAACTTTTTTTTTATTAACAATTATGTCTCATATAATGATGGTAGAAGCAGTGTCACAGTGAGCAGAGAAGTTTTATTCTTATTCAGCTTTTCGAAAATAAGAAAATACACTGCCAGCACAAAGGTCACGGGGACACACCACATTTCTCTAAGTGCTTTGCTAGAATTTCATTTACTCTTAACAAGGTGCAGATATACTAATAAGAACTGAAATATTGCCACACTCGGATGCAGCTGACAGCACACACAATCTCTAAACACCTTAAAGTCATGTAATCCACATTGGCACACTAGCAATTATCACGCATTCAGATGTAACGGTGAAATGTAGGTGAGAGAAAGTGTCTGTCATTGGTGCTTACAGCAGACAAAGCCACAAAGGAAAAATCAATCTGCAAATTCAGTACTACCCGCCTCAATGCACTGAAAACTCACACGTTGTCTTTATTTTGTCAAGGTCAACTGAAGCCTCTTCTACCATCCTGACCTTTTATATATTTTCTTTTAACTTTCGTTCCCCAGTGCAGTGCCCTGAGCACATGGCCTCACAAACAATAACTACTTGTGTTGCTGAGAAAAATAACAACCGGTAAGCTGGAGTAATCCAGCGTCACAAGACCATGCTGGAACTGAGCTCGCTGCTAAAGCTGAATGAGACAAGAGCTTGACCTCTAACCCTGGATCCTGCACCCAGCATGGCATAATCCCTTCAGAAAGCCAAACCATCAGACTCACTCAATTCAACATAAATGTAATATGTATCTACTTAAAGGGATAGTTCACCCAAAAATGAAAATTTCCCCATGATTCCCCATGAAAAGTGTGTTGATCCATCATAAAAAAATTATATATCCATGTTTAAAACTTAACTATAACTATGCTAACTATTATAAGTGTGTTCACTAGAGAGTAGTGTTCCAGTGGATGATGTTGGCATAGCGTAAGATCCAGTGAGAAGCGACAAACGCGGAAGCACAGAGGAGAGAGCAAAACAAAAAACAGCTCACGAATGAGAAACACAAAACCTTTTATTGAATTGAAAAAAACCTGATTCTTGCAAAACTAGCTTAATCTAACCAGAGCTAAGCGCCTACAAAAAACCTAAAAAGATACAAAAAAAATGTATATTAAAAAAAGACACGTACAGAAAGAATGATTCATAGGAATGGCCTTTGAAAATACATTCATGGCATTGCATCATATTGAATACAAATTAAGGAACAATATAATGTAAAATTAATGACAGAAAGACCATTAGCTTCCACTAATGAGGTGGGCTGGTTCACACTGTGCTCACTGCATTAACCATCAATTAAAAACAGACACCAGTAACCGCCACACAACAGCCCTTTCACAACTATAAAAGGACACTTGAGGGCACTGAAAAGCTCTCAACCTCTCTCACATACACAAACACTGGAGTGCTCAAGCAAGAACTTTGTCCTATCGACCTTAGCCAGGGTAGACAGCATATTTAACAGCACACAAAACATCAACAACACATCAGAAAACTCCAGACCTTTCGCATCAGCATCAACAACATATAGGAAATGTCTTTGGGTCACAAGCTGCCAGTTACAATACCACTGAAATACAATTACATACAACACTATCATTACATAATATAAATAGACTTCTAGTGTTAAATCTGCATCTCTAAACCAATGTTTCCTGGAGAAAGCAACTTGGGTTTTCTCACTTTTCACTGCCCAGTGGCATGGAAATAAGATGGGTTTTAAATTTAGCCTATATACAGTACAAACTGATGCTTTACTGTTTAACTAACCATCTTTTTTCAGTTAGTTGCAAAGTCAAGTTAATTTTTTTCATCTAATGTCTTAATTGTTCAGCCTTATATTTAAATTAGTAAACTAATTTTAATCATTTCAGTTTAAGCTAACAATCATTCAATTTAAATGTAATGATTTTAGCCAACAATAACATCTAAGTGACCTTGAAATCCAATCTGCATGTTAAAAATAAAAAGCCACAAAAAAAAAAAAAAAAACACCATTAACCGCATGTTTGACATTAGGCCAGATTTTCAGGCATATCTTTGTGTTTTACATACTAATCTTGGAACACAAGACTAACCGGTAAGAGACACAAAGTGAGAGATTGTACTTCCGCCAAATGTGTTTGCCAGAAATGGTCCTTCATGGGAGCCACACGGACTGGAGTGTTTGAAGATCTGCAATATGGGCTCAATGTGAGCCCTACGCATTTTCTGAACAAGAAAACAAGCTGAACATAACACTTTTGTGTAATAATTTTACCCATTAATTTAAATCGGATACTCGCGGGCAGTCAGGGCTGCTATGAAAAGCCAGACCACTGCAACAACACTTTCTGTCCTTTATCGATGTGGAATTAAATGCCAGGCTGGTTTGTAGGGAGTGGAGACAGGAGGACATATCAAATTGAGGTAAATTAAAAAACATGACAGACAAAATAAATCTGCATAAAACAGTATCAGAGGACATTCACTGCTGTTGACAGCGAATAATTCAAACCAAAATCAGTCTTGCGTTAATGTCAAAAGCATAAATATTACGACCCATTATTTCTTTCTCACTTATTCTCGTTCTAATGGTTAATAATGGAGTTATCATGGATGCTAAGCACCTGTATGCTCTTGAGACATTGAGCGAAGGTGCGCATTCAAGCAACAGAAGTTCAACTCTATCTCTACCATGCCTACAGTGCCAAACATACCAAAATAAAACTTTAAAATATACAGCAGCCACTGTTTTTGTGAGTTGTCCATTCAATGTGGTGAAAACATGACCACGTATCCCGAGTAAATGTAGCGATACTTCAACTGTACCAAGTGATAATGAGTCAAAGATCAGCATTCCAGCTCACAAAGCCGACTCAAATCCTCTTGTCCGGCTTATCTTTCCCTTCCAACCGACAGGCCTGTGCTCGCCACACCATAACCAACATAATGTGGGTCCTAAATAACCCTCTTGAGCGGTTTATTCCCCCAGCATGCAGTGCAATGGCTCTGTGGTGCTGGAGACAAGAGTCTGAAAGCTTCTCTTCTCCTCCGCTGCCTCTGTTCCTCACTCTTGTTCTCTCTCCTGAACCCTCCCCTTTCTGTGTCTCTCTCTTCTACCCTCAATCTTTTTCCAGTCTAATGCCAGACAGAGTGAGTCAGAGTGCCGAATATGCCAGAGGGCATGTTGGAGGACAGACTCTTCACCGGCCTGAGCTTTAACCGGGCCAGACTGAGCTGGAGCCCAATGCGAGACCTTGTGGCGGTGAGGGGGCATTTGCATGAACTCTGAAGGGGGATTTAGAGGGTTGGTCCAAACAAGAAACACAGCATGTGGCCCAAAGGGGTGGAAAAAAAAGAAAGAAAAACAAAAATACAAACTCTAAAACGGCTTTACCATGGCAATAGAGTGCTGAAGCGATGACATATTTTTGTAGGTCGAACCAGAAGTTAGCATCACTGGTTCCCTTGTTTACCATAGACCTTAATTCAGGCATTTAACCGTTTGCTTGTCCCCAGTCCTGTCAATACGCACTGTTGTTCACTTATCCTAGATACTATCCATAAGTACTGTGGGTTAAGATCCACTAAACTGCACCTCAGAGATGAAGAAAGATGCATTGTTCCGTATTGCTTGACTATTTGCCTCAAGTTTGAATGACCTAGATATTACACCACACTCATATTGAATCACCTTGTAAAACAGATCAATTCCAGAAAGCATTTATATATATTTTTGTATATAATGATATTTTTCAGGCTAACACAGTGACATAGACCCCCATATAGCAGAGTGGTTAGATGAAACAAAAAAAAACACTGACAGTGAAACATCATCGGACAGAATTTGTTTCATTCTGTCCACATAGCATACCATGCTGCTTTTAGCGGGTGCAGGCAGGCAAAAACTAGGCCAACATTAATTTCAGATGACTCTCACATAGTACAAGAAAGATGTGCTGCTGTGTGTGTGGTGGGGGGTTGGGGCAGGTGGAACGAAAAAATCAGCAAATGTTGGAGAATGCAACTGGCTGTGTATGTGTGTGTGTGTGTGCGCGCGTGTCCAACCCAGACATAAGAATCAGCTAAACTCTTTGTAGCAGAAAGACAGAGCTTGGGTATGATTACAGCAGGCGTGTAGCCGCCCTTAACACTGGTCGCGTTCACAAATAGAGACACAAACTAGCATCTACATACATGTGCAAAACACAAAATGAATCTAAGCCACTATTGGCACCAGGATTTTAATTTTAGGTGGGCCTCTAGAAAACTGGATGGGCCAGTTAAAATAACACCCTCCCCCTCCTCCCCCCCTAAAATGCGGGTCCAATGGTAGCACCGCGGCTGATCTAAGCACCTGGCTTCTCTATCCGATAGCATCTCCCTATACACACGCTTGTCATTTATTGTGTAAAGGTGCTACTGGTTAGGCAAGAAACACAAAAATCACTCTACAGCAGCGAAAGCATCTAGACACATGTATGTGAATGCAGGCACTTCTCCTTGAACAGTTTGACATTAGGACTTAAAAGCATATTCTTTCCTTACTGCCCTTTTCTATAATAGATCCGCTGCTGTCTGGAACATGCTGATGGAGAAATGCTTTTTTTTTTAAAAGCACCGAATGAAAGAAATATGACCTTTTAGCAATGCTTCTGAGAAGATTTACATCTAGTCATGTCTGCACTGATGTGCTACACAAACAACACACACACACACACACACTCACAAGAGACAGAAAAACAAGCCAATCTGCATCAAATGCCTTTGGGTTAATGTAGTTAAACAGGTACTGTAGATGTGTGTAACCTAGAGGAGAGGGAAAAAGACGTTTTTTTGTTTTGGTGTGTGGTGTCTGAATAGGAGGGTGTGGTTTGTTAGATGCTGTACAGCTCTGAGATTATGGTTGGGTAACAATATATACTAGTGCAGGGCAAGTTAACGCATTATTATCAGTTAAAGGGGGGGTGAAATGCTATTTCATGCATACTGAGTTTTTTACACTGTTAAAGAGTTGGATTCCCATGCTAAACATGGACAAAGTTTCAAAAATTAAGTTGTACGTTTGAAGGAGTATTTCTGTTCCAAAAATACTACTTCCGGTTTGTCACAAGTTTCGGAAAGTTTTTTTTCGAGTATGGCTCTGTGTGACGTTAGATGGAGCGGAATTTCCTTATATGGGTCCTAAGGCACTTCTGCCGGAAGAGCGCGTGCTCCCGTATAGCACAGCACTGAGAGCACAACAGACTTCACTGATCAGAGCGAGAGCGTCACGAAAAGTCACAAAAGAAGTGTGTTTTTGGTTGCCAGGGCAAGACAACCCTGCACAGATTACCAAAAGAGAAACAGCATTAAGGGACCAGTGGATGGAGTTTATTTTTACAGAACATCAACGGAGTTGTGCAAGTGTTCGTGTTTGTTCCCCTGCATTTCGAAGATGCTTGTTTTACAAACAAGGTGGTCCAGTTTGACGACGGATTTGCACATCGTTTATTTCTTAAGGATAATGCAGTCCCAACGAAAAAGGGTCACGATCGTGTGTTGGAACCGCAGGCGGTGAGTAAAACTGCTTCAAATATCTCTGTGTTGTTAACTTAGCTATCGGTGCGTAAGCACATCAAGTAAAAAACATGCGATGTGGTCATCAAACTGCACTTTCCACATGTACAGCTTAAAAAAAAAAAGACGACAAAGTGGAACTTAGTCATTTTCCAAAACCTCTAAGCAAATATATACAGTTTCAGTACATACCACATAGAGACTGATTGCTGATGCTGCTCTTGTTAAATTTCAGCCTCTGGATCTGATTCTGGATCATAAATATATGCTGAATCTGACTGTTAGCCATGGTTTGTTTTGGTTGGTTTTGTCCTCACGGTGTCACAGCTTCCAGACGCGCTCACCAAAGCTTACTGACGCTTGTGATTCTTTAGCTCCGCCCACACGTCACGCCTCCAGCCACTCGTGTTTTTCCGGGAAAAATCGGTACAGACTATCTTTCTCTTATGAATATAATAAAACTAAAGACTTTTTGGAGTTATGAAGGATGCAGTACTACTCTATAGGTACTCAAGATTAACAGGATATTGAGTGAAAATGAGCATTTCACCCCCCCCCCTTTAACACATTAATTGATTAACGCAGGCAACTATTTTATCACGCATTAGCACAGTTTTTTATTATTATGAAAGTTTGTTGCTCACTGGCTCTGAATACACATGAAGAAAAATCATGGGTCACAGGAGGGCATGCTCCCAATCAAATTATTTAGGCTAAGCATCAACATTCACAAGCCACTGTACACTGTTATTTTTTAATAGCAAAGAATGCAACGAGCTTGTAATCATGACCATATAAGTTGGAAACAGGAAGTTTTCAGATAGCACATGAAGACAGCAGAGAAGCGTTCTCTCACAATATATTGCTCTACAGATCTATCGCTTTTGCTATTCAGAAATAATTCCTTCAATCATGCAGCATGTATGAGAAGGTCTGTGATCCGGCACAGTTAGCGGTCACACTCACTGATCTACGTATATATAACTGAACCGCGCTCTTGCCCACCTCTTCTTACCGAGCCAAGGACTGCTAATCGGAATGATCACACTAGTCAAACAAACCAGGCTTTGGGGGTTAAGATTGCCTAGTGTGAGCACACCCTAATTTAGGGTTGCACGATGTGTCGTTTAAGCATCGATATCGCGATGTACGAATCCACGATAGTCACATCGCAGGATGTGCGATGTAGGCTGTCGTAGTTGATCCGTTATTCGTTAACTGAAAGGACCAGAGAGAGCACGCTCGAGAGAGAGTGCGCACGAGAGAGAGAGCGTGAGAGAGTGTGCGAGAGAGAGAGAGAGAGAGAGAGAGAGAGAGAAAGAGAGAGCGCGAGCGAGCCCCTTGTTTTTCTATAACAAACTATAAGATATATTCTATAAAACCATTAAATATTCTGGCAGTGACAAATAGCCTGTTTTATATTTAAATTAAGTTGTGATTTAGGCTACAATAAATAACTGCTACTATGTAAAAGGAATACTGTTGTAAAAAGCACCTTATTTGTTTAAAGTGTTTGCAAACCAAATGTTATTACACTTGTGTTTATATAGCATTAGGCCTACTTTTAAATGAAATAAAGTGCACAATACACTACTTTTGAATGCATTATTAGTTTTGTGCATAATGCGATTAATTACGATTAATTGCAGACAATAATGTGATTAATCACGATTAAAAACATTGATCATTGCCCAGCACTAATACAGTATATATACATTTTCTGATTAATTGTGATTCAATTGAACAATCTTGATATTGATAATTAAAAATCACAAGATGCTCACAGTGGCATGAAGTGTGACCAGTGTAGTTCAAATCGCAAGCTAATGTAGTCTAATGCGTGAACAAAATACTTTTTGATCCAGTCCTTTTGGTGAATCATTCAAAAAGAATCCATTACTCATTGAATTCATTGAATAAGTTAAAATTTGAGGGTAAAATTGACAGAAATAGCTGAAAGAGAATTCTTTCATATATAAGCAAAATCCTAAATGACAAACTAATAATTTTTGTAAATAATATTTTTATTCAGCAAGATTGCATTAAATTGATCAAAAGTGGCATTAAACATATATATTAAATAAATGCTGTTCTTTTCAACTTTATACTTTCAACTTACATCCTGAAAAAAGTATAACGGTTTCCACAAAAACACTACGCAGAACAACTGTTTTCATCATTGATCATAATTAAAAATGTTTCCTGAGCAAATGAGCATATTAGAATGATTTCTGAAAGATCATGTGACACTGAAGACTGGAGTAATGATGCTGAAAACTAAAGAAATTACAATTGAATTGTATGAATATTTCACAATATTACTATTTTTACTCTATTTTTGATCAAATAAAAGCACCCTTGAGCTAAAAGCTACAATTTGGCGAGTTGTTTACAGCTGTATGAAGTGTATTTTGAGCCCTGATTTTCTTCTCAGAACGTCTCATTTGGTTCAGAACAGCTTATCCAACTCATACCTGCTGATCGCAACTTCTAAGAGGCTTGTAATGCATGGATGTACATGACATTCCTGCCAAAACTAGATGTCTGGGCTAAATAGTGACAACTTTGTTCAATATCTGGGACAAGAAAGTGTTTTATCCAACTTATCTGGAGATTTGATGGTGACATTGCAGTTTCTTCGACCTGGAAAATAACAACTTGCAAAACAATCAAACCCCATTACATTTCATTCAGGGCGCAACAGCTGTTCATTCAAAAATGAAAACGTAAACAGCTACAGCAATGAACGCGCTACAATAGAAGCATTTGTATTTTTCAATATAAATAAGTTCAGCAGAAGCAGGAGCTTTGTTATCAGATTTTCAGAGAAATGGCATGACAAAGACTGTCTACGCAGGAGTCAGATTCATTCCATTCAGTTTATCATTTTCCTTTTTTTTGCTTAATCCAAGTGTTTGTGCCCCGTGTTTAGCCAGAAGAGATTCTGATTCTTCATGAAGAAATTGGGCACCAAGTGGAACATAGAGTGTGTATACAACCAATTGCATTGCCTTTGGCAAAAAATGCTTCAACTACAAAAAGGTTCAAACAGATTTGTTCTTTCTTGGCCTCTGAATCTGTTCTGACCTTGTAGCCAATGCTCCCAAGGGTCTAAGTGTAAGACTTGTTCAGGAGAACCACATGAAGAATCACCTTTCCTGCTACTTTTCCTGCAATAATATACTGTATAGATTGCCATACACAACTTTCACAAACAGAAAACCTTTCAGATTTATTCACCTCTGATTTGTGTGCTAAACCTCAAAACATTCTACTCTTCTGCTTTCCATCAAACCAGTAAAGGGAGGCAAAATAACTACCCATTTAGCTGAAAAATAGTATATTTGACTTAGTATAACAATAATGGCTGTGTAGCATTTAACTATCTCTATTTTCCACTGGACAGCTGTCAGGGACAAAGAAGTGTGGAAGGATTCAGTTGAAATATGCTCCATAGGGAATGTGTTTCACTTGAGCTGAGGTTAGCATTCAGTTGGCATCAAACCAATGCAAATTTATGATTGTCTCTGACTCAAAAATCTACCTTCAGTGTCAGATTCTGGGCTCTCATCCAGAAAGATCAGGTATTCTGGAGAGAAGCGTTCCCAGTGTGGAGAAGCTTGACGATAGACAAAACCAACTTATCTGTTTTGAAACAGCTCTGCAATAGCATCCAGATTCCATTCACAGGGACTCTCATTAGCAGAGATAAGAGGCTTCATAAAGAAGGCCCTGGACACTGAAGCGCTGCCGGAACAACGTCACAATGGGACACGCGCTCCAAAACTGGCAGAGAGATGACAGACTCGACCGATCTAGAAATATGCTACAGTTCTTTTCTTAAACCCTCTTCTTTCATAACATAAGCTCTTATGAAGGGGGTACTGCCCAAGTTACCACCATATCAAGTGGAACGTGGCAGCCGTTTTAAATCCAAACAAAAGGTCAAGATGAAAACCGTGGGAAAGGAGTGAGGATGATGTTTGTGCATCTAGCCCAGACCGAGGAGGAATCTGCTGACATTTTTTAGCACTGCACTGATGTTAAGGGAATATGGATTAAAATATGATGAAATGTGCTAAAAGAAGCTGAGACTAGCCCAAAGCCACATTATGATAGCAGTAACAATAACTATATATAGTTATGGTGTGGACTTGAATTAGAAAGATGATTAAAACTTGTGTAAATCAATCAACCTAAACATAATATCCAGGCACAACGTGACAAAAAAGATCAAATCCCATCTGTTTCTTATTAATATGGGACAGAGACAAAAAACAAGGCACAGCAAAATCTGGAAACAGTATACAGTACATTTGGCAAAAACATTACAGTGCAGGGCTCTGACACCACTAATAGTTCAGCTTTTTGAGAAAACGTTGGATGCAAATATCAGTGGCCATGGTGTGGACAGGAAGAGCAGAAGTGCTAAAAGCCCCCAGCCGCGCTCGCCGTGGACAGCTAACAGGCCACTGCTTTAACAGGAAACATGTCAAAATAAGCATGACGTTAGTGAGGTTAGGAGGGAAAAACACACCACTCAGTCACAGGAGGGAAAACTTCTTCATGATTGTATACGGGAACATGCAAAGTATTCTCTTCAACTACAATCAATAAAAGTGTTATAGCTCAAAGTAACAAATATTGTAGTAAATCTGCATATCAGGCATAGTCATGTAGTGTAACATGATTTTAATCAATGCTTGTGACCTTGCTTTATGTCCAGCTGCCTGAGGATAAAATATGGACATACCAAGCTGTGAGACCCACCGATGCTCGGCCTCGTCCTTCTCAAAAAATCAGACACATACAGTGTGATGTTACACAGTTCATACAGTCTAGCAAAACTCCTCATAGACTGGTGATAAAAAGCTATAATCCTGCTTGTGCTTGGACTGATTGTGTTTACATCAAAACTCAAGGTACTGATTTTCTGACTAACTACATGCATACAAATCTTCACAGAACTGTCAATAAAAGAATTGTGTGCCTGAATAGGATTCGTTAAGCACTTTTATTGAAGAAAAAGTGGCCTTTGCACCTTGTTATGAATGTGATCTATCATTATGCATTGCTCACAAAGCGTTCTCGGTGTCAGACTGAGAGTACGGATCACTTCCATCTACATAACTAATGATTGAAGTCAATGATGACGAATGCCAGGAGCTGCACCCTGCCTTCAGCTCTAATGAAACCGCCAGGTTTAATGAAATTCCAGTCTCAAGGTCTTCACAAAGACAGATGTTACAACTCAAACTCAAGCGATTTACATTTAAACAGTAAGTTTGGGCATTCTGAAGGACAAATCTTTTTTTAACAGCAATAGCTTCTTGTTATAGCACAGACAATATAAAAAATGATTTGCCAATTGCTAGTAATGGGGAGGAACATTCCCATTGCAGAGAGGGTCTGACTGGACAAAACTCTAACAATATTTTTGATACAGATTTCCGAAGAAATTTGAAATGCATACACTGCTGTTCAAATGTTTGTTTGTTGTTTTTTTTAAATAAATTAAAACTTTTATTTAGCATGGAGACATTAAATTGACAGTGACAGTAAATACATTTATGTTACAAAATATTTGTATTTGAAATTAATGCTTTTCTTAAACTTTGAATAAAAATCCTGAAACAAAGTATCATGGTTTCCATAAAATATTAATCAGAACAAACATTTCCAAGACAGAAAATAACAGAAATGTTTCTTAATAGGGGTGTCACGATTCTCCAAATCCTCGATTTGATTGCATTTTCGATTCTAAGCTCACGGTTCGATTCGATTCTCGATTTTTACATTTATTCTTTTTAAAGCACAGATTGTCATTTTTCAAACTAGACTTTTATGCAATATAATATCTGACCTTTGTTTGCAATGTACCACACTACATTGTCAAATTTAAAACTTTTATTAACAACATAATGTAACAATAACTTATATCTTTAGTCAATTGAAAACTTAAAATAAACTGCCATCCAGTTTCTCTTTTGTAAGTGCAGTCTTCACAAAAGATGACATTCAAGTTCACAACAAAAAAAACAAAAACAATAAAAAATTACTAAACTAACCTTCAAATATTACGATGTATCTATTTAAAAGATTAAAGATAAAACACTTGTTAAACACTTCACTGTCATTCATTTAGATATATATATATATATATATATATATATATATATATATATATATATATAAGGGGTGTAACGATACGCGTATTCGTATTGAACCGTTCGGTACGACGCTTTCGGTTCGGTACGCGGTACGCATTATGTATACCGAACGGTTCGTTGGAGTAATTAATTATATTTGAAAAAAAAAAAAAAGAGAGAGAAAGAAATATAATGATATGCGTTCAACAAGGTAGCCCAATAACCCAAACAACGTAACAGGCAACGCCCCTGACACTCCCGAAGAAGAAAAAAACACCATCTTATATGTTTATGTTAGGCTACTCAGCAGGCGCTCGCTCACTCAGTACGCGCTGAAGGCTCGTTGCAAAATAGCCAATGCGTTGAACAGACTAGAAAAAGAAGATCCTCCAGTAACCAACAGGTCTGGTGTTTGGGTGCACTTTGGATTCCCTTTAAGCTATAATGGTGATGGCAAGAGAGTGGTGGATAAATAAAACGGTATGTCGCATCTGCAACATGACAGGGTACACCAGCGGGATTACAAAAAAAAAAAAAAAAAAAAAACCAGCGGGAATATCTGGGATATATGCGTCAGTACTATCTGGGAAAAGACGAAAAAAAGGAGAAACATGCACGCAGCAAACTATCCCTGCAGCATTTAGACACTATAGCTTACAGGGAATCCAACCCAAACACCAGACCTGTTGGTTATTTTAGGATCTTATATTTCTGGTCTGTTAAATGCATTAGACATTTTGCAACGAGCCTTCAGCGCGTGCTGAGTGAGCGAGCGCCTTAGGGGCCGTTCACATATCGTGCCTAAAAACGCATGGAAAACGCTAAGCGCGTCTTTCTCCTGAGGCGTCTGTCTTTGCTAAGCAACAATGACGTGCTCTCTCCATGAGACGCGGAAATTTCAGCGAAGGATAAATGGATTTGCAGCTCTAAAAATCGCTTGCAGTAGCTCTGCTACTGAATTTATTTCAAAATTGCAATCCATATACAACTATGATCAGCTGTTCCTTCATCTTGGCTGAGCTCTCAACGTTGTTACGGGAAAGGATGAAGCTGATTGGTTGGTTCTTGTCACATGACCCGCGGTGCGCTTGCGGCATTCTGAAAAGTTGAGATGTTTTTACATTTTGCTGTATCTAAAACGTATCGAACCGAACCGAACCGAACCGTGACATCAGTGTATCGTATCGAACCGAACCGTGAATTTTGTGAACCGTTACACCCCTAATATATATATATATATATATATATATATATATATATATATACACACACACACATGTATGTGTGTGTGTATGTGTGTGTGTGTGTGTGTGCATCATTACAGTCTGTAAAATATGTGTATCTCTTATTACAAGACTGCAATCACTAGCAATCAGAAGAATTCCAGTTAATCAAGTATCTACAAAAGATCTACTCTATACACAATGCATTAAATTACATTAGAGACAAAAATAAATTAAACAAGCAAAAGAAATGATTACTCACATGTATCTGGTCCACTGATGAAGTCATGAGTGAAGTCAAGTGAATTATTATCATTTTCTAACAGGCGTCGAATACTGACTTTAGGAAAAGGGGAATAACCAATGACATTTGAGATAACAACTAAAACAGCAAGCCCCGCCCCACGACTGACAAAAATAAAATTGTTCGCGCGAGCAGAGGTGACTCACCTCAGGTGAGATGATAGAGCGTGAGGATGTGGGGAATGAGCATGCGCGCGCGAGGGCTTGTATTGCGCGCAGAGTACATGTCACGCGCGCGCGAGAGTTTGAAATGAGCTCGCGGGCTCCCGTTTCTTCGCATCTGATTCAGTTTTCCTCTCGCGGAAGGCATATAGCGCGCGCGCCAGCATCAGTTGTATGCTCGGTTATTTTTGTCATTGATTTGCCGTCATACAACATGGGGGCGTGGCAGCATCGACGATTCCATTTTTTAATTCGAAGTTTGAGACTGACACCCCTATTTCTTAAGCACCAAATCAACATATTAGGATCATGGATCATGTGACAATGAAAACTGGAGGAATGATGCTGATAATTCAGCCTTGTCATCACAGGTATCACTTTATATTTTAAAGGGATAGTTCACCGAAAAATGAAAATTATGTCATTAATAACTCACCCTCATGTCGTTCCAAACCCGTAAGGCTGATGTCACATGGACTACTTTGATGATGTTTTTCTTACCTTTCTGGACATGGACAGTACACCGTACACACAGTTTCAATGGAGGGACAGAAAGCTCTTGGACTAAATCTAAAATATCTTAAACTGTGTTCCGAAGATGAACGGAGGTCTTAGGGGTTTGGAACGGCATGAAGGTGAGTCATTAATGACATAATTTTCTTTTTTTGGTGAACTAACCCTTTAATTGTACACATTTTTTAACAAGATTACAAAAATAGATTTTTACATCCCTTAAAAGTGGATTTTGTCAGTGTTTCAGAGAATACTAGCATTTACGTGACTTTAAAGCTAACATGCCCTAAAAGCCACAAACAAATTTACATTTCACAAGACCTTTAACTCTATTTTAACAGAGGAAGAGAGCACACATCTCCTGCTCTCTGAAAGCTTTCAGCGTTGAACGATGACGCAGCACTGTCACAGGTTAATGCAAGCACTTTCATTACAGCAAGAGATCAGTCTTACAGGAGAAGGTAAAGAAGATTACCACGGCTTTGTTCGTATATTCATTAGCTACCCTCACATCTGCTAGATTTCTGAAATATAAATGTACAGTAAACGATTAATTAATGCATGATGCGGCTTATCTGATTGTGAGGGCCTGATTTCATATCCGCTTCTGTATTGTTGTTTAGTTCTGCAGACAAACAAAATGATCCTAAAGGCTACTGCGCTGTGCCATCTCACGCTCCCCTGTGCTCTTCTGACCTAAGAGATTACAGATCCTTTGGAAGGAAGGTTTGCATGCTCTTTGTGTTACACTGTGCTGTATCATACCATCCCATGCATGGCTACGTCCTGAATGAGAGATATAGAGCTGTGGGACTGTTTGTGCTGACTGAGCACAGCATCCTGACCTTGGTGATCCTGCAGAGTGGATGTGAATAATGAGATGATCCCTTTAGACAGACAACAACAGCTCAGCCACAAGAGAGCGAAAGAGAAAGACAGAGTGAGAGAGAGATGCTCCTAATGTGTATTTAAGATACAAACAGAAACCTCAAAGCAGTGCTACAACCGGCATAATATTATGCATTATGTAAGGTTAAAAAAAAACATGCATTGTATATATTTATAAAACTTTCAATGTTACAATGTATTCTGAATAGACATGATGTGACAATGTGATTGTAGCATAGCACAACGTAGCATCTCCAACAATAACATCTCATTAGATAAAAATCCTGCTACTTATACACTACTAGGATTTTAGTTTTTTGTGTTTTCAAAAGAAGAAAACACTTTTATTCAGCAAAGATTACAAAAGATTTCTACTTCAAGTTAACGCTGTTCTTTCTATTCATCAAAGAATCCTGAAAATGTATTACGGTTTCCACAACAATATTAAATAGCACTGCTTTCAACACTGATAATAATGCAAAATGTTTCTTGAAAAACAAATCAAAATATTAGAATAAGTTCAGAAAGGTCATGAAGACTGGAGTAATGGCTGCTATATATATATATATATATATATATATATACACATTACTTTTTTATTTATTTATTTTTTTCATTGTAATTTTATTTCTTTAATATTATGCAGTTGGTTGGTAGGTAAAGTGTCTTATTACACTACGTTTTCGTTTTCATTGTGGACACACAAAATGCTTGACACTGATTAAGACACAATTTTAAGATACATTTTAACACTCTAGTTTTTCTTGGTTTAAAATATTAACTACATTTACACGCCAGTGGGTTTAGTGTCAAATAAACTGCTGTGTAAATCCTCCAGTCCAGAACGCAAAACTGATTCAGTTGGTCCGGTAGAGATGACAACAGTTGTTATGGTGGGAAGCAATCAGCAAAATCCCATGGTGCCGTTTCCATGGCATTTATGATGCTATGTTAATGGCATGGGATTCTAAACGTCAGGCCCTCTGTGGCAGTCTGTGCATGCGTGTGTGTTACGTGGGGAGAGAGAGAGAAAAGAAGAGGGGGGAAAAAAACGACAGACAGTGAGCAGATTGGCTCAGTGTGTCTCTCACAGGAGAAACTGAATGGCGGGAGGTGAAGGACGTCCACAAATAAAATTACTGTATCATAAACAACATTGTAACTCCCTCTTCGTGCGCCCAAATTGCCACTAATATTATAATTGCATCCTACATATATCCAGCAACCATGTAAAGTAAACTGGACTTAATGTAATACAGTACAAGAAGCAAACAGACGAAGCTTATTTCCTGATTTATCCGAGTGTGAACTCCGCAAGTTTGCAGCTGTGACTACAATAGTAACTATGTCAGTTCCACAGGGAGCTGTGAGCTCTGCATACAGTCAGGGAAGTCTTTGTGTGATCCACGCTTAATAAAAGACACTCATGACCCAACATCCATACACAGAAGTGCTTTGAAAACAGACCAGCGGTAGGATTACAGTAAGAAACTTGATCTTAAAATAAATCGAGAAGCTAAGCTACTCATAATAATCTAGAGCATGTGTGTTTTAAAGTGTGTTTGTGTGCTTGCATGTTGTTTAGCATATTATAACTGCCCTCATGAAGAAGGTTCTTTATTGTATCTATGGTTCCACGAATAACCTTTACCGTCCATGGAAGCTTTCCACTGCAAAAAAGGTTCTTTATAGTGGAAAAGGCTCTTTGGTTTATTCAAATGTCCATCACACTAAGAAAAAAATGGTTCTTCTAGGAACTGTTCATTGAAAGTTTCTTTGGGAAATTCAGAATGGTTCTACAGTGGCATCACTGCGAAACCCCACTTTGGAACCTGTATTTTTAGGAGTGCACTCATGAAGGACACTCTTTCATCTCTCTGCCAGATCGAGACCAGCTCTCTCTTCTCCAACACCTCCTGCGTGTGTCATTTGCTCTGAAGCCGGGTGGTGGGGATGTCTGGCATACCACTGTAGGGCCACGAGGTTGAGGACGAGTCTAATTACATGCAGAGAAAACAGCAGTGCACCACAACATGTGTTCTCTGGTCTGAATTTCAATAGCAAGTAGAGAGATGCTGAATTTTTTTTTTAGCTTTTGAATCTAGCACACTTTAATTAGGCCTCAGGCTTGAGAAACTGCCAGGAACGAGGCCTAAAAAAAAACAATCAGTTATATTCAAACTCTTCAAATGCTTTCAAAAGGAGAAGAACAACCAAACCAAAGGTGAATTTTGTTCCGAGTCTCAGTCCAGAAAGGAATTATACTGTACCTATCCCTTTTGTGGAATCACCAATTAATTAAGGTGATCGGGATATCTGTTCTGCTAAATAGCATCCCACATCAGTCAATACTGGCTGTACTCAGGCACAAGCCACGGTTTCAGACAAAGCTGAATAATACATTAGGTCTACCCCACCTACAGTTGTGTATCGGCATTGTGCCAAAACGCTATTAAATGCTTCTCTCTTTCTCTAGTACAGGGTTATTCAAATCTTGTCCTGGAGGGCCAATGCGCTGCAGAGTTTAGATCTAACCCTAATCAAACACACCTGAGCGTGATAATCAGTATCTTCAGGATCATTAGAAAATCACAGGTAGGTGAGTTTGATCAGGGTTGGTTCTAAACTCTGCAGTGCATTGGCTCCAGGACAAGATTGGAATAACCCTGCTCTAGTGCATAATGTTATATGCTAATACAAGCAGCATTCTCCCTTACAAAAGTATTTTTTTTTTTGCCAAAATACCATAATTGATACGGATATTGTTACTATTGCAACATTAAATTAATATAGAATTTCTGTGTATGTAGAGTATTACTGACTGATGGATTGTGGCGACTTGAAGTAACAATAATCTTTAATCTTTAATCTTTTCAAATAATTTTGAAATTATGTATGCACATTTCACAAATAAATCTCTTTTGTGACTGCAGCAGTCAATATGTGGCCCACAAAGCACAACATCACAGTCAATCTATTCGTCCCCACTTATACAAATCAATTTGTTGCAGTACACCATGTTTAGGAAAGTACTGTAGTGTTTTTATTGTGTTAGTGTTGCTCGATAAAAGTAGGTATATCCAAAGGGCCTTTAGCCCCTTTGTACCCTATCATACAGAGCCGTGCATATGTGGGATAAATCTTGTTTGAATGTAAATTTGGTTCAAATTTGATTCATAGAATAATATGCTAAAATGCTAATAAAGCGCGGCAGACACTACAATTGGCGTTAGAATTTATTACACGAACTCCACAGAGTCACGTGACCCGCAAGCAGCTCCAGTCGGGGAGAGATGCAAGCACCTCTCCGCTGTGCTGCTCCACTTTCTCCAGTTTAAATCGCGATGGCTGGAGGTTTCAGAGCACATCACCACTGCAGCAGCAACCCCCACCCTCCTCCTGCTCCACCACCTGCTTCCACATGCACGGCTACAGGAACTCTGGGCACAGAGCAACTGCTGCAGCATCCCTTCAGCGGACTCGCCACTGCCATGTTATAAACACCCAGCACTCTAATTTTAACAATCTTATGGAAACTCCATGACCGACGTCTGCTATTAAAGAGTAAGCGACCTGATCGCTGCAGTATGCACAGTCCGTATAGTTCATATAATCACCCAGCAAGCGATGTAAACACGTTTTTTTTCTACGTCGTGGAATGATTCCGATAACGTTTTTCCAGACGTCGAGATGCTTAATGTAATACATTTCCATTCAGAAAGACAAGACAAATATCAATAATCCCAATTTATCTAGGCTAGGTGGATTATTTGCCATTTTTCACACGTTAACGAAGTCAGTTCGTAAAGTAATAAAAAAAAAAAAACTAACTAACAACTAACGTTAGACTTTCACTGTATTATGACGTCTCCTTGAAACGCATTAAACATTCCATTTTGGATTTGTTTTCACAGTAAAGAACCAATATTGATTTTTTTTATTCAAGGTGTGATTTCTGAGACTTTTTCAAAACTGCGACGTTCCCGGACTGCAACACTGTGACATGTAAAAACGTTTCGGTGCTTGCTGGGAACCCGCTTCCATTACTACCGCTTTAAGGAGGCCTGGATCAGCCGGTTGTAATTATTGATAAGGACATCGATCATTGATAAATGAACTCTCCATCCCTTCCTTCAAAACAACGGTCCTCCCAGCATCTCGCATTACCGAATCTGTGTTAATACGTTTTCTAAGCTGTTTCATAACAAGAACTCAGTTAAAGCCCGCTTTAATCCACCTCGCTCACCAGCCTGTGGCCTCCATGAGCAAAAACAGCAGCCATATCTAACATGTACTGACACAGATGGGGATATAACAGGTGCCCAAACACAAACAGCATTCCACTGAAGCTTAAAAATAACGAGTATCACAGACGATACGTTAACGCGCTCTGAATATTAATTACACCCACACTGCTGTTCATCTATGAGAATTAAGCCATGTATGGCTGCGTCGCGTAACATCTACCCACCAGTCATATTTACATATCAAAAAGAGAACACATATTCGGAAATAGGGTTTAATCATCACATAAAACCTATGTTTTGTATGTCGTCCAGGCAAGAACTATGCATTCAATGGCATATTCCGCTAAACGAAAAGATGCATTCCCTTATTTGGCGAGTCATTGTTGCAGGCCGGCGTGTTGATGCACTGTAATTTGGCACTGCTAATAAACGCAGCCATCAACTGTCTAATAGTAGCCTACGCTGGGAAAATGAATTATGACGTTATGAGCACGATATTTTACCAGCCTAAAGCGAAGCTGATAATAATGAATCTGCCGGGGATGTCAACAGAAGACAGGGTGACACTCCTCCATGAAATATTTCTGGCTTTAGTGCATTTGATCAAGAATTCAATTCTAATATGACATCATGCGTACTAAATAAAAGATGCGTCTTAAGACACTGTATGCAGATGCTTACCAGATTTAAAACTGTCTCCACGATATCTCTGTTGCTAACCTCCCCGACCTGGATCAAACCGATGAGCACGGCGAATTTCATCTTGATATTCCGGATCGGAACCGAGGGGTTTATAACCCCGGCCGGTAGAACCACAGCGCCCGATCCAGACACCATCATGTCCCCGGTAACGGAGCCCGTTACGACTTGCTGCCCCGAACCCGGCGGTGCTGCTGGCGGTGTGGGTGCTTCTCGGTCCGTGAGCGAGGCGGAACCCGGTGCCAAAACCGGTTTCTCGCTCGACATCTCCGACCCGAATTCCAAAAAGGAGCGGTCGGCTCGGTCTCACCTGCTTTTGTATCACCGAGCACTGAGCAGCAGCATCAAATTCAGATGAAAAAGGAAAATTCTCGATCAGGTGTCACAAGGCTGTCGTCCTCCTCCTCCGAGATGTGCACATCCAAACCCGATGCTCGCGGCAGTTCAGAGGGATGCACAGGACGAAAACACGTCTTGTGTTTGGCGAAACGGTCCCTCTCTCCTACCGAAGTCAGCCGAAGATCGGTGCGGTGTCGGGCTGTGTTGTCTTTCTCAGGACGCCATATTGACGCCCCCTGTCTGCGGGAGCGCTCACCACGCCTGCGTGCTGCTGCCCGACTGTCAATCAAAAGGTGGTAACCAAGCAGGAGCACGTGTGCGCGTCCCATTCAGTAGGTGTCCAAGCACTGGCAAATCAGATTAATTTAATGTAGACTATAAACAAATTATAGCGGGATTAGTTTGGACCGTTAAACAATTGTAAATAATGCCACAGACCAATGATGTAATGATGATGTGACGATCTCTCACTCTTTCACATAACTAGAATTAATATTTCTCAGGGTATGCTACATTTATTTCTGAAATCCAAATGTTATATTGACGTATAGGCTACATTAGAGTATTGGCCGCCATGAAACAACTAGACCTAACTGCCAATGAAAAACTAAACAAGGCTTTTGTTGAAAAATATATACTGTATATATTATAAAAAAAAGAATATATATTATTTATATATAATCTTTTATGTATGTGTGTGTGTTATTTAATATATATATATAAATATATATTTTTATAGATGTTTTACAAATCCAGTCATCTGTGCACTGTACTTTTGACACTCTTTTGACTGAGATCTGCATCCTCTCTTTACTTCATTAAATTCCATTATATCAGCCACCCTGCTTTAGGAATCAGCACTGGCCTTAACCCTTGTAATATGAAGACTACACAAAACATATGACTGCCAGATCACAAAGACTCTCAGTTTTCTTCACTGTGGCTGCCATTGAAGAGAACCTTGCTATTGTGATGTTTTAATTTTAGCACTGCAGCAGAGAGCTGTGAATGGGGACGTGAGCTCTCCTTCACTCAGAAGGACACGAGTCTGGCCACTTTTTGGCACAAGCCTAAATAGAGCTTTAAAGTCAGGCTGAATGAAAGTGAGCCAAACCTTCTCTCCCTCCCCTGTCCTTTCCTTCTTTCTTTTTTTCTCTTTTCCCTCTCTGTCTCTTCCTCTCTCACTCACTCACTCATCTGCTTGCATCCCATTCTCTCAAAATAGAATGAATCATAACAACAAGCTATGCTGACATACAAAATTCTTATATAAGGGACATGCTATAGGAGACAGCAAATGAGATATTCCTCGATAGTTAACTTTACATACCGATTCCCATTTAGAATTAATTACACTTAAAAACCTGATATGTATAAAGAACATATATGGGATTATAAAGAATTTTAAGATGTTTAGAGGTATGATGTGAAGTTTTATTTGACTTTCTCTTGCTGATCTTACAGTAATTTCCTAATACCCTTTTCTATCTCTCTTTAACAGGAATCTCAGAGAGAGGCACCGTTCCTTTTTTAGTGATGAGGAGATGAATATATGGAGTGAGGGAGAGGAGGAGGGGTGCAGAGGGGGATGGGCTCTGCTCAGAGGAGGAGGGGAACAGAAGGGACCAGCAGCTGGATAGTAAGGAAGAGTTTTTAGCCAATACAACGGCTGATAGAAGGCTGAGTCTGCATTCAGAGCTTTACGTCCCGTCACCAGACTGGAAACCTGCTGAACTCACATGAGCTGGTGCGGAAGACATAACCAGCGTCTGTTAAACTGCTTTTAGGACAACATATATATACCAGGAACATGCACCCTAATGAACAGAGCAAGACAGTAAATCTAATCAATATGATTTTTATTCAAACATTTATTTGGAGAAGCAATATGGTATTATTTATTTAATAAACTTAATAGTTTAATAAACACATTAGCAAATATAATGATTCCAAGCAGGTTTCCTGGACACTCCTGAACATCTGTTTAAACCAGAAAAGTCACTTAAAATGAATCACTGTTTACAACCCTTTCTGAAGGATTTCTGAAACAAAGGACTAGTCTTTATTCATCGGGAATTGATTGGATTGTGAATAGGTGGTATTACTTTGAGGATGGAGCCAGGTGGTTGAAGAGGAGGGGTTAAAAAGTGAAAGAGATTTGTGAAGTCAGCCGTAAAAGAAAGTCATTGCAGAGGGGGAAAAAATTTATAAAAGACTGCTCATGTTATGTTTGTTCGTTTAGTATGCCAGCCTTGGTCACCATTCACTTTCATTATATAAAAAAGTTCAATGCAAAACGTTAAATGGTGAATAAGTTTGTCAGCCCCTAAAATTCAGCATTTTGTGTACCACGGAAGACAGAAAGTCTGGTTTGGAACAACGTAAATGATGACAGAGTTTTCATTTTAGTGTTAACTATTACTTTAAGACTACAGAGAGAGCCAGAACTGCGTTTTGCTCTCGAGGAAAGTTTGAGACCTCTCTGTACGAATGCACTGGTTGGCTGAGGGTATGTAACAAACGCATAAACACACAGCACTATTCTGTTCCACATCTTCTGTCACAAGACAGGAAAAGCCCCTTTTATGTCCATATCAGGGATGAAAGAACATTCCAGAAAGGAGGGGGAGCTTTTACGTTTAAAATAGCTGCACTGTTCACCACTCGCCCACATCTCCCTGTTCCCATAGAGCGCGTGGGTTTGACAGACAGGTCTGTTCTCAGCTGGACAACAGGAAAAACACAAGAGCTGCTGAAGTGCATGACTTACACATTCAAATTTTTACACTTGTTTTTAGCGAACACTTTCACTGATGTACCAGAGAGTACACTCTTATTTATACATTTTCTTTATTTGTTATATCTGTGTCCATGAAGAACCTTGGAAGAGCATGATTGACCTTAGATGATTGTTAGATGACCCATAGTCAAAGATATCATCCCCAATCTCCATGACATTGTTTTCATTGCATTTAGCAATGCAAATGCACTGATAATATAGTTGTTGTGCAATTTAGTAGACTGAATCATCAGGGCATCTTTTGGTGCTTGTTTTTAATTTGGTCCAGAATTCAATAAATTCTAGTATATCATGCATATGCCCAGAGATTGTAAAACAAGAAATATAGGCATCATTTAACCTGACCATATTTCTGTTGTTTTAGATAATTAAGAATCTGTAGGAGATAAACCACAAATAAACCGCTAAACAAATGTAAACAGCATTTTTCAAGCAAATTCGTCATGACGATCCTAATCAAACCTTTTAAAGAAGTAATTTTGACATTTAAAATGTGCATAATTGTGGGGATAATCATTTTATGTGCGTGTGTTTATTTGTTTGTTTCCAAATGAGTGCAGACATTTTTTAGTAAGGTTGTTTTGCTTACTTGTTTATCTAACTATCACATACGTTTATTTTGGTTTCATGAACAGATGTTGGTTATCATGGGTCAGCAATGTCCCAGTGGGCATACAACTAATATGTGTGTGTGTGTGTATGAGTGTTATACACCCTGTGAACTGCAGGGTTCCCGCGGGCGTTGTACGTTTTCATTTCGTATTTGAATAGGAAATAAATTGGCTTGTGCAGACACGGATGTACATCATGTATTTGTTTTGTATGCTGCATTACGGCAGATGGAATCAGAGGGTTTGGTGGAGGGAAGATCATAAAGAACTTTCAAACAGAAGCAGCTTTCTTCAATGCTAACAGACTGTCAGAATCACATACATCTCTGAAAATTGAGAGAAAACAGATGAGAAAGTGCACAGTGACCAAGGAGATCTTCCTTTCCTAGAAGAGAGAGAGAGAGAGAGAGAGAGAGAGAGATGCAGGCAGTCAGGGACGGAGAAGTAAAGGGAGGAAAAGGACAAATGACAACAATGCAAAAAAGAGCAGAGAGGGAGATGACGCACTGCTGTCACTTTGCCATTTAACCCATGTGTGAGATGCTCAACACTGGCAGGAGAAATGAACAGGCATGTTAGATTAAAGTAACGTCTACCACAAACACACACACACACACACACACACACGTTTGTTAAACTTCATTTCTTGCATTAAGTCAACATTAAAACCAGTTAATCTATCATCTCTATATATTTTTTTGAATGATTATTATATCATAAACCTGGAATTAAACCAGATAACAACTCACTGTGTGATGTAGCCAATAAAATGCCGTTAAATGCCCTTAAAATTCAAGATATTTGGGCAAAAATGTCTCATATTTATATCATAGGATAAGTGATATCAAACAAGCAGTAAGAGCAATATCACACGAGTGTTGTTTTTATCCTGAATAGCACAAGTGCAAATGTGATTTTAAACATTTCAATAGATAATAAGTTAATATTTAACTTAAATTGTCTGTTTTTGCTCAATTTTTTATTCAACGGCAGCCATATCACCCTGTAGTGCAAGACTAGTTGCCCACTGAAGATAAGCAGGGCTGAGCCTGGTCAGTACCTGGATGGGAGACCTCCTGGGAAAACTAGGTTGCTGCTTGAAGAGGTGCTAGTGAGGCCAGCAGGGGGTGCTCACCCTGTGGTCTGTGTGGGTCCTAGTGGCCCAGTATAGTGACGGGGACACTATACTGTCAAAAAAAGCACCGTCCTTCGGATAAGACGTTAAACCGAGGTCCTGACTCTCTGTGGTCATTAAAAATCCCAGGATGTTTTTCGAAAAGAGTAGAGGTGTGACCTCGGCATCCTGGCTAAATTCACCCATTGGCCTCTGACCATCATGGCATCCTAACAATCCCCATATCTGCTGATTGGCTTCATCACTCCGTCTCCTCTCCTCTCTGGTGTGTGGTGGGTGTTCTGGCACACTATGGCTGCCGTCACATCATCCAGGTGGATACTGCACACTGGTGGTGGATGAGGAGACTCCCCCTCACAATGTAGAGCGCTTTGAGTGCCTGGGAAAGCACTATATAAATGTAATGCATTATTATTATTATTATTATTATTATTATTATTATTATTATTATAAAGATAGCTATTACTTAATTCCTGAATGAATCAGCAGTTTAAATTAATCAAATAAATGAATGACCCAATTGCTTACTCATAAAGAAATTTACTGCCACCTATTGGCAGTTTTAGTTTCTTATTTAGAATATAATTTCATAAATGAATAAATAAATAAACATATAAATTGATAGTTCACCCAAAAATAAAAATTCTGTCATTGTTTATTCTACCTCATGTCATTTCAAACCTGTAACACTTACTTTGTTTTATGGAACATAAAAGAAAATAATAAATACTGTTGGTAACCATTTATTAATTTTAACCAAAAGAAAAAGAAGAATGTTGGTAAAAGCTGATTTGGTTACAAATTACTATTATTGTATGAACAAATAAATGCTGGGATTTTTCTCAAAATATCTTCTTTTATGTTCCATGGTTTGCGTTAGATTAATTAACCCCACATCATGAAATTAATTAGGCTAAAAGTTTTAATCGACTGACAGCCCTTAATTATATTATATATATATATATATATATATATATATATATATATATATACAATTTTATTAAGATATTTATAAACCTGTTTCAAACTTTACATATAAAACTGTATATTACATTACATTATATTCTATATAACTAATATATAAAAACATTATTTGGCCCATTTATAAAGCTTTTTTTTCTTGTGAGCACCTCAATCCTCACTGTTTAAATCAATCTGGGCCATCAATGGTATGCACAAGCCTCACGTAGAGCAGATACTTTGTGACAATTACTCACACAGATGCATAGACCTTTGTTTCAACACAAAAGACTCAACACGAGCACAAAGGTCTGTGCATCTGTTGTGTGATTTTCTGCATTTCATTCCCAGTGGTTTCTCTCTTTAGTACCGAGATGGAGATTAGTTCTAAATGAGCTTGATGATTTTAGAAATGACAGCTGCAGTCACTTTTATTATATCGAACATCCACGATATTCTTCCAGAATTAAGCAGGAGAAAAAAAGCCATACTGGGACAGATCCTTTTTACAGAAGCATGGGCCCCAGTGAAATAATGCTGTGCCCCAGTAAAATATGACTTAAGTGAGAGTGGAGATTACAGTACAACAACCGGAGTAATCATTGTCCTTGGTTATATTCCAGCAATCATGTCTCGTGGTTTCCATCCGCTGTTAAGAACTGAACAATGCCACACTCACAAATGAATCACTCTTTTCGCTCAAATGGTTGAACAAAAATATGTATATAGAACATGGATCCCATCACAGTATGTCACAATCATTTTGTATGACAAGTGAAAGTCAAGTGAAAATCAGAAGATAAAACATTCTTGTGATGTACTTAAAACGGATGGACCATTTCTAGAACTACACAGTGATTTCCAAGAAGGCATGTTCTATTATTCCAAAACTGAAAGCTTTGCATGGCATACATTTGGAATAACAATGAGATTCAATCTCCATATTGTCACTGCCCAGGAATAACAGGATTTATATTTAACAAAGCTTTTAAAAATGATTTTAAAACAAGTCTCCCATACCTGCACGTCTGCTCTAAAGCTTGTATTACAATCAGCAAATGGCTTTACATTTCCTAGAAAATGAATTAATATGCTACTTGCATCATTGACAGCATACAGCGAGACTGTTTTTATGCGAGAGAGAAAAGTGTTCACACATACGCACACAAGCTAAATGTGTGTTGTCTGTTGAAGAGAAGCCATCAGATGGAGAAAAGTAGATAGGACAATGAATCATAGGGCAGCAGATGAGATGAATCCTGAATTCAATAAAATCACCACATCAAAACCACGTATCCAGTCATGTGATAGGATATTTTTCTGGTTGCTTGGTTTTTACGACTCGCACACTGTGCTGGAATAGCCTGCCCACAACTGAATCTCAGTGGTTTACAATCCTGCTTTGGTTCATTTTTAATTAGATGATTTCCAGCAGAAAATATGAATTTTACACCTGATACAACTGTACACTGAACAGACAAAACTACTAGTATCTAACAGAAACCTGAGGCCTTAAAATCGAAGATTGCAATGTTGTGATTCACCTCATAGCCACTCCCAAATCCTATGGGAAAAATAAATGGGAATAATACTTTCAGAACCAAGGCTGCTGAAAAAGTGATTAGGCACTGTTGCACTTTATTGCTTCCCTTCACTGTAAAAATTGTAGCCTACAGATTGAATTGCCTTAATATTAAATTAAAGCAACAGTCCAGTCAAAATGGCAAATGATGACAGAATTTTAATTTTAGGTGGACTATCCCTAAAACAAACAACTGAAGAAAAAAAACAAATCCTATAAACTATGTAAACAATAAATCATAGTAAATAAGGACAGCTAAACAACAAGAGAGGTTGTGCAGGTCAGGAATGAAAGGGAAAATGATAACAATAGACTGATCAAGAAAACAATTATTCAGTGCATTTTATCCAACTGGTGAGCTCCCCTGCAATCCTGTGCATTGTGTGGGAAATTGAAGGAGCATCAAAAGAAAAGAAGAAAAGACAACAGAGGAGCGTGCTTGAGGGGCCAGGAGTAGAGGAAGTCAGTGACATGAACAAAATGGTAGCCAAGGCAACTGTATTTCTATTTTTCTGTCTGCCTGTCTTTCTTGGGCTGTATGGAAATGTAGTTGTTTTTCTTTGTTTTTGATTCTCGCTTTCTCTCTCTCTGCATGTAAACAGACATCATGGTCATATCCAGCCACCAAACTGACACTCCCGTCGACTCTAAAAGCATGAGAGACTGGAAATAAATAGGAGAAAGGCAGTTTTCTTTACTCAATTGGTGGCTTTACTAAATTCTGTCTAAACAATCCATCTGATTTAAGCTATAGATCTGTTTATGAAATATTTTGAATAGGTTTTGCTTTGTTGAAAGGCCAGACCAGACCTTATCCTGACCAAACTGCAAAAACACCCATAGTCTCACTTTCTCTCCTCTCTCTCTCTCTCTCTCTCTCTCTCTCTCTCACACACACACACACACACGCACAATCATCAATAATTAATCTATTTGATTTTTTATTTATTAATGACCTTATTGCTGTGCTTGGATTTTTCAGAGCAATAAAAAGCTTTTTTTTTTTTTTTTGGCCGATCACCTTAGGAATTCAATCTACTAACCTTCTTCTGAAGCCATGTGTGTATCTGCACTGAATCTTTGGAATAAAGTGAAAGATTCAGTCAGACGTCAGCTAAAAAACCAGCCCAGACAGCACGGTGGTGATGATATTAATATGGGTTTTTCAATGGCTGATGCCAGTGCAGACATCTAGAGAGCAGTGTGGGTCATGGCTGATATATCTATATTATAATAAGTATAAATGACAAGTTAGACTTGCACAAACCGGCTGCAATTAAATGGACATTTTATTTTGTGTTTAATCAAAATTGACTGAAAATTCTGTCCTTTGAAAAACCCTCCCATTCAAAGTTTGGGATCTGTAAGATAATGCCTTTTTTAATTTAATTATTTTAATGCTCACCAAGGATGCTTTTAGTTTTTCAGAAATACAGTAAAACAGTATTATCATCAGTGTTGAAAACAGTTTACAGCATTTTAATATTTTTCTGGAAACCGTGACACATTTTTTCAGGAGTAAATTCCATTTGAAAAGTAAACCTACCTATATAATTTTCGGGCTCTCTTCAATATGAACAAACTGCTTCTCGTATATAGGATATGCAGTAGATAATTACATTTAAAAAAAATCACTCCAGTTTTGAAACATCAACACTGTTCCATCAAATTAAAGGGCAGACCTAATTGTTGTATGAGATAAATAAATAAAAACACAGCACCATCTGATATCACTCTTTCAGAAAGGAGAAGCAGAAAGGATAGTCAACATTATTTATTAAATCTGACCTTCTTTGAATAAAGACATGCCATTGCTTTTTGCTCCCTAATGATGATGTATGGCCCGCAGTGAGTGTCTTCTGCCTTCCGTACTTCTGCGTCTAAAGACGTGTTATTCAAATGGCGTGGATCAATACTTCCCTTGGGACTCTCTGGGGTTCTGCAGACCCAGGAGAAAACACGATCACTGCTAATTACTGGCCATGCTGTTTAGAAGCAATTGAAAAGGTCTATGACCTCTAAATTGCTTTCCAAGTTGTTTGCTAGTATTTATTTACTCTTGTAGGCACCTGTACTCCTCAGGCGACGCTATTATGGTGAATCCATGCTGCCATCTGGTGGTGTGAGGTGAAATTATATTTATATTTTTGACACTTATTTTTGACCGTTTGTTACCGAACATGGTACCGACTTAACACAGTGTTGGGTCCAGACTCAAAACGATTTCTCTGCCAACATAGAATGACCACAAACCAATTTACATCCCAAACACAACAAAGACAGAGAAAAAGGAATGCAATTAGTTTTTATTTTCCGCATTTCCAAATGTGTAGAACTTGAATAACCCTGTTTACTGTTCAAAAACAGACATTTCGCCTTCACTGAGCTCAAGTCGAGCCCAAATACACTGTTCATCTAAACAGCACTGAAAAAGCTAGCTGATTTAACCAGCTTGTAATGGTAATTCAAGCAAAATACTGATATGAGGGAAAACAACAACAACTGAGCATTAAAGCAGATAAACCTGCCAATAATCCTCATTTATCTACAAAATATACAGCCTGAATTGTATCTACACATTTACACACAAACACACTGATCTGTAAAGCTTTGTGAATAGAACAGACATGCTTCTCAGAAGCAGTGAAATTAATTAATGTCCTAGACATTGTAGAGTGTGACAGCACACATATAACAATGACAATAAAAATAATAATAATAATAATGCATACTTGCAACAATCATTGGCATTTTCTAAATTATTTACAATATTGATTGATTTTGAATCTGAACTAAGTCATTTTGCATTGTTAAGAGCACAATACTGTTCCATTTATTATGATAATACATTATTGCTTACCTGGGACAATGAAATCAACGAATATTGTAATGATAAAACATTTCTTAAAACAGAATTTAGAAATAATATGTACTTCGAGATACTTCACATCAATACGTCACCAGGGTACAACCCTAGTTTAAAAATACAGTCGCAGTTTTAAATAATGTTTAGACAATAACGTACCTATATTTGGTTTGAGAATGCAGTACTTTAGCTTGAAGTGCTTGATAAAATGAAACCAGACCTGCTGTTTTTAGATTAGCGTTGAGGTGGCTTGTCATTCACATCTGTTTGTTGTTAGCGAAGCTCTAAAGGTGCTAGTTAAAGTTGTAAAGACTGGACAACAGGAAGCAGCGTTATGACTTTTTTTTTTTACAGGCATGGCTTCATAGCTACAGTGGAGTCTGTCTCTGTCACTTTCTCCGTCCATCTTTTCTCATCTCTCGTTATACGCCCCAAAACACACAACAATAGCCATTTCAAAAGTTGCAGTTTTAAACAGCTGCATAAATGTATATAAAATAAACTAACTAAATCATATGCCCTATAAGGGTCAAAACACTCTTATATGAATCCCAATGATCCACGGTCTATTAAACCAACAGGATATGGCAGGTTGTTGTTGTTTAGGGGCTTGAAATCTATTTTCTTCTCTCTTGATTCGCTCCTTTTTCTTCGCCGAAGTTTGTTTTCTGTGACCATCTGCCCTGACGTTGAACTACATCCCAGTTCCCTCACGCCTGACTCCACGTAGCCATGTTCAGATTTTGGTCTCTGGGCCCTCGGGATCCAGAGACAGGAAGGAGTTGCGGATGCAGGCCGCCTCGCTAGCACAGAGATGGCCGAAAGCTTTGTTGTACCACTCTGGAGACTTTCCTCTGGAACAGCAAGCAAATATACTGCATTTAGTGTAGCATTGAGACATATGTACTGCGTTCTTTACACATGCTATGAAGACGCACATGACAAAAAGGAATTTATATATATATATATATAAAAAAAAAAAAAAAGATTCTTATTGATCCCAAACATTTGGACAGTAGTGTATACTTAAGAGTTGATTTCAGTGCACTTACTTCAGATCAGCTCTGCATATATGTGTGAGTCTAGACTTCCCCGAGCCACACGGTTCAAGCATATACTGTGATTCCAGAATTATTCCCCTCACTCCGGCCAGCTGTGGGCTTTCCTCGTGTTCAATCGACACAGACACCAGCACACACACTCCTTTCTGCATTTCTGTCCTCCACGTCCTAAACAGAAAAGAAAACACCGCCAACATAAATCAGAGAGAGCATCTGCCATGCCGTACACACACAAGAGATGTAAGTGTCAGTCAGTCAGCCAAGTGCAAATGTGATTAATTATCAAATAACATGCAATATTCCAGCTGAATGTTTTCCATCGATCATATTACTGTTTGGACCTCACAGCTGCGTATTTGTCAAGTGTTGGCAAGCTGTACTCTTACAGTGATATTTTGGGTATAACCCGGGTGGTCTAATTTGCTTAGCTGAAAGCATTTTATGGTGAACTAACACAGAGAAGTATGCTCAGAGAGATTTCTTTCAGTAATATTCCATGAATGCCCAGCTGTTCAACAGGGGTATGTGGGACCTTTTTACGACCTCGGTGTTCAGAGAATCACAAGAACTTAATGACGCACAAAAAGCACTTGTTACAGATGAGGCGCATGCTTTGTTACAGCCGTAATGGTGTAATCAGTTCATTTAGATATTTGCTAATGGCCTCAAACATGGGCTACTCAGGACACATGGCTTGAACAGTAAACAATACACAGAATCAGATCATGTTGTACTCGCCTGAGCACCACAAAGTCTCTGTTTGGGTGAGGGGCCATGCTGTTCAGCTCATACTGGTACACCTCTGTCTGCTTGTCCAGAGTTTCTAGAACCTTCCACTGTAGCAGGTTAGTGTCCCACAGGTGGCGCTCTCGCAGTATGCGATTAAGCACCACAGACGGAGGAGCCTCCACCTCCACAGACACACGCCAGCTTCTCAAAGGGGTCCCGTCTCCCACCTGTGACAGACAGCAGACTTCCCTCAGACTTGTATTTATTTTATGGGCTTTTGGTCTTTTATTGGATAGGGCAGTCAGAGCAGACAGAAAATTTGGGGTGGGAAATGACACAAGCCAGATTCGAACTTAGGTTGTCGATAAACGGGACCATGCTCTACATTTTGAATATATGAATATTTGTCCCAACTCGTTTGCTTATGCTTTCACGAGCAATTTACTAAATGTGAAATCAAGATGTTAAGACGATTTAATAAATAAAGAAATAGAATAAATAATAATTATTTAAATAATAAATATAAAAACTATTCGAAATAAATGAAAAATAAACGTTTCAACTCAAACTATATATTTATGGAACTAATAGTGGGTACTTTTATATTTTGTAAATATTTAAACCATATATTCCATATAACATGTATTTAATTAAATAATACATAAATTATTACCTTTTTGAATGATATCTCTGTATTGTCAACATTTGATCTGGTCACCCATCCCTTGGTCTTGTCTTTGGCCTCTTTCATCAGATTCTGTATCAAGCTCTCCAGATAAGAGCGACATGTGCCTTCCTCCTCTTCTTCGTCTTCCTCGTCCTGTTGAGGTTGTTTTTTACAGAACTCGTCCAAAGAGGGCGCCAGCAGCTCAGCTTCCATGTATGAGTTCCTGGACTGAGAGACCACCTCCTGAGGAATCTGCACAAACCACATAAAAAAACCACTTCGACAGACGTCTCCTCTTGTCCTCTAACTCTGAATAATGATCCAACAGAATATTTACTGTACTATTCAAATGTTTGGAGTCAGTAAGATTTTAAGTAAGTCTCTCATACTCACCAATGCTGCATTTATTTGATGAAAAATAGAGTAAAACAGTAATATTGTGAAATATTATTACTATTTAAGCTCTTTTCTATTTAAATATATTTGAAAATGTTATTTGTTCCTATGACGGCAAAGCTGAATTTTCAGCATCATTACTTCAGTCTTCAGTGTCACATGATCCTTCAGAAATCATTCTAAAATACTGATTTGGTTCTCAATAAACAGTACTTCTTAATGATTATACAGTTATATAGTATATATAAAGAGAGAGCATTTATTTGAAATAGAAAGTATTAAGTGATTACAATAATCAGCTGAACTTTTTGTAATTGTTCTGCACACAATCTTATAAAACAACCACAATTTCTCAGTGTATACACATCTCACGGCAAACATGTCAGAACATGCATCTTGTACCTCGAATAGGCGATTGCACTCAGCAATCATGTGCGCTAGCCCCTGAGTGGCCGCAAGGTTCTCATTCAGGTCCTTTTGGTCTGGCCGTCCAGTGGCATACTTCCTCTGAATAGACCTGAATGCAACAGAAGACATCATATGCATGGACTTCCATGTGATCGATAATATTTTCACAATTTTTGTAGCTGCAAACATATAAACGAAACTTATAAACCAATGAAAACCATCTATCATGGCACATTTTATACATTTATATGAAGATCCAAAACATCGGAACTCCATTACCTAGGTGACAGGTTATCATTCTTCATGATGTTGAGGTGGAAGAGAGAAGGAGCGAGGCACACCGCCAGGTTCATCGGTGTCATCTGGTTCTCCTCAACAGAGGAAGTGACATCATTTAGGAAGCACAGCAGCGTCTGCAAGACCTCACGGTTTTCATCAGCCATTAACATGATAGCTGCCTGCACCGCCTGTAAGCGTTGCTCTTTAGGGACATCTGGGTAGACGATTGCATAGAGTGTTTTAGGGATTTGAAAGCACTGTAGGAAGTATTTGGGCAGGACAGCTCGTAACAGACAGGAAATGCTCTTACACTGGTATATGTGGAGGAAGGTCTCGCCCATTTTGCTCGTGAGGAGAGGTTCAGGCAAGTCTCTGAAGAACTGTTTGACCAGGTCTGCCACATCATACGCCGACTGATCCTCGTAGTTCACGTTCTGTGGGGAGGTTTCACACATTTGCCGCAGAGCCTGAATACGAGACTTTACACCAGATTTACGGAAAAGGCCCACCTGAAACAAAATGAGAAAAGCAAATACGATTTGTATCTTTTTTCACATAAAATGTGAGTGGTGCCTGTGATTCTAGGGTGTGGGTGGTAGCCTGGTTGCTGCTAAGTGGTTGTTAGGATTGTTTTTGGGTGGCTGCTGAAGTTGTGGTTACATTCATGGTTGCTCAGTGAAATTTAGCAGCCGAAATCCATTTGTCTCAAGAGGAATCCTCATAACTGAGAGTTTTACAAGTTTCCCATGAAGATTTCACTTGGGTTCAATTTTGGTCATATGTGTTTATTTTTATTGTTATTTTTGATTTAAAAGTGACCTCTGAATGTGCATCGGGACACTATCGACATTTTGCTAACATGAACAAAACGTTACTGAACCAAGTCAAAACATCCCACCACAAAGTTTCTATGATGTTCTAGTCTATGCTTGAGTGCCTCTTTCTATTTAAGCTTATGGATTTTTTTACTAAAATCTTTTTTACTAAAATTAAGACTAAAATCGTGTGTGATCACTTAGAAAAGAAATAGCATTCCTCGACTTAACAAGCCACACAACTGGAGGTATCATTCATAACCGCAACACAAACATTTGTTCAAAAACATAAACCTAAACACGACCAATAGTAATAATGTACCATTAAAACCAAATTAACTGAATCCATTTGATTTTATTTTTAATTACTAAGACATCAACATACAGGAAGAAAAACAAACACTATTAGGGTTTGTGTGCTTTATCTGTCTTTAGGAATGGAGCAGTGGCTGGGCATCCAATTTTTTACTTTGTTTGGAATATCTTTGACTCTGGCCTAACTTAGGATGAACCTTATAATCGGTCTTGCAAATGTGAATGAAACTGTGTACCTGGTCCAAACACTGGCTCCTTAAAAAGCGCAGGGCGAGCTGTAAGCTTATGGGCAGAGGGTGTCCGTACCGCTGAACATGGACAATCAGAGGAACACCGAATACCATCTTATCCTTGTAGTCTGGTCCCTTCATTCTCTTCATAAATTTTGGCACTGACCTAAGAACATATAAAAAAAGTACTGAGAAGAGAAGATCAGTTTATGGCCATAAGTGTGTATATAGTTATATCTGTGTGTAGGATCTGCTATAAGAATCTTGATTATATATAATGCAAGGAGGAGTGTAAATGGAAGAGTTCACAGAGTCTGGAGGCAGAACTGTGATGTAGATGGCAGGATGAGATTGTTCCACAATCTCTGGAGTTTTAACCCAAAACTAATTTAACTGAGGAGACACTTTGATTGGTGTCATCTAATAAGAACTCACAAGAAATCCCCCAAACACATCCCACAGGGACTTTCCATGACTGATTCATCTTATTGCTTCATCGGGTATGTATATACCGTTCAAAAGTCTATGATCAGAATTATTATTCTTATTTTAAAAAATGTATTCAGCAAGGATGCATTAAATTGGTCAAATTTATAATGCTAGAAAAGATTTCTAATGCAGATAAATGCTATTCTTTCAAACCTTCTAATCATCAAATAATCCTAAAAATCTACGTATTACAATATCTACAAATGTTTTCAATATTGATAAGAAGAAGTGTTTCACGAGGACTTATCAACATATTAGATAACTCACCAAGTCCACCCATGCTTGTTGGACATGGAGTATTTCTCCATAATAGCAGTGAGACGCAATAAAGAAAACTTCTGCAGCAAGCTAAGCTGGCCCACTGATTGGCTGGATATCTGTAGCGACATTCCTGACTGGCCGAGGAGGTTTGACATCCTGAAGCTGGGCCATCTAAGGCTAGAAATACAACAGTAACATCATATATTCACGGAAATCTAATTATGAAAAGATCATTTAATGCTTTCTAAAGTATAAATAAAAATTCAAGTTAGCAGAAAGACATGTATATGTGATTTCTTGGAAGAAAGTCTTATTTTAGTCTTATTATTAACAAGCGCCTCTAAGTATCTCCATCCTGAAGTCTCACCGTGGTCGTGTCAGGGAAGCCCCCACCCCTGAGTCCCTCCTCTCTCTGGTGCTGGAGGTATCCGTCTCATTTAATGAAAGCCTGTCCTTGTTGCCGTCGCTGGATGTGGTCAACTCTTTAATTACAGAGGTCCCGTCAAAGTCCAGTGTGATCTGACTGGAAGACTGGCCGTCAATAATCTTCTGCTCCTGCCCCCTGGCGCCATCCCCCTCCCCTTCACTCTCCGGCAAGACGTTTTTCGACCAGTGGTCCACGATCTGCTGCAGGCCATTCACATGCTGCAGAATATCATCCAAATGTGGGAATATATCCTCCTTCTCAAGGTCCAACAGGTCCCCCGTACTCGCGTACAGGTGAGAGCCAGGTACATTATCATATACACTGATCCTGCTGCCTCGTAGGCAACAGCGTGTCGCAGGCCGGAGTTCTCTCCAACCAAATTTCCTGCACTTGAATGGCTGCGGCTCTGAATCGAGAACCTTCCAGTTTCCATGTTCCTTACTGGCTGGCGTCAGACTCTCGATTGACAGCGCTTTAGGGAAGGTACCAGGTTTGTGATCTTTTGGGATGTGCACCAATAGCTCGTCGTAGGAGCAGAAGTCATTTTTGTGGCTCTGTTCAACTGGTCTCCTCCTCTGGGGAGCGCCGGCAAGAATATCGGTGTCTTCTAGGTAGATGCCTGCACGTTTACCAGGAGGATACAACTTTGAGACATTTCCCTTTATGTTCGGCGTGTTTTCAGCACTACCACTGGTCTCAGATTGGCTGCTAGCCTCACTGCTGGCCAGCGAATTTGGGCAGTTGTTAGCTAATGGCATGTTTTCAGCATTTAGAGGCCCGCCATTGAAAATCTGAACACATCGTAGAGTCTTTAGTGCCTCTGGCTCGCTTTGCAGAACTGGGCCGCTAATAACCAAAGAGCGCCGCTCAGAGCGACCAATGGATGGCCCCCACGTCCGACCCAGTGTTTCCATCCTCCTCAGGAAGTCTTTGGCGCGTGTGCGTCCTCGTCGTCTGCTCTTGGCAGGAAGTGACCCGTAATGAGGCAGCTCTCTGGGCAAGTGCAGTAGGGTGAGCGAGGCAGAGTCAGGCATGGCAGCCAAAGAGTCTTCACTGTGCAGGGAGCAGATCTCTGGCTCGCTGAGGTCTGTCAGAATGCTCTCACTGCTCACAGTGGTCCGCAGACCCTCACCCACCTCAGAGGGGCTCCGCTCCTCTGCTCTACCCAGGAGGTAATCAATGTCTTGCAGACGTGACCAGCGCCGACTGTTCCACTCAAACGTCCATCTATTACTGATGGCCAACAGGTACTCCTCATCAGAGTCCTCACTCTGCATGCATTAAAAAAGCACAGAATTACAATTAGTTTGACATGTTTTTTAAGTGTTTCACTGTTCCTAAACTAAAGATATAGAATATAATCCTTATTTAGTAGTTTAACTAAAACTGACTTACAATTCTAACTCAGTGGACGATAAAATTGGTGACTGCTCCCATAGAGAAATATCGGTTGCACTTTATTTTACAGTACGTGTACTTACATGTACTTATAGTGTACTTACAGTGTATTTATCTAAGAAAGTTCTGGTAATACAAGGGAACTACATGGGGTAGGGTTAGATTTAGGGGTAGGTTCAGGGTTAGTACTTAGTTATTACATAGTTATTGTAATTACGATAATAAGTACATAGTATGTACATGGGGAACAGGACTGTAAAATAAGGTGCTACCGAAATATCACTTAGATTTGGGGATGAGTACTTTGTTTTCACTAGGGCCAGTATGCAGCCACCTAGCAACACAGTGGCAAACTATATATTTTTTTCAGTTAATAAACAAATATGCATCCAATTATTGCATTAATAATTTTCCTTATGACTGCACTGAAAGCAAAAACACTATATAAAGAAATATATTTTAAATGCACATTTATAAACGATCAATCTTAAAAGAAACAACTTATCTTTCTCTATTATATATAAATATAATTATATAAAGATGAAAATCTGCATTTTTTTGTGATATTAAAGGCACAATATGTAATTTTCACTGCTGCAGTGCGCGTATTTAAAATAAACACAGAGACAAAGACGTAGTTTGATGACGAAGTGATTGAGTGTGCAATCATGGGAGTCATCTTAAAACGCACCACATATTAAAGCATACTAAAGTCTTTAGCGTTTCCATGTTTTCTAAAAAACCAAAACAGGATATAGAGTGGTTATGAGAGGTCATTAGGAGGCGACACAATGACACTATGGACACGGCCCGTGTCACTAGTTAAAACAGATTTTTTCTCTAAATTTAAACATTCTTCGAAACATTTGGGATAATGTCAGCAAAATAAATAACACTGTTCTAGTGTTTTTTATATTTTAATAAAAAATTATTATATTGTGCCTTTGACTTGATAATGGAAACCATGGGATATTAAAGCTACTTTGTACAGACATTAACGATATGTTTTGTAGTTAGTAAAGCCCAGACACATGTGCTCACGCAGCACAGGAAAGAGCTGCGTCTGAACCTGTGTACCTTCACAACCCATTTCCTATTTAAAATATAACAGATCTCATACATTTAAATAAAGTAAGTGTGATGATGTCAAAAGAGGCTCATGGTTTTTTTAAATTGTACGGGGAATTCTCAAATATCAACCAAACAAGGGGTCTCAAACATAATAGGTATCAAATCACGGTCTGGTTGTGTTAAAGACAGCAACACTCAAAGACCCTTTTCACATGCCTGAGACATCAGTAGAGGCAGAAGTGTCAGAAATGACCTACTGAGTAAGATTCACAGCTTACAATCATAATTAGGCTGAAATACAACCCCTGAGTAAACAGTAAGAGAGTTTCAACTGAAGATTAAACTGACCCTTCTATGTGGAAAGCCAACATCAAATCCAGTGATTTACTTTTTATATAATCTGCTTTGTTATAATCCGTTCATAGGCCAAATAATCCTTTTTAAAAACCCAGACAGACAAAATTACCCTAAAGACAGATTTTTATTTCACAGGCACTATAAACCAGAGACATTACAGTAATAGTAAAAACATTATCATTATTTAGATTCTTCATGGATCGGATATTACATTTTATTTCGCATTTAAATAGGTGAATCTCGTGAAGAAATGTGTTTTCATAATTTTGAAAATGTATTTTGTATAAAGACACCATTAGAATTTTTGCATTGTGACATCATTTTCATGAAATTTTCTCCAAAATTCTCATTAATGTGGAAACAATTTTCAAAATATATATGTAATGTAATACGGTAATGACACCCTTTTTTTGTTTAAAATCTTCTTGACTTAAAAATCATCATATATACATTACCGTTAAAAAGCAAAGACTTAAGACTTAAGTCATTTCTGATTTAATATAAAATAACTGATGCGCCAGGAAAGCCCTACTATGGACAAAGGCATCCAGCTACTGCTGTAGCTAAACTGAATAAAAAGCAGAAACGTTTTGACTGATAAACCGTTAAGACAATAAACACACGATTGCTACAATATATGGTTTATATGTACTTTTCCAAGTCCTCTCCAGGTAATAATGGTGCAGTGCTAATTGACATATCATTTATTACACTAGCCTTTAGAAAGTATAAAATATATTTTCTGCTTTATTCTGTCATAAAAATGGCAAAAAAGGTGTTTGTAGTATAGAAATCAATCATAAAAGGAAATATAGAAAAAATATTATAGAATAAAAATTGTTAATTGTCCAGCAACAATTTAAAGAGAGAGAGAAGAAAATTAAATAAATGACTACAAAAAAATCTGTCAATTAAACAAAAAATAAAACAATTATTATTATTATTGACATTTCTGTCCCCCTAACTTCTGAAATCCCCTGTAATCAGCTTAGTGAAACTTAAAGTAAATCTCCATCTGTCACCAATATTTACTGAGCTTTGATGACTGATGATCCGAAAAATTCTATTAAACTATTAAAAAGAACAGCTGAACATAAGTTCACAAATAAAATATATGTTGTTCACATTGTTACTGCCTTGATTTCTTATTTTGGAATAAATTTAAAATGCTTAAAAACACTACTTGAGATTCATACGTGGCTTTAATATATATAAAATTGTTTACATTGTTAATGTAAAAAATATTAACAATTTTTTTTTCTTTTTCTGTGTAAGTAATGTTTCTTTAACTAAGAAAACATAACTGGGACATGAATTTACATTTGATTGAAAACATAACTCACTTTGCCTCCTGATTTCAGAATACCATTGTACAACACTTATATATATATGTGTGTAGACAGTTCCCTTAAGAATCACCGAAAATTTAACAGAAACTTACTTTCTTCTTCGGGAGGCTCACGTCCAGTTTCATGGAGGCACACTTGTTCAGAGTGTTGAGTCGACTGGAAGAGAGAAGACACGGTCACTGATGCATCCGTCACTCTCATCTCCACCACAAAGAAACCATACAGCCACAGAGAGAGAGAGAGACAATCCACTGTAGATCCTTCACTCGTCTAACCTCTGTATGCTTCTCTACGTGCAGGTGTAGATTTCAAGAAACTCCCACTATCTGTGTGCCGACTGGCTGACGGAAAGAATGACGGGATGGCTTGGCAGTCATAGGTTCTAATCTCTTTCAAGACATGGCCATGAATGAATGAGACTCTGACGGGACCGCAGAAGGAAAAACACAAGGATAAAGAGAGCGCGAGAGAGGGCAATCCCCCTTCTCGTCCACCTCCCCTTTGATCTAACCCTACAGTGCCCTTCAACGTTCTCATCTGACTGATCTTCACCCCTAAAGAGGTTTTCTCCACCCTGTTTTACACACACACATCTTCTTTACTCTACAAGAGATCGAAGACCCCTCGCTTTATATCCATACCAGACACAAATAAGCTATTATTTGACCTATAAAATCAGACCTGCTGTTTTTGGCGTGTTAAAATTATCCGTCATGACATCAGCATGGTTAATCAGCTGTCTGCCTACACAATTTTTCAATCAAGATTCCCTAATTAAACATCCTGGGCCCAGATGCCCACATGAATATGCATAAATATCATGTCTGTGGTGTGATAATGAAACACCATTATCATTCCAGAAGATACTGTCCTTAAGAGCAGTGTGTGTATTCTCGGACGGTAAAGCTGTCAGACATCACTAACGCTGTCATTAGAGGCATTAGACAGGGAAACAACCCGCTGGAAACCCTCAACACCTCAAACCCCAGGCCTTGTTTTACACAAACACACACAAGCATCTGTTAGTAGCCTACACTATCAGCCCCAACACCCCTCCATGTCCCCCAGGCCTTTGAGAGGGACATCAGAGCGGACTCCACGGGGGCTGCACTAGGGATCAAAGTGACAGGAAGGGGACAGAGTTTATGGAGGACATGGGTCAGACAGCTACAGAGTTCTCGTACTTGTGCATGCAGGATGGAGGCAATAATAGGGTTTGGTCTGGTTGTGAACTGGTCTTAAAAAGAACTGCTGAAGTTTCTGAAACACATTTGCTCATAAAAGAAAGGAAGAAACTTTTTTTTTTAAATGATTTTATAAATATAGATGTATATATTTTCAATTAAATCACATAATTAATAAAACATTTGAATAAAATAATTTTATAAAATAAAACAAAAAAAAATAAAATAAACATTTGCTTATATAATGATTTTTGGGATTTTATGTTTTTATGGATTTTATGAATATAGATAAATACTGCATAACAAACAAATAGTAGTATTAATGTTAAAAAAATAAATACATTGAATGAATTGAAATACATTTATAATAATAATAATAATAATAATACAAGAAATAATATAATATAATAAACACATACAAGTTGATAAACAGCCTCTCTCTCTCATTTGCTCACGTTTTGTTCTGTTGTGTATAAATAAGTAAATTAAATAAATAAAATTTTCTCTCCACGGTGACAAAAAATTGACAGAGATGTGCCATTGTCAAAGCAAAGTTGCTTTAGAGGCAGAGAGAGCTATTGCATCAGTGTCACATATATGCACCATAGGACCAGCAAATTAAATACAAAAGTAAATTGGAAAAAATTGATTTCATGTTGTCCTCAAAGTTTTCATATTGTTCAGCATTGTGCAATATAAATGGACAAAACAACATGGTCATTAGAGTACAAGTGATTGACAATAAAGCCTCTGATTTTCACAGCTGTCATTTTAAGTAAAGACAGTGTATCAAGTTGAATCGAATCGAAAATAACTCTGAATCTAAAGAATCTCTAGATATCGAGAGAGAATCTTTATCTAGATATTTGGAATCTTACCGGCAAAGAGGCTCCACAAGGTCTTTGTCGAGAAAGTCATGGTCCCTCTTGACAGCAGATATTTCAATGGGAAACTGGGAATCTGCGGGCAGAGACAGAAAGCAGATCACTTCTCTGTCCCGTTCAAAAGGTGTAATGTAACCAAAATATTTAGAGTGAGTGATCACAAATGTTCACTCATGGATCAAGTGCATGTTATTTAAAGTTATTTTCATACAGAGACATATAAAGCAAATCAAAATCATAAATTAAAATGAAAGTGATAAATTAGCAAATAAAACTCTTCGAGTTCATCTGTCCAAACATCTGCAGAGGCTCACAAAGATCCACTGCAGCTGTGGCATAATTCTTATAAAGCGAACATAATCTCTGGCAGACGCTCCTTCACTGCTTACATTATACACAGCAGACCGGCTCTGAAACTCAACTCCCTCCATCTGACTCAAAAAAAGGCTAATAATTAGCAAAAAGGAGGAAAGACGGATAAAGATGTGCGCTAAGGTGTTTTCCCATTGGAATCTGGGAGTTTTTTTATTTATGTCATAATGACTAGGCCAAACGGATGATTTTCTCATGAGAGCCAAGCTCTGAATTTACACTGAATTAAATTTAGAATTGTTTGACATTTTATCGCTCATTGATGTAAAGTATAATAAGAAGGAGTCAGGGGAATAGAGAGAGAGAGAGAGAGAAGCAGAGAGAATAGTATCCTCTTGACCCCTGAGCTGGCCTGGGAGGAAGACTGAGGCAAAGGCCTGTATTTTCCCGGCAGTGATAATGAAGACTTTTTCCCATGACCTCTTACTTCCATTTGGATAGAAACTCTAGCCTGAAAATAGCTCGCTGCCGCCCTAAAATGACCAGAAAAAATGAGATTTGTGCTGACAAATGGAGCACACAGCTGTGTAATTGCATTTTTTATTCCATATGTCTATAACGGAAAAACAAAAATAATTCAGCTTGTGATCACTGTTTGGCTTCTGTCTGTTCAGCTGAGGTGGGATGGGATAGTTATGATCTCAAACTCAAAGCAACAGTCAACTGTTCTCTTTGTCTCTCCTACTGCATTCCTGATTTTTTACCATCACTTAACCTCACAGCTGCAACCACACTGCAGACATTATTTAAGGCCACCGAATCAATGAGCAATGTGTATGTTAATAGATATGAATCTGATTCCTTACCCTCATAAAGTTGGGCATACTGTGGGAATCCCGCCGCCCTCAGCCAGTCACATGCCTCTTTTGCTTCGATTTCTGAAAACAATGACATGATTCATGATTCAACAGTTTATTCATCAATTTTGACCTAATCACACACGTTACACGTTAAATATTATAACTAGCTATTGGCCTCAATAAAGCAAAACCAGCAAATACATTAATACTGATTATTACTGTAATTATCAATAACGTGTATTACAAAGTAATTAATGCACATAAGACATTACAGTTGAGACAAGTGAAGAAAATTAAGAATGGTGGGGTTTTTAGATCTCTTTTTCTGTTTTGCCTGGATCCATTTACACCACATTTCATTGAGAAAGACCCACAAGAGATGAAATAAGAAAGTAAAAACAAAGCGTCTCTCAAAATAAGCCATCATAAAATCGGACGGGTCAGGAAATGACCTCACCACAATCCGACAATTATATCCTTTTCTTACAGGATTCTCCACATACTTGGGCTAAATTACATATTTTCTGAACAAAAACCACTTACTGTCTGCTGAAATCTCGCTCTGAACACAACACTGAACATATAACGCTTGATACATACAGTACTCTCAAACTAATGTGTATAGAAAAAATTCTAACTGTGGTTCTTCTAACACTTATTGGTCGTCTCATCACTTCTTCATGCAGAAGAAACATGTGTGTCCCTCAGATCTGAGCATCCTATTTGTTCTCCAGGGGTTTTAAAAATTTAAAATCTAGTTCAGTGAGCATATAGTCCAGTTGTGTCCAAAGCAGCCTCAGATAGCTGGCAGCTCCTCCTCTGCCCTGTCCCGTTCTTCCCGCTCGCTCTTGTCTAGAACATCCTCCCTCTGGCTGATGCGATCATCCTCTCAGTCTCTCGGCCTGTGTTCATCCTATTCTCTCTCTTTGGTCCTTTTTTGAGCAAACCCCTTGATACCCTAACAACCACCCAGAATATTCTTGTGACTGATTTAGACCGTATCATAGTACTGAGACTGTTCTCCTTAGAGTTACAAATGACCTGCTCTTATCATCTGATCGTGGGTGTATCTCTCTATTAGTTTTATTGGATCTTAGTGCTGCGTTTGACACAATTGACCACAACATTCTTTTGCATAGACTTGAACACTTTGTTGGCATCAGTGGAAGTGCATTAGCATGGTTTAAATCGTACTTATACGACCGCCATCAGTTCGTAGCAGTGAATGAAGATGTATCATATCGATCACAAGTGCAGTATGGAGTACCTCAAGGCTCAGTACTAGGGCCGCTACTCTTCACGCTTTATATGTTACCCTTGGGAGATATCATCAGGAAACATGGTGTTAGCTTTCACTGTTATGCTGATGATACGCAGCTCTATATTTCCTCGCAGCCTGGTGAAACACGCCAATTTGAAAAACTAATGGAATGCATAGTCGATATAAAAAATTGGATGACGAGTAATTTCTTACTGCTAAATTCAGAAAAAACAGAGGTGTTAATCATAGGGCCTAAAAACTCTGCTTGTAATAACCTAGAACACTGTCTAAGACTTGATGGTTGCTCTGTCAATTCTTCGTCATCAGTTAGGAACCTAGGTGTGCTACTTGATCGCAATCTTTCCTTAGAAAGCCACGTTTCTAGCATTTGTAAAACTGCATTTTTCCATCTCAAAAATATATCTAAATTACGGCCTATGCTCTCAATGTCAAATGCAGAAATGTTAATTCATGCATTTATGACTTCAAGGTTAGACTATTGTAATGCTTTATTGGGTGGTTGTTCTGCACGCTTGGTAAACAAACTACAGCTAGTCCAAAATGCAGCAGCAAGAGTTCTTACTAGAACCAGGAAGTATGACCATATTAGCCCGGTCCTGTCCACACTGCACTGGCTCCCTATCAAACATCGTATAGATTTTAAAATATTGCTTATTACTTATAAAGCCCTGAATGGTTTAGCACCTCAGTATTTGAATGAGCTCCTTTTACATTATACTCCTCTACGTCCGCTACGTTCTCAAAACTCAGGCAATTTGATAATACCTAGAATATCAAAATCAACTGCGGGCGGCAGATCCTTTTCCTATTTGGCGCCTAAACTCTGGAATAACCTACCTAACATTGTTCGGGAGGCAGACACACTCTTGCAGTTTAAATCTAGATTAAAGACCCATCTCTTTAACCTGGCATACACATAACATACTAATATGCTTTTAATATCCAAATCCGTTAAAGGATTTTTAGGCTGCATTAATTAGGTAAACCGGAACCGGAAACACTTCACATAACACCGTACTTTCTACATCATTAGAAGAATGGCATCTACGCTAATATTTGTCTGTTTCTCTCTTGTTCCGAGGTCACCGTGGCCACGAGATCCAGTCTGTGTCCAGATCAGAGGGTCACTTCAGTCACCCGGATCCAGTACGTATCCAGACCAGATGGTGGATCAGCACCTAGAAAGGACCTCTACTGCCCTGAAAGACAGCGGAGACCAGGACAACTAGAGCCCCAGATACAGATCCCCTGTAAAGACCTTGTCTCAGACGACCACCGGGACAAGACCACAGGAAACAGATGATTCTTCTGCACAATCTGACTTTGCTGCAGCCTGGAATTGAACTACTGGTTTTCGTCTGGTCAGAGGAGAACTGACCCCCCAACTGAGCCTGGTTTCTCCCAAGGTTTTTTTCTCCATTCTGTCACCGATGGAGTTTCGGTTCCTTGCCGCTGTCGCCTCTGGCTTGCTTAGTTGGGGTCACTTCATCTACAGCGATATCATTGACTTGATTGCAAGTAAAAACAGACACTATTTCCACTGAACAGAGATGACATCACTGAATTCAATGATGAACTGCCTTTAACTATCATTTTGCATTATTGAGACACTGTTTTCCAAATGAATGTTGTTCAGTGCTTTGACGCAATGTATTTTGTTTAAAGCACTATATAAATAAAGGTGATTGACTGCATTGCAACCCTTTAAAAAACGCATAGGACACCTTAGCAATCTTATAGAAACAACCTGGCAACCACCCACAATATTCTAGGATCATAGAGAAACTGAGCAAACACTACTCACATTTTCTTAAAAATATGTATTTATAGATGTAGCGGAGAGAGACAGGAAATTATTGAAATAGGGAAAACAGAGTCCCCCAGGGCGGAGCAGATGACCACCACACCCCTGTGGTCGATGCCGGAGTCCAACAGGGCACCCAGTGACTTGATTTGACTCTGAAAGTTCAACGGTGACCCGCCTTGTCTCTGGAAGGTCCCCGGTGACTAGCCCTGACTCTGGAGGGTCATCGGTGACTAGCCCTGACTCTGGAGGGTCCACTGAAACCTGACTGGACTCTGGAGGGTCCACTGGAACCTGACTCGACTCTGGAGGGTCAACTGGAACCTGACTCGACTCTGGAGGGTCAACTGGAACCTGACTTGACTCTGGAAGGTCAACAGGAACTAGCCCTGACTCTGGATGGTCAACGGAAACTAACCCTGACTCTGGAAGGTCGACGGTGACTAACCCTGACTCAAGAGGGTCCATGAACACCTGACTCGACTCAAGAGGGTCAACCGGGAACTGACTCAACTCTGGAAAGTCAATGGGCACCTGACTTGACTTTGGACTGCTTGTAAAGCCTTGAGACGCCTCGGCTTTGGGCACCGCCTCTGGAACGGCCTCGGCCTCCGGAACAGCATCGGGCACCGCCTCGGCCTCTGGAACAGCATCGGGCACCGCCCCGGCCTCCGGAACAGCATTGTTCACCGCCTTGGGGACGGCGGCGGCCTGCTCGGGAACGTCCTCCTGGACGGCAGCGGCCCGCTCGGGAACGTCCTCCGGGCTTTGAGGAATGGTAGACGCCTGTCTCCTCCTCCTCCGCCCTCTATGATGGCGAGTCGGTGGCACTTTGACGGAAGACTCAGGCGTTGAGTCAGCCATCTTGTCTGGCAACACAGGTGTAGATTCGGCCATCCTGTGCAATTGTGCTGGGCTGGCTGCCATCTTGTGCTGTGGCGCTGGGTTGGCGGCCATTTTGTGCTGTGGTGCTGGGCTGGCGGCCATTTTGTGCTGTGGTGCTGGGTTGGCGGCCATCTTGTGCCGAGGCGCTGGCTCAGCAGCCATGACGTGAACCGTCTTGGGAACCTCTAGGATCTTTGATAGCCTCTCGAAGTAATCGAGGAAGGTGTCAGCGGCCATCTTGGGCATGGTGCTGAGCTGGCAGCCATCTTGCACTGTGGGGTGAAGCTGACGTCCATCTTGCTTCGTGGTGCGGGGTTGGTGGCCATGCACCGCAGCGGCGCAGGGTTGGCGGCCATCATGGGCAGTGTCGCTGACTTTCCCCTTCTGCCCTGGTGAGACGGCGGCTCTGGTCCCTCCCACGTGAGCCCAGAGTCGAAGGGGGGCCATGATGGAGAACGATGCTGAGCTTCCTCTCTCCCACCTCCTCCTCGGCAACCTCCCCTGGTCCCGCGAAATATATACACAGAAGGATAATGGGGGAACTGGAGACAGGTGGGGAACAATCAATTAACTAAACAAGGAGGAAGGTGACCAAATAAGGGAACAGGAAGTGATAAGATGACAGACACCGTGGGAACAGAGGACACCTAGTGGACACCCAGGGAACACAACCCAGACACTGTGGCAAATACAATATGTTGATGCCTAAATCCCTCTTTGGTGTTTTTTATTCTTTTTGTTTCCGATGTGGCATTGTCAGTTTGGCCCATCCCTGGCAGCAGGACAGAAATTCCTCACACTTTGGACAACGGCACAATCCCCAGTGATTAGCTCTCCCCTGAGGGGTATGAATTACTGATTTACAATAATACCACTGACAAACACCCAGTCCAAGTCCGAGAGACACAAATTCCCTTCACAGCACACTCATGTGTCATATAAATGTCAATTCCTCTGCTCCCCTGAAGTACACATCATGGAAAACAAGACTGTTCTTGCTCTATGAACAGGAAATACTATGTAAACATGAGCTAAATATCAAAACGCTTAGCTCATAACTGTACTGTTTTCTGAATGAGCTGTTTTACAAATGACGTCACAACCTTGAGCACATTAACATATGAATGTCCACGTATAGTAACACAACAACTACTATTAAGTAACTTACAATATAGGTGTAGAAAAATTGCATCTTGACCATTTAAAGCATCTCTAATGAAAGTTACACATAAGATCCCTTGTATGTTACCTTACCACCAAAAAACAGGGGGTTCAAAACTAGTTCAACATGTTTAGCCATCAGAATCATACTCACACATGGAAGCAATTAGAGAAAGACACGATGGGGCTTTTTTACAGTGCAAACACTGCTATCAAGAAACAGCACTCAGTGGGGGCAGCCAAGCATGCTGTGACGGGTAGGAAAAGTCCCCCCAATGTCACCACTGTGGATGTTTGTTCTGTTTTAATGGTTTGTTTGTTTATTTCAATGACAGAGTTAAATAAAGCTTTGGGCTTTTAAATCACACAAGGAGTCGATTATCAAATGACAGGTCCATGCAAGCGAATTTAAAGTGTAATTGTGTGTAATTACAGGAATTAGCATGCATATAATATTGACATTACATGAGATTCATGTGCATTTGTGATGGTCTTAAACATCTACTTGGAAAAACAAAGTGAATCATGATTATCCCATATTGCATATATTAATGTAAATTATATCAAGTCAACATGAAGTCAAAATGACCTTTTTGATACATGTCCCTTGTAATATTTAGAACAAACACTATTGAAAAATGGCATCTTAAATCAAAATATTATTTCTTGTGTCTCCAAAAAATATTTTTCATTTTCAGTTGACATCAAAAAATAGCAAGGATCTCAGACTGCCAGACCGACATCCCGGTTTATGATGGCTTTATCAGCTGACCTTTATAGATCACACTGCAAAAACAGCACTTTAATGCAGGTTTACACAACACAATATCAGGAAGATCAAACCCTTCCTAACAGAACATGCAACACAGCTTCTCGTCCAGGCTCTCATCTCTCTGCACTGGCTTCCAGTCGAGGCTCGCATCAAGTTCAAATCATAGGTGCTTGCCTACAGAACAGCCATGGGCTCTGCACTCTCCTACATGTCTACATTCCCTCCAGAAGCCTGAGATTTCTGAAAGATCATGTGAAACTGAAGACTGGAATAATGACTGATAAAAATCCAGCTTTGCTATCACTAGAATAAATTACATTTTAAAATATATTAACATAGGGCTGGGAGATATATCTAACGATATGATCATGCACATCTAGTCAGTAAATCCGGTTCCGTGATTAGCGCTAAATCGCAATCACCTGCTTTCATATGGAGCGCCATTTAATAGACAGAGCCGTAGATCACTGACAAGCTACACAATCTCACGTTTTGAATATACTGTAGTCTCTTAACATAAATTATTGGTAAACCCCCCAAAACATGACACTTTTATGTAAATATTTACCACTGGTTAGCCTCACCTTCTTGCTCACTTTCAATATTACCAAAAAAAAAAAAAAAAAAACGGCACTGTTCTCAGATCAGTAGTAACAAAGACTTATAATGAAGTGGTCAAATGAAGTGGTCAAATGGGCTTGTTTTGCAAAACATTAAAGAGACTCTGGGACCTTCTAAAGCTCAGAGGGGATTCTGGGTAGGCCTGAGTCCAAGGCATGGGAATAAAAAACTGCTGTGAAGTCACGAGTTTAATTAACACATTCCACTAATAACTAATCTCCCCCACCAACAACCAAAGGACTAAACCAACACAAAAGGTCCCCAAAACAATAAACTTCAACACAACCTAAAGCAAAGCAGCATGCAGAACACGAGTCAGCCAAAGTCAGACACTCAACACAAACAACCTAAGAAAGCTGCTGATAAAAAATGTCACACAAACAAACACACAGCCATCGCCTCTGCATAGTGTTATGCTACTATGGCATCTAATCCCAGCAGTCAGGACACGCGGCCCCTCGTGACCCAGGCATTCCTGATCACTTCGACGTGACAACAGGCAGTGCGCCATGAGAGAGAGCAGCAGGCACGGATGCCACGCAGAGCCTGGATGCCACGGGGCGCGGGACACAGTCAAAGGCATTCTTGTTTTGATTGAGCAGGCAAGACCTCTGATTATATAACAACACAGGTCCTGTGTCCTTAGACGTCACCTCAGCCCACAAAGCCATTCTTCTGTTTTTTCCTTCTTCCTCCACTTGCTCTTTTATTTCTGATTCAATTCCTGCTTCAAAGTTAAAGTCAAAAAGGGAGACTCAGAGGAAACAATGAGAACATTTCCTGTGCGTTTTCTTTTTAGAGTAACTGAGAAACTATGCTGCAAAACCACATGTTGTTTTCTTGTACTGAAAGTGAAAAGGTAGAAACTTGAAGCATAATGAATCTTAATTCTGTATTGAAAAAGTTATTAAAGAACCCCTTTTTGATAGGTTTATAATTTGGTTTTAGGAGTCCAAAACAACATGGTTTACATACATGCAAGGTCAAAAAACACTTTCATTTTATTATGCACCCCTTTACACTTATGGGCCCACATCTTGGTAGTAAAGACCAAAACAATAATGATATATGCGTTAACCAAGCACAGACATGGAGTACTGAGAAAACACTGTAGTTTGTAACTTTGTAAATCAACACGACTCCAAGTAATAAGAACAGCAAATATTCTATATTAATCAACACATTTCTAGACAATAGTGGGCCACAGCTGATTAGCAGAACTATAACGTGAGTTAGCCGGAGACCTAAAGCTGCACTGAGTTTATAAACAACACACAAAACCACATATTTTACACAATCGACCGAACATTTATGCAACAATTATAAATCACACTTACAGTTTATGATTCGGAGGAGCAGACAATTCCAAACAAACTGGGCACTGACTTATCTTTCAAAGACAACCGGTTTTCGAATCCCACATTGAACTACAGCATTTGTGGAGGGGGGTTCAAGTTTTCACTGGACGTCCATGCAGAAGGTAGGTGGGCATTATGCAAATATGTTAACTTGTGACGTATTAATATGCATTCAAACAATCCGTCCAAAACAGCGCTAAATATAAACGAAACCAAGCTGATTAGTGATTACACTGGCATTGCATTTTCAGTCAATTATTCATTTCAGTTTGTTTAAAACACTTTAAAACACATGCTTGGTCATAATCAGTGATTGTTTCTGAAGAGCGTGAGCATTCACGTTGTTTTCACACATTCATTCACAATAATGTTTGATTTGTCATGTTTATGTTGCTGTGTTTAGTTATACCAAATGGATCCATTGTACCATTGTAGATTTATGCAGTCAGCAGGTGGTTGGTTTAGTTTTTTTTCACGTCTCCGTGTGGTACTGTTAAGTATCGCAACTTGGCTTCTCTAAAATGTAAAAAAGCTCTTTGCTGTTGCACTGTACACATACTAAAAAAATTCAGATTTTTATTTCATATGTGCTTATATGGGGTCTTTATATCATTTTTAAGTTTTAAGGTTTTCATGGTTTTAAGGTGTCCTTTTGGAGTTCCAATTAAATTTAGATGTCCAAGACATCTAAATTTATGTAGAAAAAACTCCTAGAAAATACAGATTTTTGAGAATTAGCCTTCAATCTTTTGGTTTACTGCTGGATATTGCAAATAATTACAAAATAAACATTTGAATAAGATAAATGGTCCATGCTTAATTTTATGAAGTGTGCGATTAATCGTGATTTTTTCCCACTGGTCTGAAGGATGACATGATATGCTTGTAGTGTCTTGCCTTAACCTAAATGCTCAAACACACATATTAAGACCATACAGAGTATGCATAATCTCAATCTTTGTGATACTGTTCAGCTTTGTTCTGGTATCATGAATGGGAGTATTACGGCACATTCAAAGCTGTATCTGAATCATAAATGTTGGACAGCCACCCCATTAGGCCATGTGTTAGCTGAGCAGTCATGCTGTGCTCTTAAGAGCTCTGAGATACCCATACCTCAACAGCACAGATATCAGTCCAGACTGCCTATGGAAAAACACTTATTTACTCTCACACTAACAAACATTTCATGGATTCATAGTAGAAATGTTCAATCATAGTCCACACCAGACAGAGTTAAATCAATAGCTCTAGTGCCATTTAATTTACAGTCAACCCAAATTACAACACATTTTATTTCAGTTATTTGATGAAGGCAATTCCTCAATTATGCATTCATGATATTAAAAAACACTCAATATTGAAAAAATGATTTAATAAAACTAAAGCTACTACTCTTTGTAAACTAATAATTGTGTCAATGAGCAGCTAGTTGTGTTTGCATATCTACAGTATGCTTTGGTGTCTATGAGTGTGTGTTTTGAACAGTGTGAACTCGACCCTTTAGACCACCAAGGCAGTAAAACTATGATATTTTTTGAACTATGTAATGCACACTATCCCACAAGCATTTAGCCTCTTTCTATTCTTCATCTCGTCTATTTCTACCAAAACCACACATACACATACACCTATCCCATGGGTTTTCTCCAGACAGTTCCTGTATTGCTAATCCGAGCATGCAGATTTAATACACACACACACGCACACACACAAACACACACAAAAATAATTATGGACCAGTGCCATTTTCCCACACATGCTAAAGTTATTTAGCATCCATCCACTGGGATCATAAGGAAGTTCCTTGTTTAACTAAACATGACCCTGAAATTCCTTCAGTATGGTCCATGTCCTCCATTCTCAAACTTAGTCATAAGAAAGAAAAACCACAAAGGAAGCCCTTAAACATCTTACTTTTTTCTCCTAAGCAGCAATGAGTTCAGATGGTGAGCAAAGTATCACATTTTGCTCTCGGGATAAAACCCAAGTGATTTTAGGTGAAACATCAGAGACAAAGTCAATGCATAAAGCATAAAACATGATTTCTTCTTCTTCTTCTTCAAAAAAGACATGAACAGTAAAGCAGAGTAAAACAACAACAACTATGCAAAAGAAAAATGTTTATCTTAGTTTATTATGACTGGCTGTTAGAAGAAAAAATATATATATTTTTTTACTTGAATTTTAAGCTTTTTAAAATGACCAAATTACATGCTTTAAAAGTTCAAAAATGTGCCAATTTTGCTTCAAAATAATTTGAAGATACAGATTCTGGTACCTCTAGGCATCGGTAGACAGCTGTGGTTATAGGTAAGATCTTAAACCATAGTGGAGTTTCCCCATCAAACATTCAGCATGATTTATCCGTCTTTTAGAAGAGCCCATTCCAGAGCGCTCCTCTGCCACCGACTTCAGCTGTATGTTTCTCTTTCTCTACACTTCAGCTTCTGACTGTAACGCTTACTGTATGTGCCAGTCCCTCTTCCGCCCTCCCCTCCAGTCCTTTGAACAGCTGGAGTATGTACAGTCTTCAGCCCCCCGTCCCCCTCCTCTTCCGTGAGCATGTGAGAAAATGAACATGTGCTGCTACCTTCAGGGCACCATCTATCATATGCACACACACCCGCAGCTGGGAGTGCTAGAACAAATCTCCCTCTCTCTCTCCCTCTATAATACTTATTATAGTGTAAAAATCAAATCATAATGTAATACATTTCCGAAACTATCCAATAATATAACATGGCTCAACAACATGTATCATGTTGACTATAAAACAGGAGTTTCCAATATTTAAAAATGATATACAAGACATTGAAAATATTTTAATAATTAATTTTGACTTAAGTACTGTACAAATGACAATATAAATTTAGTCAGCGTGAAATAATAATGTACCTAATTTATGATCTGTTGCTACTTGTTTCATCACAACTTTATTTAAAAAAATGTTTGTATCTTTACAATACCAAACTTAATACGTCTCACACATTATAAATGAACATTAAAATATACAGCTGCCTTTATATTTTAGGGATTCTTTCACAAGGGTATGATCATATTTGAGGATCAAAAGGTTTGAAAAAAACTGCTTTTAAGAACTGTTATAGTCTGTTATTGTCTTTTTCTCAGTTTCTTGTGCAGTCGAGCGGTGAAACGATAGGAGGAGAAATAACAAGAATGGTTCACAAAAGAAAAACAAGAGAGAGAGGGAGAGAGAGAGAGATCAGAGGGTCAAGTGTGGGCTAAGTGGCTCTGGGCACACTCCCCAGAGTCCTCACACATTCCCTTCTGGGAACACGACGAGGCTACACGTGTGAGGCTGTGTGTGTCTGTGTGTGTGTGATGGGAAGAAAAACAGCAGTGGCAGACAGAGGAATGCAGGAATCATATGGCATGTGATAATCAGCAGTAAGAACTGAAAGAATAACAATCTATTAAACAGCAGGCTACTTTTTATTGGACAACTGCTAAAATTTCAGTTGATAGATATTATGCATTTGTGAAAAAATTGTGAGGGATGCAAAATCTGTTAAAATTATGTTACTATGGAGATGCCATGCTGTAATTATTATATGTGACCCTGGATCACAAACCCAGTCTCTGGGGTATATTTTTAGCAATAGCCAAATAAACATTGTATGGGTCAAAATTATTGATTTTTCTTTTTTGCCAAAAATCATTAGGATATTTAGTAAAGATCATGTTCCATGAAGATATCTTGTAAATTTCCTACTGTAAGAATATCAAAATAAACATGGCTAAGAATTAATTTGGACAACTTTAAAGATGATTTTGTCATTATTTAGATTTTTTTGCACCCTCATATTCCATATTTGCAAATAGTTGTATCTCAGCCAAAAATTGTTTGATATGTCTGGGCTGGGGCGGGCCAAATAATAATAATAATAAAAAAAAAACTCATGTATCACTATTACGCACTGTACCTTTAAGCAACAGAGGGCAACCAAAAGCAAGAGAGAACAATGTGACAGCCCACTATAACTATCTCAAACAAGAATTAAACTGAATGGCTTAGTAACACATGTCGTATTACAATATCGTACAAATATCATTACTGCAAGTATTAATTAAGATACAAACACTTGTCTAGGTCAAAAATTGTACACATACTCTAAGTAAAAATGCTACAAATGCTGTCACTGGGGCAGTACCCTTTCAAATATGTACTTTTTAGAGGTAAATAAGGTACAAAGGTGTACATTTGGAAAAAATGCAGTGAGAGGGTAGAACCACAATAGTGTTTGATTATGTCTCGGTTCTTCAATTACACAATTTACTGAATCTGCAGAAGTGCTGTATTTATTTTCCCATCTTTCTAGAGCTTGTGAAGCATGCACTGCATTGACATCCCTTACATACTGTTTTCTACACACTATCCTGCTATAAACTCAATCCAAACCACTTGTCACAGTTTTCATTCTGACTTTGCTTTATAAAATACACACTTTAAGAAATGTATGAATTAGCAATTAGAAATTAGAATCTACCTCCTAAGAATTTAATAGCATTTTTGGGTCTCACCATTTAAGAAATTAAATGAATGTCAAATTAATGAAAAGACTCCCAGTAGCCTCAGTGCAGTGGGGTCAAACTATCTTAAGTGTGGGATATCGTTTTTAAATAAATAATCTTGTTTCCACAAATAGAGGTGAATATACTGTATCCTTCAGCATGATTTGCGTCCACATGCCATAGTCATGACTTGTCACAGTTTTCATTCTGACTTTGCTTTATAAAATACACACTTTAAGAAATGTATGATTCAGTGTATGCCTTTGTGAAAAAAAAAAGTGAAAGTGACGTGACATTCAGCCAAGTATGGTGACCCATACTCAGAATTTGTTCTCTGCATTTAACCCATCCGAAGTGCACACACACAGAGCAGTGAACACACACACACACTGTGAACACACACCCGGAGCAGTGGGCAGCCATTTATGCTGCGGCGCCCGGGGAGCAGTTGGGGGTTCAATGCCTTGCTCAAGGACACCTAAGTCGTGGTATTGAAGGTGGAGAGAGAACTGTAAATGCACTCCCCCCACCCACAATTCCTGCCGGCCCAGGACTCGAACTCACAACCTTGCGATTGGGAGTCCGACTCTCTAACCATTAGGCCACGACTTCCCCCAATTTGTATTGCATTAATAGAACGTTCAGCATTCAAAATCTGTTTATCAGTGATAATGTTGTACAGTCCGAAGATGTCATAATAGCATGGGTACATTTCTCTGAAACCCATTCTTCTGACAGTCTTCTCCTTCTCCTTCTTTGGATCCTATTACAATATGCTGCCTTCCAAATTATTGCAATACCTTCAGGAAATTCCATTCAAATTTAGATCAAACTACCACAACTCTCTCGACCATTGTATGCTATTCCAAAAAAATAACACAGATAGCTCCCGCCTTTATTGTGCCATTGTTTTGATGAATATGGACAGGAGATGACTGTTGGCTGAACTGAATCACTGGCCGACTGAAGCCCAACCCTACCACTCTGACTGCTGTTGAGCAACCACACACATGCCACAGCAGCTCATGATATGACAAACGTACATATTCAGCATCCAGGAATCCGCCCTGAAACAAGAGTTAGATAAGGGAATTGATCATGACCCACATTGAACACACACACACTGTAAGTCGCTTTGGATAAAAGCGTATGCTAAATGCATAAATTAAATTAATTAATTAATTAAATTAATAAATAGATGTAAAATTTCATTATGTATTTAGCAGATTTACTATGTGCAGTCAGGAATCTGGTATGCTGTACGTGGGTGAAGACTGCTTTTAAGTGAAAAGTATTTTTCTTTCTGATAAAAAAATAATATGAAAGTAAAGACTTAAAGTAAAAGTAAAGTACATAACTGTCACAGCAGCAAACCACAAATTAAATGATGAATTAAAAACGAACGACTCTTTTGAGCTGGTTCTTTTAATGAATACTTCAAAAATATTCGAATCAGTCTGAAACACTTCTCTGTATATTTTATCGCATAAGTAAAGATAACAAATGTAGCATTCTAACTAAATTATACCCAAATCAAATCAAATTGATAGCTGGTGAATAAGAATAGAGAGTCAATTAGTAACTGGAAACATATCAGATTCAAATCAAATAGACAGTACTTGAATTGAAATCAAATCAAATAGAGAGCTTGTGAAGTGAAATCAAATCAAATTGAAAGCTTGTCAAGTGGAATAATATCAAGGGCTTGTGATTCAAATTCAAATGAATTTAAATCGAGAGCTTGTAAATATGATTCAAATCAAATAGAGAGCTTGTGAAGTGAAATCAAATCAAATTGAAAGCTTGTCAAGTGGAATAATATCAAGGGCTTGTGATTCAAATTCAAATGAATTTAAATCGAGAGCTTGTAAATATGATTCAAATCAAATAGAGAGCTTGTTAATGAGAATTGAAATTATCCTCTCCCTGATGAAAGACCCCTTCAAAAACATATTTGTGATGCACTGAAGAAAATGCAAGACACAATTAAGTTGACTCAAATTAAGATGCTCATATTTCAGTCTTATTATGGCACTGCCTTCAGTCCACATTTAGCTCAAACCATTTCAGAGTGGCAGACCTGCTTTATCAAAGTGCTGCTGATGACAGGCACAAGGCCCAGTTTTTGATGGAATGGGGTATTCTTGGACTCGATGGTACCCGACTGGTACAGCTGCTAACACTTAGTCTGCAGTCAGGTAGAAGAAGATCGGCTTAAGATAAAGGACAAAGTCAGAGAGAATCTACCTCCTAAGAATTTAATAGCATTTTTGGGTCTCACCATTTAAGAAATTAAATGAATGTCAAATTAATGAAAAGACTCCCAGTAGCCTCAGTGCAGTGGGGTCAAACTATCTTAAGTGTGGGATATCGTTTTTAAATAAATAATCTTGTTTCCACAAATAGAGGTGAATATACTGTATCCTTCAGCATGATTTGCGTCCACATGCCATAGTCATGACTAGACAAGTGTAATGTGTGTAATTTCAAAAGAGATCTCCAGCCGTCCAGACCTCCACGAGCCGAATGACAGAATAACCAGCATGCAGTCCAAACATTCCTGCTGCCTTGAAACAGAGAGAGAAAGTGCATGTGTGCATGAACAGATTCCAACTTGCTGCCACACACTGCATTTCTATTGACCTCTAAAGCATGTCACTGTAAAAGCAAAGCTAAACATCAGTAGTATTACTTCAAACATATTTAACAAATCATATTTGTACTTTTATATATACTTCTTCAGACAAACCAAAACAAACCTAGCTAGACCTCCAAGAACGCAAGACAGTGGGGTTAACCCAATAAATGGAGAGAAAAGGGATACTTTCTGATACAGATTTTTCTCCTAAAAAAATTAATAATCATAAATCTCTAAAGAGAACTCAAACAGTGCTCAGATTTGAAGTGAAGTGACATACAGCCACGTATGGTGACCCATACTCAGTCAGAATTCATGCAATGCATTTAACCCATCCAAAGTGCACACACACAGCAGTGAACACACACACACACTCGGAGCACTGGGCAGCCATTTATGCTGCAGTGCCCAGGGAGCAGTTGGGGTTCGGTGCCTTGCTCAAGGGCACCTCAGACGTGGTATTGCCGGCCTGAGACTCAAACCCACAACCTTAGGGTTAGGAGTCATACTCTCTAACCACTAGGCCATGACTTCCCCAGATTTGGTAACATACGAAAGTTTGCAATCAAAAGTCACAGATTTCAACATGAACTCACATTTTTATCATATTTATCCAAATGTAAACTATCTGAGCTGTGTTCTTCAATTCAGTTTATGACTTTATATTCTGTTCTTCTAATTGTATTGCTCCTAATGAATTTTAAGAGAAACATCTTTTTACAAATTTACAATGCACTGCCGATATATACAGTATAACACTTTTTAATAACGTAGAGGCTAAGAAATGTGAGTCCAAACTGTTACCCAAAGCACTTATCATACCTTGGGATATCTTCTTCAGCAGCTGTTGCCTAGCAATGATCCGGGCTAGACGTAGTCCAGAGCGAGTGTGGTGGCTGTCCAGTCTGAGGTATATATCTTGAGTCACTGGAGTCATGCTTCCCAAACACTCGCTATCCATGGACTCATCTGAGAGGTCGGTCAGCATTGTGTCCATCTTATCAACTGTCCACAGGTACAGAGGCACTAAAAAGCACTTCCTCGAACTTACAGTATCACTCCCTTAACTTTCACACACAGAGTCAAACATGTACTGAAATACACTATAAAGCGTTCTACTTTCGTCATATACTCACTGAACACTGACAAACACACAGAGCCAAACACACCTAAGCATGAAGTCAGATCTGATCGGAGAGCACACTTTCATCTGCAACACCCACTTAATGGTCGTGTGACTGCGAGAAGAGCCAATAGGGTTGAGAGGATAGAAAGCACTGTGCAGGCAACTGAACATCAGCCAAAAACCTGCTTCGGAGTGATTTTAGAGTGTGTTTCTCAAGTACAGTCTGGGTATGTGTGTAAGTGGATGTATCAGCCAAAAAAAATAATAAAAAAATAAAAGAATGGTGCACCTGGGGAAAAAACACCATCCAACATACCATATGCCAAAAAACTTGCACATTTATTTTGTATGCTAGCAATGTGTAGGTTTTCCCTTCTTTAATATTTGAACCATGCATGGACAAGTGTAGAAAGACCTGACAACGACTGCCATCTGCTGGTCAAAAAAAGACAGATAAGTCTCTCAGTTCAGCTGAGGACTTCAGGCTGCATAAACCAATACAGAATCCAGTCCAGCCAATACACCCACATATGGGCTGTGCCAAAATTACCTAAACATGAACTTGATCCATGACAACAAACACGTTTCATTGGGGGCATTCACTGATGAGCTAAATCCAGCCCAGGTCAACTAGAGGTGAGTTGTTCATGGTCTAAATCGGGGAGACACCGCTTAAAGTAATCCCACATGTTTTGTCTGTAACGCGAGTCGACAAGTTCAGTATCTATAAAATCCACACAGCTATAAAACACTGTGATTTTAATATATACATCTTTATATGCTATGTTTACCCAAAGGATAAAAGTTCTGAGTGCGGGTGCAGAAATAAATCCCTGGGTTAAAAAGAGAAGAATGAGGTTAGTGGGTTGAAGAAAAGAGAGGAGTGTCTGTACAGAACTCAAAGAGCCCAGATTGCTTTTAAATGAACTTTTCCTGTCATTTCCTCACTTAAAGCCACAAAGGAGTAAGCAGAGCTCTGCCATTCATGTTATAATGGACTCAATTCTAGAATTACATTATTCCCCGTGGCATCCATAGAAAGATTGTCAAGCTAAATATAGGTCAGTAAAATACTTTATGCCCCCTCAGACTTTTGAAGTAAATGCACTTTTTTTTTTTATGTACCTATAAATGCTGCATTTCTATTAAAGAAAAAGTTGCATCTTTCATAGATAATTAGCTTTTAACCTGCAAAGAGTTAAACTATCTCAATATCTCTATCCTCAGGATGCTCAAAACTCAGATGACTTCTTTAATGTGGAACAAAGTGTCAAAGCTGCTCTTTTTTTAATACAACAAAACTGCATGGTTGCTGGATATCAAGTTCAGTTTTAATTTAGCTTGTTTTTCTGACATATTTTGCTATATTTTGAGTATTTTAACCTGTTCCCCAACCTCCTGAACAAACTGTTATTATATCATACCCTGTTTAACTTGAAGCTCAGGTAAAAAGAACTATCTTAAAGACTAATGAAAGACTCTGGAGGGCAATAGCATAGGTGTAAAACGAGAAAGAATACGTTTTTGAGCATGTATGAAAACTATACTTTACTGCTACTATATATAAAAATGTTAAAATTGTTAAGAAGTATATTATACTACCAACATATTCAACTATAGGCTACTACTATCAAGATAAGAGAACAAACAGGAAATTCCTGAAATACACTGAAAAAAACATAATACGCCACAACATACTACTTTTGAGAGTGTGAAGAGTATTTGAAATAGGTGAAAAACGTGACATGGTTCGAGTGTCCTGCTTAGTTTTGCTGTGGAGGAATGCAGCGCATTTAATCGAGTTGAGAGGCAGCAGACATCAGCTAATGACATTACAGCGCAACTGCGGCTTCACGCGCACAACAGACCCGGCGGAGCGCAATGTCAAAGTTGATTTTAATTATTTATAGACAGCACAAGCATTCATCACATGGCAGTTTATTAAAATCCATTTAAGTCAGAAGGACAAAAAATGACCATGACCTAAAAAATATATCTTCCTTAGGCTCGCATGGTAGTAGGTAGGTTTATCATAAAATAGACGATACATTGTCTTTTTATATATATAAGTTATATAGCCTACATAAAAGTTCATTCGTGTCCTGTCACTGACCTGCCAGTCGCTTCTCTCGTATGTTTCTCCATAGTAAATCCCAGGCTTTCGAGGTGGAGTCGCGCAGCTGCTCGCTGATTGACCGCCGAAGCTGCAGTTTGCTGGACTTTCGGCTCGTTGTCATCGTGAACGGTGACACATATCAGCACCGCGCCCGGGTTTCCTCTGAGAGTACCGTTATCCGCCGCTCGCTCGGTCGGTCAGACTCGCTCTGGTGCCGCAGCTGTCGTCACTTCACTTCATACGCGGCGCTACGTCACTTTGCAGCAGGAGAACAGCGAAACGTGTTTATATTTCGCTCCGAAACGAGGCTGAAACGGACGCAGAATCCATTCGGAAGGGTCTCATGCTCCCTGAGGTTTTCCCGCGTCTCTAATCCGCGCAATATGACAGCGAGAACAGCTGTGTGGACTCCCAGCACTAATGCAATGCAGAGCCGCATAGTACCCTCGCCTCACTACAGCAAACGCTCTCTCTCTCTCTCTCTCTCTCTCTCTCTCTCTCTCTTTCTCTCTCTTTCTCTCTCTTTCTCCTCCCGTTATCTCTGATCCAATTCGATAGAGGAAATACTAACATCGGGATTTCGTAAAAATTGGGTACATGACAAATAACATGATTTTTAACACACATACATACACGCACACAGGGTAGTTAATTTCTGACCTATTTTTTTCAAATAACTTGGCTACAGATAGAGAGAGAGAGAAAGAGAGAGAGAGCGAGAGAAAGAGCAATAGAAATAAGAAAATTTAACATTTCCTCTATTAATGACCAGGAAACATATGCTGACCTTTAGTGAGGAATGTTGTCACAGTGGAAACAGGGTCAGTAAATGGCTTATTATAGACTTTTTTTGGACACGCAAAAATCAAACAGTTACAACTGACAGTGGCAACTTTGCCCTGACCTAATAGGCTACTTGTGAAAAAATTAAAAAAAAAAAACAAACAAAAAAATTATCTTTTGCACAAGGCTGCATTTATTTAATCAAAATAACAGTAAAATATTGTGAACAAATCTAAACATGTAAAATATATTTTTATTGTAATATATCCTAAAATATAATTTATTCCTGTGTCAGCAAGGCTGAATTTTCAGCAGCCAATACTCTAGTTTTCAGTGTCACATTATCTTCTGATTTGTTGTTCTAGAAACTTTTCTTATTATAATAAATGTTGAAAACAGCAGTGCTGGATATTTTTGTGTAAACAGTGATACGTTGTTTTCAGGATTCTTTGATGAACAGAAAGATTTGAAATGAAAATAGAAATAGAATTAGAAATTGAAATATAAACTTGAAATAGTGACTTGCAAAAGAGTCTTGCACCTGAAATCCTGAAATATACATTCTCCTTCACACACACACACACACACACACACACACACACACACACACACACACACACACACACACACACACACAGTCTGTGGGTGTCAGGCATTACTTTGGCTCAGCTCCCTCTCAAAGTTTTGCGTTGGAGATTTATGTCAGTAGGTTACAGTGGTGACATGACTGGTGTGAGGTGTGAATAGAAAGGGAAAGCCATGAACACAGGGTTAAAGCAGTCAGTCCGATCCACACTTCCATCCTACAGTAGGTGGGTCGCAGTTAAACCGGATACAGTGCTGCTGTAACAGAGCCTGAACCTCCTCAACACACAAACTGAGAGGAAAAGATTGTTACTGCAACTCAAACCTCAAAATAAAACGCTGGAGTAACTCTACCCGGTAAACAGTGGCGCTGGAGCAAGTCTGGTGTTGAAAGGGTCTCGAACTTCATCTCGAACTTTTAACATTTCTATATACATCCTAGTGAGGTGATTTATGTTTTACACACTTTAGAAGTACAGGGCCATGAAGAAAATAAATAAAAGCTGTATTAATCATAAACAAGAAGGATAATTTGACCTCAACATGTGACCAACGATAATATAAACAAAGAAAACAATGTCACAATTTATAGTTAAATATTAAAGAAAATAAAATTTTGATGTACAGAAAATTGAAATAAAAAACAAAACAAAAAGAACAAAATAACTATGTACCTCTATATGGCCTGCAAAAATTAAACAGCAAAGTTGTATGAATGTGTAAGCTATGCATGGTCCCAGACGTTACTCCATGTTAGCGTGGTTATCATACAGCTAACTGCTCATCTGTGTGAAAGAGTGAATTCATATTGAGTCACCGGGGCCCTCACGAGACCCTTATAAATATTAATTTCGGAGAGCATTAGAGGGAGTCACTGGTCTTTGGCATCTTGTACTATTTTCTTAAAAACATCCCGATAGCAAGAACGTAGCGCAAAATGTTCTAGAAATATTTCATTCAAATCAACCCCCAAATGCCTTACGGAGAGCAGCGAATCACAACAGCAGACCTGTTTTTGTGAGAAACATGCCATTGAGAGCAGGCATTTAATGGGATAGAATTAGGACAGACAAACGTTCACAGAATCAATAGGAATCAGGGACTTAAGAATGGCACAACTCAGTTTTTATACCCTTATCTGAATAAAACTAAGGCCTTTTCCCTCCTTTTTTCTTTCAGAATACTCATACTTTACACATTTGAACTTTTGAACACATAATATAACTTTAATGTTGAAGCCAATTTGTTTTAAAGATTGACATAACAACAAATCACAGTTGAAACCAAAAAATGTAAAATGAAAGAAATGTACCCCATTATAAGGGTCACAAATTTTAGGGAGCAAAAAGGTCAGTTTTCCATTGACAATAGTGTAGTGGTTAATAGAGCACAGTTCACAGAGAGCACACTTTTAAACCAAGTATCTTTCTATTGGTCAGCAAGGCGAATCCATGTGACCAACCGAAACAAAATCTGCATGACCTAATCTTTTGCCCTCCACGAAATTGTGGATTTCCAATTGAATTCCTATTGACTGGATTTGGCCCACGAAAATAGTATCTTTGTGCATGTGTGTGTATTTCAGTTTGGGTAAATAATTACAGGGTTGTGGTCATTCAGTGACAACGGAGGAATTCAGGGCGACAAGGTCAGATGGACATAGTCACTAATCTAACTTTCAGTATAGGGGCTTCACTGCACATCAAGGCTCATCTCTGTCAAAACACGATTTAGAAGGAAAACCCCTTCAAGTTTCCAGTAAATACAACTCTGTTTCCTTCTTCTTTTGTCTTCTGTAACCATGTATCACATCTTTTAGACATCTCTTGGACAAAACAAGCTCAAAAATTTGTCCCCAGAATGTCCCCTAATCCCAAACATGCCCAATATCCTACAACTGACTCATCCCTGCTGTTTTCATTGACCTTATTTGTGGGTTTGTAGCTGCTTTCTCTGTGGGGAATGATTTAATCTGGGGCCTGCTTCATCCGAGTTTCTGAGAGGTGATGAAAATCATGAAAACTTTGGCCTGTTTTGCAAAAAGAAGACAACATATCTTGTTTGAGGTGATTTAACTTCAGAGGAAATTCAAAAGTAAAATTCTGACATAGTTTAATAGTTTTATTATTTTGTTTTCTTCCATTAAGGCTTTGCCTTCTAATGTTTATAAAGAAACAACAACAACAAAAATCTATATTTCCTCCCTCTCTGTGACCCTGAAAAAGAACAAGAATTTTTTTGTGGATGTGCCTTTGGGATTTCTATGTAAACACATTCTTTGCATATGAAATAATAAAAAGCATTGAAAAAAAGAAAAAACAAAAAAAACAAAAAAACAGGGCTGTTGTATTAATTATTACTCCTTATGCTGCAAACACTAATAGTATCATTTTCATCAGCAGCACTTCAGCATTGGTTACCATTTTACAGAGAGCCAAAACCTTTGTAAAATAGGTCAGAAGCTGTCTGGAGCCTCGATCGAGTCCTGCCCTGCCCACAGCGTCCCATCTTCGGATCTCTCTTCCACAAAATAAACATACCAAATACTTTGTTTTCATCCCTGGAGTTGTTTTAATTGGTTCCTAAAGTACTTTATAATGGCACAAGATTATTATCATGGAAGTGAGGATTACTAAAGCTAAGAGGATGGACTGGGGCCAAACAATGGCTAATGGACACTGAGGAAGTGTCTCCTACCCAACATAACCCACTGTTTGTGTTGGCCAACCAGAGCAACTGCTTTCCCTTGAGACTGAGAGGGACAAAACATCCTGCTGGATCATGACCCCTCTCCTTCTCCTAAATAAGCCCCTCAGGCCCGTTGAAAAATCTCATTGGTGAATTTCACAGATGCAGAATGGGCCAGAAAGATCAGAGATGAGTTTATATATATATATATATATATATATATATATATATATATATATGTGTGTGTGTGTGTGTGTGTGTGTGTGTGTGTGTGTGTGTGTGTGTGTGTGTGTGGGTGGTAAATTGATCTTGTTTTTATAATATATGGTTGGATTCCCACAGCCCAAGTCATCCCACAGCATCCTCTTATGGTGTAGCCCAGTACAGTGCACTACAAAGTGCTCTTTTATGTCTAAAACACACAAACACACACACACACACGCATGCATACTTACACACAATACACATAATCCATTAGAGAATATTACAGACTCCCATTTAAGCATTTACTAAGCTATGAGGTAAAGAGGACGTTTAAGCTATGACTGCATTTCTAAGGAGGGTTTACTGAATCTATAAATAGACAGACAGCCTAGTACAGACCACAACCACAAATGCAGCATCAACTACACAACACTCAGCATGGGGCAAAAGGCAGATAAAAGAGTGTGTGAGTGTTCTGGTAGTGTAAACTCTTGCAGATATCTGGCAAGACATAAAGCGGTGTAGCGAGTGGAGGTGAAGTGATTACCCTGATATAAAAGACTACAAATAACATATTTCAACAATATTATATCCCACATTAGATTGCAATCGAAAGCTTTCAAATCGCTTTCAAATCATTTGCGCTACTTTGATGTCAAACACTGATTGATCTGCACAACACCGCATCAAATCAAACACACCTAGTGTTTTTCCTTGATTAACCGCAGTGGTATCAAAATTTGGTACCAAACGACAAGACATTTTTTGATACTCAATGGTATCAAGGCAGTTTAGTCTGTGCATAAAAAGTATCAAACTTGATACCCAGCACTATATATACATAATTAGATTATATGTATTATAAACTAAATATTTAAAACTATTATAAAAACCTTTATATTACAAACAAAATGTATAAAAAGGGTAATTCGAGTTATGATGGTAAACTACTAAACATAATATTATTATTATTAATAATAATAAACACTATAACACACATTAAACTAAAAGATCCAGAATAAATGGTGCCAGATCTGTTAACTGAAGTACTCTAAGGAGTTTGAAACCCCTCAAATGACAATGGAGGAGTTGGGGGCCGGGAATCTAAATGCCACCCAAGTGGGCAAGAATGAGTGCCACAGTCGACTGGAAAACACACCCTGATGCCAATAATTCCATGGGAGGGTTGAGGGTTGTGTGTGCGGTTTGCTGTAGGAACAGAGTAGGCTGTCTGCCAAAGCTCAGAGTGCTGAATTGGCAGTCCAATTAAATGTGCTCAACACTTGCACAGCAGGCTAATTAAGCAATCTTTGTTTAGAAACAACATAAATTGACATCCTACTGGAGTGGAATCTCTGAGACTCTCAAAACGCTCTCCAGTTATTACAAACATCCCACAGTTTTACGCTAGAGAATCTCTTATAGCGTCTTACTGAAACACCAATGTGTGGTTAAATGTGATGCGCTTTTAACTGCTGAGCCAAGAGCTTTCCTTTTTACTGCCTGCAAAACATGCCCCACACAAACCTTTTTATTGAGCCTTATTTTTTAAATCAGATCTAAATACCACACAAGATTCATTTTTGGATTCATCAATTGGACTTGGTCTATTTGGTGCAAAGATTAACGCATGTATGCAGCAACACTGTTGCACTTTTTTACATTTATATTTATACACATCAAAATGCTAAATCATACAGGGTTGTATGTCCGCTGCCTGTCCTCACATTAGCCTCAGAAAGATTTCCAAGGAGAACACATGCCTGAAGTGCCAGAGAGCTTAGAAATATCACTCTGTGTTCTATCAGGTCCTGTACTGACTGGCAGTGTCTAATCAGAACACAGACACACGTAATCCCTGACACTAGTGAATGTGTGTCTTTCTCTGCCAGTGTGTGCATCCCTCCTAAACATTGTAACACCTTGGTGTTTACACAGATTTATGTTATAAAATATCTTACATGCCATGAGAAACAGTGTCACTCGTCAGCTGCTCACATTTTTATGATTCTTTACAAGGTGTGCGATGTATTCGTAATGAGACTCAGCTATAAAGTGAAAGTGATGTGACACACAGCCAAGTATAGTGACCCATACTCAGAATTTGTGCACTGCATTTAACTCATCCAAAGTGCACACACACAGCAGTGAACACACACAGCAGTGAACACACACCTGGAGCAGTGGGCAGCCATTCATGCTGCGGGCGCCCGGGGAGCAGTTGTGGGTTCGGTGCCTTGCTCAAAGGGCACCTCGGTCATGGTATTGCCTGGCCGAGACTCAATCCCACAACCATTAGGCCACAACTTCCCCAGATTTATAAATCTGCTGTTGTCATCAAAAAGAACCATTGAGGTCTTCCTGCACATTTCTGCCAAAATAAAAGTTGTGAAAAAGCAAGAACTCCATCAACATTCATAAATGTTAGTATTGTAATTTTACTGTTGTTTTGAAAAAATAAAAAGACAATAATAATGATAATATTATTATAATAACTACAAACAGCTCTGTTAATATGTTTATTATAACATACACACATAGTGTTCAAATTGGGATCTGTAATGTTTTAAAAGCAAGTTTTTAAAAGAAGTCTCTTCTGCTCAGCAAGGCTGTGGTGTAAAAAAAAATAAAATAAACAAAACATGCCTGATTCAAGAAGGGGTTCTGATGGCCAAAAAATGTTATTTTACTAACTTATTAATTTTTAGGTAAAATTGTGCTTTGTTGGTATTATGTCTGCTAGAATGTTAAAAAATGTTCAGTGGTACATATTTTAAAATGTTTATTTTTCTAATTGTTTATTTATTTCTTTAAAAAGCCAGACAAAACATTTAATTTATGCAGTGGTGAAAAAAACAGTGTGTTCAGTTTTCGGCCCTGGGCCCAGTATTTCATTTTGTTCAATATTTGCTTCAGCCAAGAATTTCCGTATTAGTGAATAAATGCAATCACAAAGAATGATGGATATGAATGACAGATGTTCCAATTTTGCTTAAATCTGCAGCACTTGCTTTATGGGCCTGTATATTATCTATGAATTTTCTAAAAGCACAGAGAGATTTCCCTCTAAGGACAGTGACATTTATAGAGAAAATTCCTAAGAGCATTAATTTCTCTGGTGACTGCAGATTATTTGAGGGAATCCATATGAATGTGAAATCTGTGATGAAATGCTTTTAAGAGCACTTATGTTTTACTTAGCAAAAAAATATAAAGATATTTATTTGAATAAAGAAAACCTCTTTGATGCTATAGACTCAGCTTGCAAAAGTGTATATAGTTTCACATATTTGTCAAGGCATATTTGTATGTGTGTGTTTTTGTATTTTTAAAAAAGTATAAAAACTATTTTGGAAACTTCATTTTTAAGGGTGTATGATGTCACATGTGTTTTTATTTTGATTTATTTTTTACAACAAAAAAAGAACCCACCAAGGTTCCCATATGACTAGTAAAGAAAGTTGTTAAAATTAGAACATACCGAATAATCTAAATATGGCCAATATAGTTTCAATATACTTCAATAAATGATCAAATACAGAGAAAGGCAAAGAATGGCAAGGTCACAGGTTCATGTTGGGTCTTTGCTGAGTATCACTGCTGTGAAAATAGGGCTTCTCATGTGCTGGGTTTGCATTTCTACTGTATCTGCTGTATGCTGACACACACACACACACACACACACACACACACACACACACACACACACACTCCTGTCCTGACCCAGGCAGGCCAAATATCTATGAATGCACTGTCACTTCCAAGCTCCACATATGCAGACAAATACACATAAGTGATGCAGAGCAAACAGTGACGTATTAGCCTGAGAACATGACCTGGAGGACGCCAGATATGTGTGAAGTGAAAGTGAGCACAGCTATCACTAACAATAAAGAAGAGTTCAGCCTTGTAACAGTATTAAAATGCAAAATGCCATTAGATATTTGATTGGTCGATTTTAATAAGAGACCATTGACAAAGAGGCAGAATGTAATTAATATTAATGTGCAAGCATGCACGAACAAATACATGCCACCAAACAACCACCCACCAAAGATCATGCAGACTCACATGCACACGCAAATCTGCTTGTAAAACATTATGTCCTAAGGCAATGGAAAACAAGCTAGTGGGCACTTGGAAAAAACAGACCTGGACACAAAAACGCTCATTCAATAAGAAAGAAATGACAGAATTGATTGTGCACTACTATGATACACACACATACACAAGGGACACAATATACAGTAGGTGGGGGGGGGGGGGGTTAGGTCATAGGGACATAGGGATTGGATTAGTGCAGATGAAATCAAAATTTGGGGATCAATGTGGTCTGTAAGCTCTTAAGTATCTCTAAAGATAATACATTACAGAATATTAATTCTTGGGGTGAGATGTGTTGGGGGTTAAATCCTCCACACATGGACAGCAAGAAAAAAAGAATGTGGGAAGTTCCATGACATATATGGTGTGCGTCACCTTAATAGCAGTCAACACAGATTTTTATCAGAACAAGAAGAGAAGGAACAAGTCAAAAAGGCCACAACATCCAGCTTACATGCTGATTTATATTGTGTTTATCCCAGATTATCCTATGCATTTTCTGATATAGATTATAGATTTTGATGAACATTGCATGAAAAGACTGATTCTTAAGCCTTTTAATAAACAAATAAATGATTTCTGAAGGATCATGTGACACTGAAGACTGGAGTAATGACTGCTGAAAATAAAGCTTTGCCATCATAGGATTAAATTTCCTTTTTATATATATTAAAATCAAAAAAATATATATTATATCACAATATGACTGTTTTTAATAACATTGCATTTGACATCAAATAAATGCAGCTTTGGTGAGCTTAAAAAAGCCCATTTTTAAATTATAATTTGTTTTTCATTAAAGTTTAAAATATATTTTAAATTATAATATTAAAATATATTACATTTATTGAACATTCATGTCTATTATTTTATTTATTTAAAATATTTACAGATAAAACATACAGATGAACAAAGTAAACATACATAAATATAGTATTTTTAATTTAACCAGCAAACAAACTCTCCTAGGCAGTGTGAGGCATTCAAGTCCATTCAATGCAAGGATTTTACCATGATTTGGCATTCCGCTCTGTTTCATGCTTACCAACAGTCCTTAAACATTGTAAAATTCCTGTAAATCTGAATATCTTTCTGCTTTATTGTAGCATAATGGAAAATGAAATGGCGCCATAAAGCTTCTAGCAGCTGGTTCTTCTTGGTCAATGCAGGAACAGTACAGAGCAGTCAGAACACCTGACGTCCAGTAACCATTAACCTAAAGTCATTAAGGGCAGAACAAATTCTCACTCTTCTCTTTTTCTTCTCAGCCATTTACATCAATATCTCTCTCATGCCCCACAGATTCTTCCTCAAACACACAGGCGGTGCATCTGCTCCACACTACAGCAGGCAGGAGCTAAATTTAACTCAGAGGAGGGAGTGGAGAACATGTTCTCTGCTTCTGCTGATCTCTGAGACAGAATGACCTTCTATGCAACACACACACATACATGCTGTAGTAGTTAAAGTAAATATTAAAATGTGTAAATTCTTGCAAAAGCACACTGTAATTGGGACCGAACCTAGCACCTGATTAATGAGCATATATTTAGAGAAATGCATAAACTCTGTTAATTGAGCTGCCCTGCTGTACACATAAACAATCAACTTCTAAAGCAGCACCCTAACTAGAATCTCAAAACATTGTTAATTAGGGATGCAAAATATATCAGTACAGTTTATGTTACTGGATATTAGATGATGCAATTCTTATTTTTACATTTAGATTACCTTTACTGTCATCTAACATTCACTTAAACTCAAACATACTCCAAATCTTAAAATATTATATTATTAAATATTATTAAACACTATTATGCTTCAAAAATGTCTCAGGAGTGCTAGACAGAGACGTGATCACAAACAGCAGCCGTTCAGGTATCAAAGTTAAGATTAAGAGTATTACAGTGGCTAAAACATAATCCATCTCAAAACAAACACAATGACATGTGACCTATAGACACACACAAAAAAAACACACAGTCTAGCTACAAATATATGCAGCACTGAGGCATTCAACACACTTTAAAACACATGCTGTGCATGTCACCAGCAGGGTTATGTGAGAGGGCCAAGAGTGGCATGACTTCTGACCCCTGGGGTGCCTCCAGGGGCCCATTACACACATCCACACACTTCAACAAGACTGCTCAATTACAGTAACATGATGCAACTCCTGATAATGGCCCTGTCTTACTGGGAGTCCAAGGTAAACCTGAGTCCTTTATAAACACACAATACAGGCTAGTGTCTGGGAAGTCTGATTCCTGACACTGTCAATCACAACACTGAAAACCCCTCCTACAAAGAGGATAGTTTCTTTGCACAACAGACAAAAACATTGGCAATTGGTTTTACATTAATTTTGCTGACATGGAAACTGCATTCTATTTTCTATTGTTGTTTTACATGCTTCTACATGGTTATCAAACCACCTTTAAAAACCTAACATTCTGAACTATCATTTCCTTCTCCAGACTTTCAAGCTCAGGTTTCCAAACACCACAGAAGAACAAAACAAAAACGACTAAACAATGCTAAGCAGGACATCACAAAACCTTCTGCAACCACAACCTCATGGATACAGTGTGATACAGTCATGGAAATATAGGGATCTAAAGCTTTCTCTCATTTCTACTCATTATCATCTGTTCATTTAAGGCTTCTCTGTGTGGTTTCTGTGGTATGGTGGTTCAGTGTGAATGTGTGTTTTTTAAACAGCGTGTGTGGCATAAAGTGAAAACAGCCTGTCATTATTTTTGGAAAGCTGAGCTTTGACATACCGGAAAGACCTGAGAAGTCATTCCCAGAAATGCATGGAAATAGATGCTTGTGAAGGGATATTCAATGAGTAAGTACTTCTATGAGTGTGAGGATGGGAACTGGAACTTTTTTTGAATGGAAACAGGAAATGTCAATAGGACTGGAAACCGAACAGGAACAGATATTAGAACGGAAACGACAAAGAAAATGTTTTTTGTGGAAATAGGAAACAAGAATGGAATTGGCAGTAGAAATGTAAGCAAGAACATGAAGAGAAATAAACGTGGAACAAGCAAGGTGAAAAATGCAGGTGGAGATGGAATGGAAACTGAATGTGAACAGAAGAAAACAAACTGAAACAGAAAATATTAAAAGGAAAAGGAAGTCCAATGTAAAAAGAAGAAATAATAACAGAAACAGAATCTGTGAAGGGAAACTGGAATAAGACCAGTAACAGGATTGCAAGTGGGAATGAAAAGAAAGGTCTGCCTACCTGCTGAGTCTGAATTCATCATCATCACCCCCTCTGACTCCTAGGGAAGAAAAAGTATATAAGAGAATAAAGAGTCACTGACAATATACAGAAAGTGACCACAGATAAACTTCACCTGTGATCTCTGACCTCCAGAGAGTAATGACAAATGTACCATCAAAGTTCAAAAGGCCATCAGCAATGCAGTTCATTTAAGACAGATAGCAATAAAACACCTTTTTTATCTTGTGAGAAACGAGAGAACTCAACCCTTTAAAGACTCAACGAGCATCATCAACTAACATCGACATTCCAACATTGATAGCTGACTTTACACTGGCTTACAGTCCATAAAAGAGAACACGGCTGTTTAAAGCCAGTGTTTCAAGAAGCAGAAAAGGGATCACAGGAATGCTAAACTGGAAGTGTGAGTTTCTGGGGAGGTCGGGGAGGAATTCTCATCCTGAGAGCTGATGAGGTTATTGCAGTTCGGAAATCCAGCAAGTGCTGATCTCACACTTTCTTATTGATTGAAGACTCCAATTACACAAAAGAGCCAGAAGACAGAGATCTCACTCAGCAATCAATGAACACTATTTTAGTCTTTGATTCCAGAGTTACAATATGTCTGCACAAAGTGGAGAGACAGCCTAAGTCCAGTAAAAACTAGCAAGCAAGAGATATATAGATTTCTGTAAAAAAAAAAACAAACAAAAAAAACATAATATATACTTCATTTATATTATATATTAAACAATATTATTTTGTTTTGATAATATGTATAATTATTTTATTATATATTATTACTATATACAAATTTTAATTTTAAGCACTGCATGTATGTGAATACAATGATACATAAATATGGGAATCATCATTATCAGTACTGAGTATAAAGTTAAATATCAAAGAAACCAAAAAATACACAAACACAAATAAAGCACCCGCCACATAAGATAAAATCCCATCCTGTTCCATAGGCTCCAGTTCTTTCTTTAATCAAGGGGTTAACCTCAAGCTCTAAAAATATTGACACTTTTAGGGAGGCGGATGTTTATTTTTGGCTTGTTTCTGATCCTCACTCTTAGCTAGTCTCAGGGGTGTCTATCAAGTTGGGATAGAATGAAGGCCACTACAGAAATAATAGGTTTCTGATATGTCCCACATATCGGGCTTGGATGTGATATTCTCTAAAAGAGAGGACCCAGAGGAAATGCTGGAGCTGCATGTCTGACCAAGAATAACTTCAACAATACATGAAAGTGTTAGTTGAGACTGTATGGTTTCAACTGAACAAATGTTTCTTTTCAAAAGAAGAGGGGAAAGACCAATTTTCTCTGGAACAACTCCCACACTGACTCCAAGATCATTTGAGTTAGACCAAACTTAAAGGGGGGGTGAAATGCTATTTCATGCATACTGAGTTTTTTACACTGTTAAAGAGTTGGATTCCCATGCTAAACATGGACAAAGTTTCAAAAATTAAGTTGTACTTTAAAAATACTCCTTCCGGTTTGTCACAAGTTTCGGAAAGTTTTTTTCGAGTATGGCTCTGTGTGACGTTAGATGGAGCGGAATTTCCTTATATGGGTCCTAAGGCACTTCTGCCGGAAGAGCGCGCGCTCCCGTATAGCAGAGCACTGAGAGCACAACAGACTTCACTGATCAGAGCGAGAGCGTCGCAAAATGTCACAAAAGGAGTGTGTTTTTGGTTGTCAGGGCAAGACAACCCTGCACAGATTACCAAAAGAGAAACAGCATTAAGGGACCAGTGGATAGAGTTTATTTTTACAGAACATCAACGGAGTTGTGCAAGTGTTTTTGTTTGTTCCCTGCATTTCGAAGATGCTTGTTTTACAAACAAGGCCCAGTTTGACGCCGGATTTGCACATCGTTTATTTCTTAAGGATAATGCAGTCCCAACGAAAAAGGGTCACGATCGTGTGTTGGAACCGCATGCTGAGTAAAACTGCTTCAAATATCTCTGTGTTGTTAACTTAGCTATCGACGCGTAAGCACATCAAGTAAACAACATGCGATGTTGTCATCAAACTGCACTTTCCACATGTACAGCTTAAAAAAAAAAAAAGAAAAAGAAAAAAGACGACAAAGTGGAACTTATTCATTTTCCAAAACTCCTGAGCAAATATATACAGTTTCAATACATACCACATAGAGACGTCGTTGCTAATGCTGCTCTTGTTAAATTTCAGCCTCGGGATCTGATTCTGGATCATAAATAAACGGCTGAATCTGACTGTTAGATGGTTTGTTTTGGATGATGTTTTTTTCCTCACGTTAATGTCACAGCTTCCAAACGCTCTCAACGCAAAAGCCTACTGGCGCTCGTGATTCTTTAGCTCCGCCCACATGTCACGCCTCCAGCCGCTCGTGTCTTTCTGGGAAATATCGGTACAGACTATCTTTCTCTTATGAATATAATAAAACTAAAGACTTTTTGGAGTTATGAAGGACGCAGTACTACTCTATGGGTACTAAAGATTAACAGGATATTGAGTGAAAACGAGCATTTCACCCCCCCTTTAAAAACAGAGAACGTGCACAATCATGATCAGCAGACATAATCACAATCCTCTGACACCATCCAAGACGAGGACAGAAGTGACTTCCTTCATTGTATACCATCTTTAGACCCTAGACACTAAACACAAGTATGTGACTGTGAATGAGGATCAAACTCTACCAGACTTTCAAGAGGCAGAAATGTAAGTTTAAGTCCACTGAACACTATCCACACACTCCTTTACAGCATGTTGTGTGCCAATACTTTTTTTCCTTTTTCATTGGATGTTTTTTCAGAAAAACATCCGATGTGAAATGTAAAGAACAATCGAAAACTTACAGTTGCTCAGACGCATCATTAAAAATAAACTTCAGAAATGTGTTTCTACCATTCTGATCTTTAGGAAGGCTATCCTAAGTTTTTGGAATTTGGTTTAAGTATCCGTATGTTCACCTTGACCACACACTTATGCTGTTTTGTTGGGCATGGGCATCTCTGTGGTGATAGAAAGCTTCGTCCCAGGAAAAGCAAACTAAGCAGTTCACTACATCACAAGCCTGGATAACTTGTAGGTTTCCTTCTCACAGAATTATCTAATTTCCTTCATGTTTCCATAACCCAGGAGAAACAATGTAGCTGTGCAGGCGTGCTGGTGCAGAAACGCACCATGACCTGGTCATAAACGGCTGTTTTTTTCTCGAGGACAGGCCATTATCTGTTTTGCCTGCAGATGGCTAGACAGCGTGCAGAGCATGATGCGTCTGACCCTCTGCAGCTCGCTCACCACTCAGGGACAGCTGCATTTTATCAGCAGTAGCAAAGAAAAAATAAACTCAGTCCGAGAGGCCTGGCTCCCACGACCTTAAGCACCAACATATGCATTAAACAAAATGATTCAAAAACACATGCACATATACATGTAGAAATATACTGCAATAATTTGCAATATCTGCAATGTCAACACAGATAATACATGTTATCTTGTTATAAGTCATAAAAATGTACTGTAATGTCTCATATTGCTCTTCATTCAATCTCATTCTTTTCTAGGAAAAACTATTTAGATGTTAAAGAGTGATAAAAAAAAATGGACCACATTTCAAGAGTGTGTAATGTTTCACTGTTTTGTTTCTTCTGACTTGAGATGTGTGTGAGAGTGACGGTAAACTTGGACTGAGGGTTAAGCAGGGGCCATTTCTGCAACCTCTGTCAGACTCAAAATCCGTTGAGTCCCAGGGAATGGATGTCCCCCGCAGCAGTTTTACAGCTAGCCCAAATTTCACACACAACCCCTCGCAGAGCCTGGAACGAACAGATAATACTCAGCTGGGCCTGTAAATGAGGCATGCATGGGTTTGGCTTCACCATTTGTAACCGTAATCCTCTGTGTACGGAGTTCTATCTTCATTTGCACAATGCGAAATAAAAAAAACAAACCCCGGCTTTGTGTAGTATGAAAATAATAGAACTGCTTTTCACATTCTTACCGACTTTGTTCAGTCTGACAAGATAAAGAGATCGGGGTTGTAAAGTGGGTGTTCTGTTTTAATGCGACATGTTGGCACTCAGCAGATGGGACTTTAATTGACCGTGAGTTATGTAACACTCTGAGGACAATCACAACGGTCATGTTTCCTGAAATGTACTTCATCCGTCCTTAATCCGCAGCTGCGTTTGACAACACTGAAACCACACAATCTGAATCTTCATCACAGACCTGCTCTACCTGATCCAGAGGCGAGGAAACGAAATGAGACAAATTATTTGGTGTAAGCGTCATCATTAGAATTAGCAGGGTCACCTTATTTCCCTCACGTCAGCTCTCATACTAGACAGGAGACTGGTCTGACTCAGCCCCGGGACTAGAGTCAGAAGGTTAAGAAATGTCACAAGGGATCACAAGGGTGAAGTCGGGCATTATGCATGACCCCTGCTCTTTCTAAAATGCTTCAATCTATCAGAGAGTGATGGACAGAAATGCCGCCACACAAAGAGTCTGTGGGAAACATTACCAACCAAAGCTTACATGACAATAAAAGTAGTAAAACATTATTAAACATTAATTCTGAAACCATTTCTCTTTTCATACATACTGACAATATGGCCATAATTCATACTTATACCATTGAAATTGGAATGAAATTATTAAATGAAATTAAATAAACACCCACCAGAAAAAGATTGCCGGAAAGCATTAAGTATCACAAACTAGGTCTGAAAATTTCCTCTCTGTGAAAAGTAAACCGCACTTTTTTTTAGGAGGAAGTATGCAGAGAGATCTCAGACAAACTACAGAAAATAAATCACATTTTCTGATGGAGGCAATGACAGAGGATGTGCACACTTACTCCACCTAACATTTTCTGTTCACACACACAAACATAAATCTTATCAAGCACCACCTAATGAAAGTCAAACAAAGAGACTAACATGGGAAAGAGTCATTCAAGGACACAGGTGATGTAAACATGATTGAATCATGTAGTGGGGGCTGTTGTTCTCCGTACAGCCTCAAAGTCTCACAGTTGCGTTTCCACGGATCACAAATCAAACTACAATAGACATCAGTGTCTTCTACTTTTAGACTGGGAGATTTTTTTTTTCCTGTTTCAGAAAGGAGCATGGGCTTTCACTGCTGGATTGATATAACACATGCGTTTAAACTTCAGCATAGCTGCTTGCTCTGTAAACACATCTCATTCCAGAAGTATTCAGTACACACTTGATTTCATTAATCAAGGCCTTTAAAAAGGTATGTCTAGGACTGTTTTAGTTTCAAGAGGGCTAGAAACACCTAAGGCTTTGAATCACTTCAAGGAGCACTTTGTTGAAACTCAACTCAAGTAATCTCATGAAATTAAACAAGACAACAGAAGCACTCTTAGAAACAAGCAACTACCTGCAAGAACGTAATTGTTATATTTTTGTATATTTTTCCTAGAAACTAAAATTTACTTGAGAAGAAAATTATTTACATTTTATTGAAATAATATTCAATTATATACACATTGTGTATTATAACTTGTCAGAAAATACAGTACTGTGCAAATGTTTGAGGTCTGTATGATTTTAAAAAAAGTAATGAATATATATAAAAAAGATTATTTAGCAAGGATGCATTAGATTAAACTCCAGCACAACTGTTTTCAACGTTGCTCATAAGAAATGTTTATTGAGCACCAAATCAGTATATTAGAATGATTTCTGAAGGATCATGCGACACTGAAGACTGGAGCAATGGCTGCAAAAATTCAACTTTGTCAACACAGGAATAAATGACATTTTAAAATAGAAAATAATATTTTAAATTGCAATATCATTTAGTTTAAGTGATTTACTGTATTTTCACCAAAATGATAAATGTTCCCTTGTTGACCATAACAGACTACTTTCAAAAACAGATAATAAAAAATTCAGAGTATTTCAACAGTAATGTATACATTGAAGTAATTTGTTTTTACCCCCCAAATAAACTCTCTAATTTTAGTTAGGTGTATTCTTTAAATGTTAAAAATAAATCACTAAATGCAGGAAAGAAAAGTATCTCATCTACCTTTGTCAGATACGAGTCGATCACTTTTACTCAAGAAGAAACAAAACGGCAGGCTCCTCCCTGTTCCTTCTGTCCAGTTTGAACCTCAAGTTGAGAAATGATTCTGCACCACTGTACTAGATGGCACAAACACAGCAGTGAACAAGAATCAAAACTTTAAGTCACTTGACTTAAGCATGCACACCAACAGACTGAAGATTCCCCTGTGCCAGCTCACATATAGTGGAAATGATCTTGGCAATGGGACAGCGATATGACCTCACTTCCTCTCATTTCAGGCTAAACAGTGTGAAATCTGTGGCTTTTTCTCAGATATAGCTTGTTGTGCAACAGATTTCTGGGACAAACACGTCATGTTGCCCCAAACAGAGGAGCTGTATTTACAACCTCATCAAGAATGCCACTTTTGTCTTCAGACCTCGTAACAGACTAAAGGCAATTGATACAAGCATGTACAGCAGCTATTTCTGTAGGGTGGGTGTGTGCTGGGTAGAAGTTGGGTGTTAACAACATGCTCTTCCCTCTCGGTCGCCCATGAGTCCCCCTTGGCCACCCTCTCAAAAAACCTCATCCATCACACAATGGCTGCCTGTCTCCAAAGTCCCCGCTTGACTCTAGAGGAATGTCCAGCTTAGATCGGACACAGTGTGCATGTCTTAACATTGCACTGGGACTGTGAGGTCACCAATGCATCAACCCTAAAAACACGGTTGTGCCGTGACAGGCCCCTCCTCACAGACCGAAAGTTCTCTCACATGAGGCAATGTTGCAGCGGAGACAGTCGGTAACATAGTGACTCACTTAAAAACTTGTGGTCTTATGTCGGTTGCAGTGACAAAGAACAACTCTGGATGAAATATTTTAGATATTATTCAAAATATTTTTCTTTAAATATTTATGCTTTAATAAATTATCACAAATAGAACAAAATACTGTATACAATTCTTCTTGAAAGTTTGTGGTTAGGATTTTTTTTATATATGTTTTATGTTTTAATATTTTTGAGAATGTAATTTATTCCTGTGATGGAAAAGCATGATCCTTGAGAAATAAGTCTAGTATGCTGATTTGGGGCTCAATAGACACCCCTTATCATTATCAATGCTGAAAACAAATCAAATGCTTAATATTATATTTACAATTTTTAAAGATACTTTAATAGAAAGTTCAATAGAGCAGATTTTTATTTAGAAAAATATTTTGTCAAATTAAAAAATATATATTTATTGTCACTTGTGATTTAAAGTGCCTTTACTTAATAAAACTATTAATTTCTGTACAGTAGTGTATATTCACAAAAAAAAAAAAAAGTCCTATAGAACTATAGAAAGAGATTTTTGTTTGTATCAAAAAAAAGTGTGCACTACTGGCATCTATACATGGTAATTTTGGAGGTTTCAGCTGGGGGCCAGATGGCACATTCTATCAACCAATAACAAAATAAAAGATTTTAATATGGAAAATTAACCGCAGGTTTTCTCCAAACAATTATCCTTAATTAATGCGATACTAAATTAATTGGGGATGCTGTCTAAACACATGGCAACACATTCCACTACTGTTGTCATGACTGCTGATGTATGCTGAACTGGTGTCAGTAATTATGTTTATACGATGCTTTTCACACTAGGAGTTTCCACCTATAGAATCTATACACTACATCAATTATCCATTTTGTTATATATTCACATTGATTTAATATTTCTGTGAGTTTCTGATGTTATGGAGACATGCATCAGGGCAACATGGAAGTCCTGTTTAATTGGTTTTACTTTTTAAAAAGTGTCATTCAATGAAAAGAGTAATGAGATGAAAATATAGTGGAACTGTGTACAGTATCATAGAAATAGAATATAGTTATAATATTAGCTTGTAAAATATAGTTCTTGAAATGTGTTTAATTAGAACTAGTTTTTTTGTGCTATAAGATTTGGTATGTTTGTCAACAAGGTATCAGAACTGATGTCCACCATCAAGCATCAAAATATTGAATATATGATACAGAACAAGAGAGAGTGCCATGGTGCTACTTTGACTATGATATTTATACCAATATTCATATTAGGGCTGTCAAAATTTAAATGAAAATCATTTCTAAACATACACCAACCAGCACAGGAGAATACATCATTAGGCCTACCTGTTAAATATGGTAACTGTTCATAGTGACTTCAAAATAAAAGTTTAAACCCTTGCTCTGAGTTTGCATGTTTTGATGTCCACATGTTCTTGTTCCAGAAATGACAGTGGCTGTAGCATTTTTCTGTCATGAAGAAGTGGCCAAATAACAAAGAATAAGTGGACATCTCAATTAAATGTTGTATAGTCAGTATTAATATATAATATATATTAATATATTAATAATAACACCAAGATAACAGCACTTAACGACTACAGACCTGTGGCTCTAACATCTGTCGTTATGAAGTCGATTGAAAAACGGGTTCTGGGTTATCTGAAGGATATCACTGGACCCTTACTGGACCCCCTGCAGTTTGCTTACTGAGCAAACAGGTCCGTGGATGATGCAATCAATATGGGATTGCACTTCATCCTGCAACATCTGGACAAAACAGGGACTTATGTGAGGATCCTGTTTGTGGACTCTAGTTTGGCTTCAACACTATCATCCCAACAGCCCTCCAGACCAAACTGACACAGCTCTCTGTTCCTAGCTCTATCTGTCAGTGGATCACCAGCTTTCAGACAGATAGGGAACAGTTAGTGAGACTGGGGAAATTCATGTCAAACAGCTGCTCCACCAACACTGGTGCCCCTCAGGGATGTGTTCTCTCCCCACTGCTCTTCTTGCTGTACACTAACGACTGCACCTCTAAAGACCCTTCTGTCAAGCTCCTGAAGTTTGCAGACGACACCACACTCATCGGCCTCATTCAGGACGGTGACAAGTCTGCTTTCTGACAGGAAGTTAAAGAGCTGGCTGTCTGATGCAGTCTTAACAACCTGGAGCTGAACACGCTCAAAACAGTGGAGATGATAGTGGACTTCAGGAGAAACCCCCCTGCTCTCCCCCCACTCACCATCATGAATAGCACTGTGACTGCAGTGGAGTCATTCAGATTCCTGGGAACCACCATCTCTCAGGACCTGAAGTGGGACAATCACATTGACTCCATTGTGAATAAGGCCCAGCAAAGGTTGTACTTCCTTCGGCAGCTGAGGAAGTTTAACCTGCCACAGGAGCTGCTGAAACAGTTCTACTCAGCCGTCATTGAGTCTGTACTGTGTACTTCTATAACTGTCTGGTTTGGTTCAGCAACAAAATCAGACATCAGAAGACTACAGAGAACTGTTCGGACTGCCGAAAGGATTATTGGTGCTCCCCTGCCAACCCTTCAAGAACTGTATACATCCAGAGTGAGGAAAAGGGCTCAGAAAATCACTCTGGATCCCTCACATCCAAGTCACCCCATCTTTGAACTTTTGCCATCTGGCCGGCGCCTCAGAGACGCAAATACCAGAACAGCAAGGCACAAGAACAGTTTCTTCCTCCAGGCAATCTACCTCATGAACAGTTAAATGTTCCCTACTTATGCTTATAAACGTGCAATATCCTTATATTTATTTGTTACCCCTCCATCCTACTACATTCCTGCATCTTACATAATCCTATTCCATTATCATTTATAGCACAATTGTTTATACACTTATTTATTTGCAAGGTATTTTTCTTTTTTTTTTTGTCTGTTTTGTTGTCTCTGTTTACTGGAAGCTTGTGTCACTAAAACAAATTCCTTGTATGCGCAAGCATACTTGGCAATAAAGCTCTTTCTGATTCTGATTAAACAAGAATTAGATCGCACTGTAAAGTGTAAAAACAATTGGCACGTTGGCATTTTCTGCTGGCATTTGATATTATACATAATGTTATGATTGTATTGTATTTTTTACTACATTTTGAACTTTAACTGTTGTTCAATAAAGCTATATGATATTTTATTTGTACCAATTATTATTGCCTCATCACACGTGTATTTCAGGTAAGTCTGTTGTTCGCTTAGGTCTATTTTTTATTACAACAAAAAATCTGATTACCCGATTAATCATCAGAATAATCAACCAATTACTCGATTACAAACTAATTATTAGTGACAGCTATATGACAAAGATCACCTACTGTATACGATGCATAAAACATCACTGATCATTAGCAGCTTCCTCTTAAAGCACTTTTTCACCTCATTATTCCTCATAAATGTTTTTTTTTTCTTCAAAATCTAGCTAATGAATTGTGGAAGAGTTCTCTTCTGTGATTGAGTGAACATGAACATAAAATGAATCCTGAAAGCACTACAGTGTAAGCTTGTGCTACAGAGTGTGTCTTCGTGAACGTCTCTGTCAGGCTGTCTGCCGGTGCATGTCTCCGTGTGACACGCTGCTAGTCATAGCTGAAGATATTACATGACTCTACAGTATGTGTTCTCCACACTCCACCAGCCTCTGGAGCACTGGAGCTGTGTGTTTGGCAATCTGAAGATCTGGGGTTATAAAACAGGAAGTGGCTTCGTCGCCAGGCATTAAATTAGGGTTCTTTTTTTTTATAATTGTTGCCATTTTTAAAGACCCATGAAGTTGGTCAAAGAGGCCCCTATGTGAGAACCAATACAGAGTACCATCTGGAAAGACATGAGTGCCACAGCACAAAGCTATTTGTTAATTTGCTGGAAGTGTCTGGTCTGTGGAAAGCATGTTCCTAGTGTTAATTATGGTCTCTGTGACCCCCCAAAAACAGGATCATGGTGGGACGGGGAGACTGTATGGGTCACAAAACTGTAACAGAGCATGTTTTTAACAGAGTAAAGATGACTAAATCCCAAACTGCCTCTGGAATTGCTTTGATCAGGAATTACAATACTCAAAACAGATTTGAGGAACTAATTTCATGTATTAGAGTCCATTCTAAGATTCTTAAGGATATAACGAGTGCTTTAAAAACATTTTACTGCATTCCAGTGGAAACTAACAGTCACCACAGCTTTCTGATTCTTAATACGGCAGAGTATTGATTTTACTCTAATCATGAGGCAACCCACATTACATTCCCACAGAGAAATGGCCCTGACCATGACCCTGTGGTTTGCAATGTTAGAGAAAGTTAAATTAGAACAAGAAGAATGACAGACTGACCCACTTACAGTATAACAACATCTTGGCATCGCTGAGAACAGATAAAGCTTATGCAGCATTTTATAAACCAAGAACGCAATATATTATTCATAACTGTGGGGGATTTAAAAAAAACATCAGTGTAGGTTATATTTACACATCACAATGAAAAAGAACAATTAGTGTTATATCATTTATGTAAATATATATATATATATATATATATATATATATATATATATATATATATATATATATATATATATATATATATATATATATATATATATTCAGAGCAAATCACTGCCTAATTCCAAACAGATTATTGAATTTAAACAACCTCCTATAATTAATGTGCATCTTTAATTTAAATATAGATTGATTAACTTAAGAACACCCTAGAAACCACATACTGAAATGCCAAATGCAGCCATCCACTACTCCCCAATGGGCAAAACCTACTTGCATTCTCTTGTAAAAATGTACAAGTCTACTCATACAGCCTAGTTGTCCTGCTTTCATTTAAGAGGCATAATGAAGCCACATGGCATGTCCATCCCTGTGCCACAAACTCACAACCCAGAGATATAAATAAAACCTTCAGGGGCTTCAAAGTGTCTCTGAGCTGTATTGACAGAAAACAGACTGAGAGTGATGCAAAAAGCACGAAGTGCATTCTCAGAATTCATATCATTTTGTTCTTGCAATGCATGCTGGGAAAAGATCACACTCACCAAACTGATAATCACTTTAATGCCTTTCAATCTCCTGAACTGCATTACCTATTCAACACAGACAACAATACATGATTCCTTTTTAATCTGACAGCAGATATCTTACACCACTGATCAAAAGTTTGGGGCTGGCAAGATTTTCCAAATGTCTTTTAAGGATGTCTCTTACAAAAATACAGTAACAATAGTAATATTGGGAAATATTACTACAACTTAAAACAACTATTTTCTATTTTAAAATATTTTTAAATGTAAGTTATTAAGCCATTACTCCAGTCTTCAGTGTCACGTGATCCTCCAGAAATCATTCTGATATGCTGATTTGATGCTAAATAAATACTTTTATCAGTGTTGAAAACAGTTGCTCTGCATAATATTTTTATGAAAACTATGATACATTTTTTTCCAGAATTCTTTGATTAGTAGAAAGTTCAAAAGAACAGCATTCATTTTAAATGACAATCTTCTCTAACTTTGTAAATTACTTTACTGTTACTTTTGATCAATTTGATACATCTTTGCTGAATATACGTATTAATTCCTTAAAAACAAATCGTGTCGCAAACATTTGAAATGTAGTGCATCTTCAGGCTATGGACCTTCTACTGCATCTTCTGTATCTATAGCTGTTACTGCCATCTAGTGGAACACATTTAATATAGCGTCTGCATAATTAAGACCTTTTTTTCCCATGAAATACAAACAAATCAAATGCAAATGCGTTTGCAAAAAAACATGAACATTGAACATTATATAATAGTTGAGAATGAGACCCTCAGTTGTTCTCGGTGTGAAAAGATGGATCTCAAAACCATAGTCATTGTTGGAAAAGGGTTCAAATAAGCAAAAGATGCTGAAAAAACAAAGGATTTGTGAGATATGAAGGATTTTTCTGTAGAAGAGCGGGCAGTTTAACTGTTAAGACAAATAAGGGACTCCTGAACAACTATCACAAACAAACAAACAAACAAACAAAAATTGTTGTGGATCATCCAGGTAACAATTTTAACAGTTTTATCTTGTCTAAACGTCAAAAAAAAAAAAAAAAAAAAACACTTTTGAAATTGTCTGTTTAGTGATGTAAAAGTATAGAAAATATGTTACCTGAGTCTTCAGCAATCCAAGACAGGTAAGTTAGTGAAGCACTTTCTCTGGGATGGTATCTCAGTCTCACTGACATGAACTGCTGTTACATCCATAGACAGTAAAGGTTACATCAGGTTGTTCTCGGACAATACTTATACGGTTTACATGCCATCATTAGTAGGTGTCCATGTCCAACGATATGGCGAGTTGTTAAGCAACAGACAATCACAAACTATCTCAAGTACTAACCTCAATAAATATTCATACATGCTTTACACGAGCTGACAAGTACCAGGCTCTCAGAGAAAAAAAAAATGTGATGGCAAACACGTTAAATGTACTAAAAAAATAATAATAATATTTTGTGTTTTTTTGTGGTCAACTAAAACACATTTTGGACAGTTTCCCAGTCAAGTATTAACTGAACCACGTGCTCATCACGAGCTGTATGCATCTAATAAGAAGGCTAGTAGCCTATTGATTTCATAAATATGTAAACCGAAACATAACAAATGTTTTACATGTGCAGGTCCTAGATTAAGGTTTAATACATTTTGAGATTTTGGATGAATTGAGTTTTACCAAACGCGAAGTCACTTGTCCCTCTTCGCTCCCTGTAGTTGCCGTTCTGACGGCGCTGTGCGCGGGTTTGAGTTTCGCGGGAGCGGGCAGCTCACGATAACATAATATTGTTCAAGTTTCACAGAGGCGCGATATTCTCGTCACCCAGGGAGCAAAATGAGTTTATGGGTGGATAAATACAGACCAACGTCATTGGCTAAACTCGACTACCACAAGGAGCAAGCAAACCAGCTCAAAAATCTGGTAAAAAGCAGAAACTAACGTTACTCCATATATATAGACGTAACGTAACTTACTGGTGTTGGTGGTGTTTATGTCTGACTCAGTAAACAACTAAATATGAATTATATTTAATTTACATCATTGCGTTCTCTACTGGAAGAAAATACTTTAAATGTCTTGTTTACCATTGCAGAAACAGTCGTTTGTAATAACTGTGATAATGTTCTTCACTCATACCATTATGCTGTCTTTCATAAGTCATCAGACAGTACAACGATGTCTCATTGTTAAATTTGACAGGTCCAGTGTGGTGATTTTCCACATTTGTTGGTTTATGGACCGACTGGTGCTGGTAAGAAAACCCGGATCATGTGTTTGCTCAGAGAGCTGTACGGACCCGGTGTCGAGAAACTTCGGATTGAACACCAGTCCATCACGGTATTAAATAAATAAAACTGTTATGTTAACTATTAAGCTTTAAACTGCTGTTACATAGCCTATTAACTATCACTGTTCGTCTCTCGTAGACTCCATCTAAAAAGAAGCTTGAAATCAACACAATTGCCAGCAACTACCATCTAGAGGTGAATCCAAGGTAATTTAGACAAGTACTGGACTCTGTGTATGTTAGGAGCCTTTACTAGCAGAACCTGATGTCTGGTCTGTTTTCCTCAGTGATGCTGGGAACAGTGACCGTGTGGTCATTCAGGAACTGATCAAAACTGTTGCCCAGTCTCAGCAGATTCAGTCCAGTGCTCAAAGGGAGTTCAAAGGTTTGGCTTTGTTATTTCATTGGGTTAGATCATTAATCCGGATGTTAAATAGAGCTGCGTCTTGATTTGGTGATCTTATATTAATGATCCAGACACTTATATAACAGTAATGTAAGAGTAGTGGCAATTATATCAAATGTCTTTACAGTGGTGCTGCTGACAGAGGTGGACCGTCTCACTAAAGATGCCCAGCATGCCTTGCGCCGTACGATGGAGAAGTACATGTCTACTTGTCGATTGATCCTGTGCTGTAACTCCACCTCAAAAGTGATTGGCCCCATCAGGAGCAGGTGTCTGGCTGTGAGAGTCCCTCTACCAAGTGTGGAAGAGGTGAAGCAACATATATATTTTTTTAAAGTGGCATTAAAGAGATTTATAATGTTACAAAAAAATTATGTTTCAAATAAATGCAATTCTTTTGACATTCATTAAAGAATCCTGAAAAAAAACTATCACGATTTCTACATTGAAAATATTGAGAAATGTTTCTCCAGCACCAAATCAGTATATTATATTGATTTCTGAAGGATCAAGGAAAGACATTGAAGACTGGAGTAATGATGCTGAAATTCAAGTGTTCAAGTGTGTTGTGCTTGACGTGTGAAAACAACTCCACCTTTGTCCTCTCAGGTGTGCAGTGTTCTGTCAGGCGTGTGCAGGAAGGAGGGACTGCTGCTTCCTCCTGAACTGGCCAGACTGATCGCTGACAAATCTGGCCGTAACCTTCGTAAAGCCCTGCTGATGTGTGAGGCCTGCAGAGTTCAACAGTAAGTCAACAAGACTAAAGATCTGAGAGACTTAAATACATGATCGATGTTTTTCAGTTTTCCAGTGATAAACAACAAATGAAGCCTCTGAATGAACATAACTCACCTGACATGTATGCCACACTTGCAGTTTATTGAATCTTTTCCCAAATTGATTTTATCCTGCAGGTATCCATTCTCCCCAGACCAGGACATCCCCGAGACAGACTGGGAGGTTTACCTCAGAGAGACAGCTAATGCTATAGTCAGCCAGCAGAGCCCTCAAAGGTCAGAACATATTAGAATTGCATGCATTGATTTTTAGGGTTTCAAAGTCCTCTGCGATCCCTTACCTCTGATTCAACTATCAGTTGGTTTGGATCTTTTACATTAAGATAGATTTGAATAATTTTGGTTTCAATAACCTGGTATGTTTTTAGGTGGTATATATGTAAACTAAACGGTCTATTGTATTTTTGCAGACTTTTGGAGGTCCGGGCACGATTGTATGAACTTCTGACTCACTGTATCCCGCCAGAAGTCATCATGAAGGTACAGGTGCTTATTTGCAGCATAAAGAAATAATTTATTCTGTGAAATAGAATTAAACTTTCAATGTTAAATTAAAAATGGTTTGCATTGACTGCATTGACACTGTTTCTTTGCATGGTATTTAAGGGCCTGGTGACAGAGTTGCTAAGTAACTGTGATGGACACTTGAAGGCTGAGGTGGCTCAGATGGCGGCATACTACGAACACAGACTGCAGCTGGGCAGCAAAGCAGTCTACCACCTGGAGGCTTTTGTAGCTAAATTCATGGCCATCTACAAGAAGTTTATGGAAGATGGACTTGACAACTTTATGTTCTGAGCCACCTTAGTCTAAAAGAATAAGATGTATTAATTGTTTGTTTTTCATAATAAATGCCATTTCAAATGTTCTTGGCATGGTCTTATTGCTATTTGGGTATCTAGTCCAAGAGGTACAGAATTTCACATTGAGGATAAAATGAGTTAAGCCCTCACAGCGTAAAGCAAGACTTGAATTGAAATTGCAAACATGAATGTTAGAAAAGCTAAATATAATTTACATACAACTTAAAAAGTCCAAGATGGCTTACAGATAATTATAAGAGTATCTATAGAAAAATAAAGATTTCAAAGTTACTTTAATATGACGCGTAGTGCAACATTGAATGTTTATTTAATAAAGTATTTTATATATATATATATATATATAATATATATGACAATGTGAGTATGAGTGTGACATTTCTTAGCTAAGCTAACCACAGTAAGGCCTGTAATACACCAGAACAGAATAAAATACTTTTCCCCCATAACATTTATTTTACAACTCATGCAAAATGAAAAACTGTTGTGCAGACTTGACCAAATATTGCAAATATACTTAAATAAATAGTGTTTTTACACGGTAAAGCTGCAGTTAAATAATTATCCAGGTCTTCCTGGTTCATTTAGTACACATTACGAAATTCCATAAGTACTACAATTTAAGAAAAAGTTGAAAGTATAATATGTATGTTGTCAAACTAACCATTAAAACCAATAAATTAAGAGATGTAAGAGTCCACTGAAACCATTTCCTTTCATTTTTTGGTGGTTAATTTGTGTCTCTTGACTGAGTAGTAGATAACAAGGCCCACTGTGATCAGCATGCAAGAGCTCACCAGAGAGAGAAAGCCAATGACAGGCTGCTTGGTGAGGACATAACGTCCAGAGCCGTGCACTGCAACAAGGGGACACTGTTGATGAGGCGTGCCTGCGGCAGGGAAACCGTTGTGGTGGATGATGTTTTTATAATGGGCCAGTGAAGATTTTGAAATGACCTCCTCCTGCACATGACCATACATGCCAAAGCCTGGGTCCCGCCGGTCGCTGAACGCATAGGCAAAATAGCCCTTCAAATTGACTCCATCCAGAGTATATGCTAAAAAAAACAAATCAGAGGTTAGAAAACGACTGACATGAACTCATGAACTTGTAATGTAACTACAAAGCGAATTCAGATGACAAGGTAAATAAGGCCTTGCCAGTGTTTTGGGAATAGTAAACAAATATCTTTTTTTCCGAAGCTCTGATAAAGAGCGGCTTGCCAGTTTTCCTGAGATCAGCAAACTGTTTCCCTAGTTTTCCGTTTAATAATTAAGCTTCTGTGCGTGGATGTGTGTGTACAACATGAGCTTTGCTAGAGGCCTACATAGAAATGGCATTGCTTTGCGTCATCAGAACTGATTCAAGTGAGTTACTGTACTGGGAATCAAAAAAAAAAACTAAAAAACAATTTAAGCAATTACTTGATGTAAAATTAAAATATAAAATTTTATTATAGATTTTATAGATTTGTATTTTATCAATTGACAACATATAGTAATACATAAAAAATATCAGTATATAATTAGTTTTTATTCTTAATAACCTTTTATAACTTAATAATTAATAACGTTGTTTTCAATAGAGTCAATAAAAACAAAAAATAGCAATGTCAGGATAACCTAATTAGTAAATGTTAAAGCCTACTGTATCATATTTGATATGCAAATTTCTAATGCCTCTAAATTGAAAAAAAAACAAAAAACGTTGCAGAATCATCATTCTATTGCATCGCATTATATGTTTTGCACCCCACATTAAAAACCACATAAAACTGAACATTGAAATATTACCTTCATAAGACATATTATTCATAGATATGGACTTAAAATTCATATTTGGATGCATGCTATACGGTTATAAACAACTCAAATTATTTGCTCTTGATAAAAGCTAAAATCTGGGATTGGTATAAGCCACACTGGAGCTACCTGTTGGTGTGTAATACCTAACAATATATGGTTTCTTACCTTTCAAGGCCTCATTAATGTAGTTGTAAAGGTAGTAGATGCGCAAGCTATCCTTAAACCTAGCAATGTCCTCCTGAACTCCATTGGCCATCACATAAATGGGAACCCCTTTGTATCGAGAGTTAACCCAGTTCAGTGCCTTGCGAAGACCCCAGGGGACAACAGGAGAGTTGCGTCTTGGAGACATGATCCAGGTCACGTCAGATATCAGCTGTACCTGCAGCTTGTCCTTGAAAGTGTATTTGTCTTCCACCCCATCATACACCATTGAGGTAGTAAAATGGCTGATGGCGAAGAAATCGTAGGTTCCTTTAACCAACAGCCGATCTTCATTGCTAAATGTGGGTAAGTGGTAGTTGAAGAGATCAATATTGTTTCGCTGTTGGAGCCAACTACGCATCACCGCTGGGTAATCGCCACTTCCGAAGATGGGCTCTGCAAACCAGCCGACTCGAAAGTCCAGGACTCTGTTTGCAGGCTCGACGTCCTCTCTGTTGAAAGAAAACGCAGGTTCGACCCAGTCCATATGGAGAACCAATGATGCCTTGCCGCCTTGGGCTTTACGAAACTCGCTGTCATAGACGTGCCAAGCTAAAGCATGCGCACGGAGCAGCTGGTGACCCACAGTGTATTCAAGATCCTCATCGTTAGGTTCATTCAGCGTGATCCACAGCTTGACATGAGCTCCTAGCCGTTGGAAACACAACCTGGCGTAGTCTGCAAAGGCCTGGACTGTCTCCTCGCTCTGCCAGCCACCCCCAGCCTCAATGGGTGCCGGCAGGCTGGACAGTTTCCCTGTGTGGTGCCAAAGGGTCACAACAGGGGTTATGCTAACCTTTTGTAGCTCACTGACAAAGCAATGGTAGTATCTTAGAAGTGTTTCATTAGCATCAGACATCCTGCCTGTTGGGGTGATGGAGGACCAGTTGAGGGAGAAGTGGAAGTGTGAGACCTGCATACGGTGCACGTCAGACACCTGCTGGAGAATGCTGCCGTAATTGGCGCATTGGTGTGTCCTGCTCACAGAGGGCGCCAGCACACCCGGGACCTTTTTCAGCTCTCCGTTACCAGAAATGTTCCAGATGTAAACGCTAGGGTCGGCAAACTGGGTTGGAATAGTGTCAACCTTTAAAGCAGGATCAGGAGACATTCAGATGATTTTAGATACAAAATTAGAAAAATACGCAAATAATATATATATATATATCAATGTTTGAACAAAGGTCAAAGATAAAGTTAAATGCATTGTACGATCTACACAGAATCTAAGTTCTGTATAAGTGACCTTTGAATGGGACAAACAAAAACAATCTAAGTTCGATTTGCTCGGCCAAAGAGTGCAAAGTACAGCAATTTCCTTAATTTTGTGCAGTTAGATTTCCTTTTCCTTTTCTTTTTTTGTATTTAAAAAGGAACGATGACATTAATCAACATTCAAATAAATATAAATATACCAGAGTTAGCCAAAAGGCTAATTTGCTTTGTCAGTCATTCTCTCTCTAAAAAAAGCCTGTACCTGTATTGAGTTGGCTGCAACTCCCCAGGCAAAGTCACAGGGAAAGACGCCTTGTGCAGGGCGGTTCTCGGGCAGCTGGGGGAAGCCATTCTTCTCTATGAGTTTGCTGTAGAAAGTGGCAGATGTCTTTGGCTCTCTTTTCAGATCAGGAGTGTTGAAATCCACATAGAATAGCCCTCGTCGTATTCCATATTCACGATACCACTCATACCCATCCAACAGAGACCAGGCTGTGTAGCCAATCACATTTACTTTGTCAAGGCGGATTGCTTTAAAGAGAAGAAAATGATTGTTTATAATCAATTACTAATTGTGAAATGCAGAATGCTAAATAAGACTGTTAAGCCTACATCATAAATGCTCCTTTAACCATTAAAATATATGTGTGGCTTTGGACCACAAAACCAGTCTTAAGTGTAAACTTTTACTTTAACTGATTTATACATCATCTGAAAGCTGAATAGAAAGCTTTCCATTGATGTATGGTTTATCAGGATTGGACAATATATGGCTGAGATACAACTATTTGAAAATCTGGAATCTGAAAAGGGTGCAAAAACAATCAAAACACTGAGAAAATCACCTTTAAAGTTGTCCAAATGAATTCTTAGCAATGCATATTACTAATCAAAGATTATATATTATATAATATATTTACAGTAGGAAATATCTTCAAAAATATCTTCATGGAAAATTATCTTTACTTAAAATCCTAATGATTTTTGGCATAAAAGAAAAATATATAATTGTGACCCATAAAATGTTTTTTTTTTTTCGACTATTGCTACAAATATACCCCAGCGACGTTTTTAGGTCCAGTGTCACATGAGATGATCTCAAACTGCTCAATATACTGGTTGATATATGATTTATTGTCATTTCATCAAACACCCTCGGTTCATCCATGTACCTTTTAGAGTCTCCATAATAAAGCGCTTTAGGTAATACATATGCTTGGCATCCTTTGTTTTCATGTTGCCACTTCCATACCAGCCGCTCTCCACCACAAAGATGGGAGGATTGTTATACTCGGCTCGGACCCAGTAGAGCAGCATCCTCAGACCTAAGTCTTCTGTCTGGCCAAAGCGGAGACTGTCATTGATCAGCTGAAAACTTAGAGCAGGTCCGTGAGAAAGGGCAAAGAAGTCCGCCGTTCCATTAACATACAAGCTCTCGGTCTCCGTGAAGGACGGCAGTCTGTGGGTCAAATTGCGTTTCATGCAGGGTGGATAGTCTCCGTCCACAAACAACGGACGGGCGAACCAGCCAAGCACAAAGTCCAGAGAACACTGACAGGCTTTGCTGTTCTCCTGTCTGGTTCTGCTAGGTTTGATCCAGTGGGAGGCCAGAGCCATGGACACTTGCCCACCCTGACTGGAACGATAATGGTCATCATACAAGTGCCAGGCTGCTGCATGAGCCTAAAAGACAACACAGATAAATAAATATATATATATATTAATTAAATTGTTTAAATTAGTATATGTGTATATAATGACTTGGCTTCAGTGGGTAACCAGTCTTGGGCTACAGGGTGACATGGCTGCCAGCATGTTATAATTACCTTCAGTAGATTATGTCCAACTCTGAAAGGCAAATCGGAGTCATTTTTGATACCAGGTGCCACAACCCCAGTTCCATATCCATGCCAGGCCACGACAAAAGGATTGTCAATGGTAATCCAAAATTTCACATCAGAGCCAAATGTTTTAAAACAAAAATCTGCATATTCCCGGAAAAGTTCGACCATAAGCAAATTGCTCCATCCTCCAAACAGGGTCTGCAAACTCTCTGGCAGGTCCCAATGATACAAAGTCACCACGGGCTGCACTTTAATTTCCTTCAATCCACGAATTAGATTTTTATAATACTCCACACCTTTTTTGTTGTAACTTTCTTTGGTGCCGTTGGAGAAGATGCGAGGCCAGGACAGAGAAAAACGATAGTGACTAACTCCAAGTTGCTGCAGGGCTCGGAGATCTCCCGGGATATTGTGATAACTGTCACTGCCAACGTCGCCTCTGGATACCCGGGTCCCTCCTCGAGTGAAAGTGTCCCAGATAGACGTACCCTTCCCGTCTTTCTCCCAGGCTCCTTCGACTGAATAGGCAGCGGTGCCGACAGCCCACATAAACTTGTCAGGGAAAGTGTCATAGAGGAAGGCTTTGTCGCCGGGATATGGAAGTTTGCTAAATCTATCCCATGTGTGCAGTCCTGCGCCTGGAGCAGCTGCTGTCCACTGTGGCTGACAGAACAACACAAGCGCCAAAACAATCCATGGTACTTTCATGGTGCCAGAGAACTGGACGACTTTCCAACTGTTAAACAAGTGAACTGTGTCTCTTACCTCACTCCGAGCCGATTGCAACTGTGGCATAACCCACTTGGCCCCATCTGGGCCCGTTTTTGTCCTCTCAGGAAATCTATCAATTATTACCCAGGCACTTGACGGGTAAATAGGTATCCAAGCACTGCGCAATTCCAGCCTCCATAATAACATATTTCCTCCTGCTTGTGTATGATAGGGCAAATATGATTATACAGTATCACAACAACAACATCAAACAATTTATGATTTCTTCAGTGGCTCTAAAGGGCAACTGAATCTTTTTTAAGACTGTAAAACCTATGAATGAACCACGTTATAGGAATACTGATCCTCTAGTTATCCAGTAATCCAAAACGGTTATCCAATGACTTTCAACTTATGAATGAAATACATCTACAGTAGATTACATTAATTTTAACAGTCCAGAATTGTAAAATGCATCAAAAATTAAAATTAAAAATAAAAACCTTCATATGGTCATTTTGAATTGGTCAGCACAATATGGTTTTGGATGCCTTTGCTTGGTTTCAACTGCATTCTGTGTGCTACAAACAGGTGTACTTTTAATAGCTAGAACTTTATTAAGTTATAAAATACAAATTTTACAGTATAAGTGAAAGTACTTGTATGTATGTACTTGGAAAAAGACATGCATTTCATTGAATTGTCTGACTGCATTTATGGAAACTTTCTCTCCATCTGGAAGGCTAATGACAGTGTGCACCCGCGCGATCGATACCAGAAGAAAAATCTGCCATTGTAATATGTTAATGCCAATAATATGTTCCCTGGGATTTTTTTATTAGCTTTAAACCAGCCATGTGGCCCTCTGAAGAAGCCATGTTCACAGTATCTGGGCAGTTGGCCTGTCAAAACATCAAACATTACAGTCACATTTACTGCCAATGTACATACTGTAATTCAATTAATTTATTACTTTGATAGGAAATATATATATATGTTTCTAATGTACTGTTTATAGGAATTATATGCTGCTCTAAATAATCACCAAACATTATTAAACCCCTTAAAATTATATTATTTCACAAGACATCTATCTCCTCCTTACCTTGTGCCATTCAGACGAGGAAAAATCAATGGTGTGTGTCCTGTTTCCCTGCAAGGCTTGTTTGTCAGTGCCCTGTTAAAGATCAATTTTATATGAATTTATAATGGGTGGTTAAGCATAATGTATTTTCCATAGCACAAGTGAATGGTAATATTATGTTACACTGAAACGTTGTAGCCAAAATGATTTTATTCCATATAGATTCATTTTAAATAGAGACAAAAGATAAAAGATAAAACAAAAGAGAAGAAAGAAACAAATCAAAAAAGTGTGTTTCAACTGGAACAAAAACAACACTCACTGAGCACCGAACTTACTTAGTGACGCATATTTATGTCTAAAACATTTCAGGCCTTCCTCTTATCTGGAGGTGGTGGTAATCAAAGGCTGTTGATTCATGAACTGAAGACTCACTTGTTGTTTAAGTTGATCCAATGGAACTGTTCCTAAAAAAAGTTACTTTGAATGAGAGTGTCTGCTGAACAACTACTGCTACTAACAGTGCTTGAAGACAAGCCAATGTGCAATACAGTTGATAACCGATTTCTATTAATTTCTTTTAATTAAAAAATAAATAACCGGAAATAACCTCCTCAATCATAAAACAAAAATGAACCTTAATCTGGAAATGCCACCTAGATTAAACAACTTGAACTATAGTGAACCTAGAATAGAATTTAAGACCTTTAGTAACCCTTTAGTTTAGTTCTGTTTGTTTGCTATTCATAAACTGCATAACAGAGGCACAGAGGCTTTTAAAATCCAGCTTTTATTACCCCCCACTTATTTGAATGCCTAGCAACACACAACTCACTGCTATTCAAATCTCCAGTAAAGGAGTCAGTAGATGAAAAGACTATTCTGTAATCTAGTTTTTGTCAATTAACATGCCGTTAACAAGATTTTAGGTTAAAATATAATTAATGAAATGAAGATAGATCATATTTATAGAGCATATTTAATTTATATAGGCCTATACATGTTTTAATTGATTAAATTATAAATATTTATCATCCTGTGATATGGCAAATCATTTTTCAACTGCAAATATTCCAAGGTGTCTCTCAGTTGCAGTACAGTACATTACAATGATCATCTCTAAATAATTTCACTGTAAAATTGCTGTTTTAAAAATAAAAGCAGGATAGTTGAGGAACCAGGCTTGACTTGTCAAACATTCGATATATATATAAATGCAGACTGATCTGAACCTGATGCTAATGCGTCACATCCGCAATCTCTCCCTGAGCCACGCCCACACGTGATAAATGCTAATTAGGTAGCGCCAATTAAGGCGTGTTCCCTGTAAAAAAATAAATATTCAGCAGCAGTGCCTCGGCTGTTGCTCCCACCACAATGGAGGATTTTCTCATGCCACCTTTCAACTGCAGAGGGTATCCTGGCTATTTCCCCTTTTATCCCGGCAACGGGAAATTTAAACAACAAAACTGGAACAAAAAGGGAAATAATGTGTATGTTGAGCCAAATGCCCCCGATTATTTCGACGTTTATAAGTGTGCGCAGTTAAAAGCCATATTATCTCAGGTGAACCCGAACTTAACGCCACGCCTACGCAAGGCCAACACTAGAGAGTTCGGTGTGCAAGTGAATCCAAAGGTAGATGCCATTGTCCAATGTTCACTCGGGCCCAAAACGCTTTTTTATCGCGGTGATAAATGGGAGTCCCCGAGGACGCCGTCCATCAGCTCTCTGAGAGACACCCTGCCCAGCACACCCGTCAACTCCGTGCGCTTCTCCCGGCCCGTCGCCATCTACTCTCCCGTCTTCGACCGCAGGATCTTCTCCTTATCCACGACTGTCGGCGAAAGTAAGGACGGTGGAGGGGATGAGAGCAAGAGGACGGACAGCGAGACGGACGATGACGAGAACTGTACACCGGATGAACCCACGCACAACGAATCACTGCAGGAGAAGTCAGTGGTCCGGCGAAATAAACGGTCTAACTTTCAGGTTTGTTATGGGGAAACTTCCAATGCAACCTTAAATTATAGTGGATACTGTATTTTCGAGTTACGGTTTATATACGAGAAAGAAAGAAGTTAGTAATGAACCCAAAGTAGTCAAATTTCGAGGTCTCATCACTTGGTTAATCAACGAATAAAATTTGCCCTAATGAATATGCAACTATGTATTCACCCAATCAGCGTTGAGCGTTCACAGCTCGGGACGAGTGCGAGACTTGTAATGACGTCATGTCTGTCTATTCGCAACTTGCAGAAGCGAAGAAAACCTTTTTTTTTCTATTTATTTATTTTGGGGGGTCCTCAATATTTGACGAGTAAAACTTTGAGAGAGTTACTGACTGGTTATTGTATACCAAACTACATGTAAATTGCATTTGGTGAAAATGGATCTTGAGTATTCTAACAATTTATTTTTGTTTAGTTTTTGGAGCAGAAATATGGATTTTATCACTGCAGTAAGTGCAATATTCGATGGGAAAGTGCATTCGTGTGGTGCGTCTCGGGAACCTCGAAGGTAAAAAGCATTGACTCAAACTTTTAAACTTGAGATTTTAAACCTAATCAAATGCTGTTTTCACAGGTGTACTTCAAGCAGCACTGCAGGAAGTGTCAGGCGGGGTTGAATCCGTTTAGGGTGGAGTCCATTCAGTGCCAGGTATGATTTGGGTGTGTGTGTGTGTGTGTGTGAGAGAGAGAGAGAGAGAGATTAATTAAATTTTGTTTCACAAGGTTTGCTGCAAGACTCGCTGCTGCTGTGAACGGAAGCAGAGGCACATTGACACGTGTCGTCCTCACCGCCAGGATCTGTGCGGCCGCTGCAAGGGCAAAGGCCTTTCCTGTGACACCATCTACAGTTTCAAGTACATCGTCTGATTGTTCAGGTCCATGCATTTTAGAATCTGCATTGGTGGCTCAAGCGACGTATTCGGTGGGATGTTTTTTTTTTTGTATACTAATGTATAAATTTATAAAAACTAATAAAGTATTGCAGCATGATACTGGTGTCGGTGCAATCCGTTTCTGCTTTGTTAATTTGGTAGTTAACCCAAAAATAAGCTAAATTACTCACGCTTTTAAAAAAGGGTAATGCATTTCTAACTGAACTGTTTTGTTCCAATTTCATTCGATGAGATCTGACACCGTTTGGATCCCAATATTCCTCAAAATGACATTGTGTTCTGCAACAGCAGTGCATATAGGTTTGGAGTTTTATAACTTTTTTTTTTTTTTATATATATATATATATATATATATATATATATATATATGTACTCTCTTGTCAAAAATAAGAAAATGAGTCAAAAAAAAAAAAAAAAACTGGAAGAATCACAACATGAAGAAAGCACAATTTACTTCACAAAAGCTTTTCAATATTTACATGGGCGTAGGGGGAACGATAACAACTTCCCCAAAGAGGCTTTACATGATGCACTCCCTAGGCATGCATTAGTGACAAACACTATTCTCCATGTGATAACTCCCTTTTCCACTTTATATAAATTAAAATTTTAATAAAACTACTTTTTTTTTTTAATAAATACAATTTGAAAGTAAACACAATGCATGCTTGGCAACTGACAAAGAACAATTTTGAAAACTATGTTCAATACATTGATTACAAATTGACCCTAAATGTGAGCCTGTGTATGGGGGAGTGCAGAACGTTGATTGAAATGCAGCCAAACAATCTCATATCAGCACTTGAAGTAGAATCGGCTTCAGCCGTAGTAGCTTTACGGTTGAATGAACAAATCGCTGAATGTCAGCGCATGTCTCTATGTGCAGGTGCGGAGGCTGATATTTAGCGATACGCCAGTGATGGACAGGTTCACAAAGACACAAGCTCTCAGCATTTAAGTATTACAAGAATCGTGACAATGACTGAAGACATACAAATAGTATACTGTGTTGTTCCATCTTCAGATTGCAGCATGTCCGGATCAATCTTAAAGACGTCCTTGAACAGTTACAGTAGAAAGGCATCCATTTCAGTGATCCATCATTGCACATTCCCCACGTTAACAAACCAAGTGGAAGTTCTCACTTGGGTGCTACCTTTCCAAAAATGCAACATTGCTCTTAGTAGCAAACAGGATTTTTTCTTCTTCTCATGGTTTACGACATGAAAATGTCAACATAGTGCAATAATTAAAAGATGCGTTTGAGTGACTCAATCCAAGGAATCTCGCAGGAGCAGCTCTGTTTCTCCATTATTGCTGCACATTTGAGGACCTGAGGACACGTTCACTCTCAGGAGCCCTTTCCTATTCAGTACAGTCAAGGATGCTTGAGCAAGTTTCCCTAAGAAGGGCACAAGTTTATGAGTTACACCCTCAAAAGGGTGGCAGCACTCCCAAACGTCACACTGGATCTGGCCTGGAGCGGGTGGCAGGAGTGGAGGGTCTTGGGATGAGGGCTGGCGCAGGAGAGGTTGGGTGACTATGGAGGAATCCAGTGGTCGGGCGGTCCAGGCCAGGGTTGGTCTGGGGTGCTGCAGGCTTCCTGTCAGAGACTCAAGCCGGACACGCTGGAATCCAGGAGGCTGGATGAGATCACCTGGTACCCCTGAGCACGCCGGATCATGTCCCGGATCTCTCCGTTGAGCTCCATGATCTTTGTGCAGACATCTGACATGTCCTTGTTCGAGCCAACCAGGGCAAAAGTGCCAGTTTGGCCCAGAGTTTGGTGGCGGAAGTATACGTTGAGGAGTGTCTGGATCTCATCCTCTGAGCTGGCACCGAAAATGTCATTTGGCCACATTCGTCTAAAAAGTAGAAGAAAGCTTATGCAACGATAATAAAATTCCATGCTTTTCAATATTAAGTTCAGCACCACAATGAAAAATAATATGCTGTTATTATTTATTAATAAAAAATAAATTCATTAAAATTAAATAAATAAATAGATGATAGATTTTAATTTTAGAAACAAATTCAGAAACAAATTAATTTTAGTTTCTGTTACATGGTATATTACAAAGACAGAATAAAAAAACGCCTTAGTTAAAAATAAAAACATTACATATTATAGAAATAACATTAGACAGTGCTTAGAAATTAAATGATTTAAAACAAATTTGAATAGTTTGCACATTATCACGAACAGTCATACAATTAAATGAACTAAAGAGTGAAAACTAACAAAAAACTAATTTACAAAACTAATTGATATATGATATATAAAATTCTCAAATATTATATCAAATATTATTTTTGATAGTCACTCCCTGGGAAACACCCCATAGTTGAAAATATTAAATAAAATTAAAGTCAGAGTAAAAATAAAAAATTTAAATTCAACTTAATCTATGCTACACAAAAAACAGAGTTTTGTCTCCCCCTATTGGTGTCATATCTCACCTGCACTCTTGAGTGTAGCGGATGGCCATAGAGAACTCGTTGTTGTTCAAGCACTCCAGGATGGCCTGTACAGCTGCCTCTGAGCTGGGGAAGATGGACTGGGAGCTGTGCCTTTCCTGATCCTCTAGATCACCAGCTAAAGAGGCTTCCGCTAGCCGCAGGCAATTCTTCAGATCGCTCAGTTCACGAGACATGTTCCACAGCTTCAGATTGAAAGCAAACGGTCAAGAGTGTTTCCAGTCAACAATACAATTCAACCTGCTAGTGGCAACTTTTTATAGTCAGCCAATCATATATATTTTTTCCCAATTACTAAATATTTGGTTTCTCATAGATGCACTACTTATTTTTTTATGTTTAAGGTTACCATTGTAACTGTAGAATGCCCAAATTATCACCAAATTCATTTATTTAGCAAACAAACATTTTATTTGCTATTTTAACCGTACAATGTTTGTTTAGACTTATTTCAGGTTTGTTTAAATAATGCTCACATTACAAAAAATTAAATCAACCAAAAAGAGATTAGGTGTATTTGCTGGGTACTGGCTGTACTGTGTACCTCTGGCACAGAGCTGATGGTGTTCACTTGTCCGATGAGTTTACAATACGACTGAAACAGCAGAAGGAGCTGGAAGTGAAGTTTGTACAGTCGCTGACACAACTCCAATTGCTGTGGATGATAAAGATACAATAGTCACATGACATATTAAAGGAATCATAAAAATTCAAGGCCACAAAGAGTAAATACAGAACTCTAACACCCATCACACTGTCTATATCTTGCATGTAAGATCATGCAAGTAAATGCTTGCAGTTAAAGTGAACTGAATGCATGTAGTGAACTATAGGGGCTGCAAACACAGATCTCTCACTCTAACAGATGAAAAAGTTTTTAATTTTAAACTTACAGCCAGAGTTTCCATTTGCTGCAGAGCATGTCATATAACAGGAAAGAGTTGAGAAGGGAGAAACAAACAGTGTTAATACCCAGCATGCAATTTGTGAGACCGTGCCACTATGCTCAGAAATCCCATCCACATAATTAGAGGATTAGTGCCAGTCACATTCAATCCAAGAACCCAAGCCATATAAATCAAGCAGAGTATGAGGAGGCACACAGGGCCGACAAGAAGAAGAAGAGTGCATTGCATTGATGATACCACCGTTCCAAAGGATTTTATTTAGCAAGAATGCATTAAATTGATCAAAAGTGACAGCAGAAACATGTTACGAAATTTTTTTTTTCAATATATTTCTAATCATTAAAGAATTATAAGAATACATATACACACACAATGTACAGATTTAACAGGAACTATTATGTACATATGAATATTGATTCATGTAAACAATGGCAAGGTGGAAGAGCTCGCATGGGCCACTATTTTTACCTTCTCCTCAGAGTCTCCAGGCTGACAGGTGATCACACCATCATCCAGATACCTTGGAAATGTGGCCTTACAGTTCTGCAACCACTGTTGAAAGAGGAGAAGAGAAAATACAGTTTTTAATGTAAGTTGATTTTTGCCATTTTTTCATTCATCCAGTGAAAATTATAAGTCTGATCACTTAAAGAAGTCGTATGATTGGAGGTCTTACTCAATTCTGTAGCTCAAACTACTGTAGCAATTCTATTTCGCAGCTTCAAGTGCTTCTGTATGAGAATCTTAGCAGGCTACAATGACTTACTGAGACGACTGCTTCCTCCCGGGTGTTAAATGTGTCCAGATACTCCTGCAGCTCAAGAACACTGAACTTCATCTTCTCTAGAAGCCCATAAGAAACAATCTACAAGAGGAAAGGCAAGACCTAGTATAAAAATACTTTCTGACTGCTTGTTTATAATATTTATTAGGCTATGTCCCTGAAGCAAAGACTTAAGTAATCAACTTTGAACATCCACTGACCGTTTCTGCATCCACATACAGCGTGGGACAGTCTGAGCATAAGGCCAACATCTCTGATGACTGCACAAATTTGGACCCAATTCCCCTCAGGCTGTCTCCAAGGTAACTGGCAGCTTCGCTGGTCAGGGAGAGTAACTTATTCTGGATATTCTACAGAGGAAAATACATATAAACAATGCAAAAAAAAAATGACTTGTGGACTCCTAAATAGCTAATATGAATAGAATGTTTTAACTGGACTGTGTACATATAAGGGTGACTTTACCTGAAACATTGTGGAGAAGATGTGGAAGGTGTAGACGGCACAAGACCCATCCGTATCACTCAACAGCTGGTTAATGTGACTCCGCCAGGCTTCTTCAGCATCGTCACACACCGTGGGCTGAAATGCTGCCAAGATGGCAGAGAAAAAGGGGGAGGGTGGAGGAGGAAAGCCCAGCTCATCCAGATCATCTTGGTCCTCCCCAAAATGGTAGCTATTGAAACCAGAAGAAAGGATGTTACCCTTCAATAACCATGCCAGTTAACAGTCTAATGCTATTAAACTGTACTGATGTGTTCACCTGGGCAGGGAGTTTGGGTTCTGGTTGATTCCAGTTCGGTTTTGTTCTGTAGGAAGGTCCAGATTAGTACTAGAGCCACAGTCAAACCTCATTGGCAGCTCATTTGCACCAAATGGCAGGTCATCCTCTTGGACATTCGACTCCTCGTCTTCTGGTAAAACCTGTGAAGATGATGAGATGAGATGAGAAACTCTTTACAGTAAAAGAGTTAAGAGAGATGAGAGAGAGAGTCAAGTGGTCACGACAACTCTCAAGATCTAAACTGCTTTCCTGAACAAAAAAAATGCAGCTGTATCTTCTTATACACTCATTAGACTCAATATACACTCATTATAACATTATTAATGTAACACAAGGTTATAAAAAATACATGTGAATGTCAATGCACACATTCTTAAATAATATATATATATATATATATATATATATATATATATATATATATATATATATATATATACAAATAATTTATATGTATTCAACTTTAAATTGTGTGAACCAAACTTAATGTGAGTTAGCAAATCTACGAATCTCACATTAGCAAATCTAAATGTCACAAACATGCCAGTAAGAGTTTCAAACTGCTTGATGAAGTAGATCTACAGTAGGTTCTATGTTTGGTTGTATTTGCACGCTTGCAGAATAAGTTTGAATGGGCTTAATGTCATTTTAAACATACAGGTGGCATGATGTGGTCATCTGGTAGTGATGCTCCCAAGCAAGGTGTAGCAGCATTAAGAGAATTTGGGTCAGCTGATGTGGTGTCGTAGGAAGTAGAAAGAGAGTCTGTCTGATTGGTGTCCTCTGAGGGGGAGAGGTTCATGGTCTGAAATGAAAAAATGCCCAGCTTAAAGAAACTACCATCAAGCTCGGACAGACTGATAGATAGATAGAAAGATAGAACACATACTAGTTGAGAGTGGGAGAGGCTTTGGCTGGTGGAATTGGACTCTTCCTCAGAGGAGTCATCGGTGTCCTGTTGGGCATCACGTAGGCCGGTGCAGGGGGTGATGTCAGAGTGCTGGCTCTCCTCCAGGAGCTCAGTCAGATCTGTGCTGTCCAGAGAGCGCCGGCGTACTCCCCAGTTAAAGTTATCCATACTCTCACCCTAATAAAACAAACACATCGCACTCATTTAACACACGAGTTGATGTTGGGTGTAAACTATTCTGGCCTCTTCAGCCCAAGGAACTAGATATAACACACTTTTCATTAATCATGCCAAAAAGAAGAACACATGCAAACATATATTAAACACAATAGACCAATATCTAAAAATATATGGGAAACAAAGCAAAACACAACACAAAAAGAAAACATTTTCTAATAAGTATTTAAAACAATCTGAATTTTAATTGTTTTCTAACAAAAATGAGGAATGTGAGGAATGTTTTCATGTGAATGAAACGAAAATAATGGCATGAGATACTGCTAACATGCATTTCTAAAGTATGTAATATGACATCCATATTTAAAACACATAAAAAACAACTAATCTCTTTAGCCACAGCAGCTTATGACAGATTAGAGCCTACATCACTGACACATCATTTAAGAGGCTCTGAACAGGTATGGAAACATGATCTCAGTCCTCTGTCACATGCTAACACAGCTGTTCTTACCTGCAGCTCCTACAGCAGCACAGGAGAGAAAGAGAGAGAGTGTTAGCCACACAGCGAGAAAGACCAGAGGAAAAGCAATGGGCACATTAGTCAGGCAGTCTCTGATCAGCTAAAGTGTTATCTCCTTATCCAGAGAGCACATGAATAAAATAACTGAAAGAGTAAGGAAAGACAGAAAGCTGAAAGATTTTTTAGTAGAGACAGGAATTTTAACTTAATTCAATGGTTTTGGCTTCAGTTCTGAGTCCACTTAACAATTTAATAAAAAAAATAGCGGAACCAAATTAATTTATATTACATCCAATTACATTAACCAAAATAATGTTAAAGGAAAAGGAAGGAATCAGTTTGCAAATGTATTTGTTAGAGACATAAAACAAAAGTATTTACAAAATCAACTAGAATTTGAAGTCATCAAGACTTTTTCATATTTTTGAAAGAAATCCATTATGCTCATCAAGGTTGCATTTATTTGATAAAAAATACAGTATTATTGTGATTTATTTATATTAGGATTTTAGATTTTATTCCTCTGATTTCATTAGTTTTTAGCAGCCATTACTCCAGTCATCATTGTCACGTCACGTCATTCAGAAATTATTCTGATATCCTTATTTGGTGCTCAGATAACCTTTCTTATTTTCACCTTTGAAAATGATTGTTCTGTTCCTTACTTCTGAGGAAACCGTGATCCAATTTGATTTATGATTATTTGATGGATATAAAGTTCAAAAGAACAGCATATATTCGAAATAGAAATCCTTATAAATGTTGTGACTGTCACTTTTGATCATGTTAATGCATCCTTGCTGAATAAAAGTATACGTTTCTTTAAAAAAAAATCTTTCTGACCCCAAACCTTTGAACAGTGGTGTATGCATTTTTAAATGAAACAAAAAAAAATATAATCAGATTTTCTACTCGCCTCTCCATCTTCCAGCTCTACGTCCAGGAAGTCAAAGTCCCTGAAGACTCTGAACTGCTGTTCTGATGCGGTATCATCCAAGGTGTCCTCCCGGGTCCCATCCTCAGACGACACCTGACTGGGCTGATGCTCCATGAGGTCCAGATCACCACAGGATGAGAAGATCACCTGAGACAAACAAACATGATAGTAGAATCAACATGGAGTCTGGGTATGAAAATAAATCATCATGCAATGGTCCAATTATTAAGGTGCCTTGTAAGACTTTAGGCCCGTTCACACCAAGAACGATAACTATGAAGATAACTATATTAGCGTCCACACCAGCAAACGATATTGTCTGTGTATTCTAAGCGGACGTGCGTCTGCTGCTTTAAATTCTCAAGCTCATTACAGCAGAATTGATTCTGATTGGTTGGCAATGTTTTTATCGTTCATCAGAAAAAAAAAATCATTCTGAAAGTGATTCCAACAATATCGTTTTTCTGTGCCTTTATCGTTATAGTTGTGGTGTGGACTCTGCTATTCTTTAATATTAAGAACGATTTTTAGAACTATATCTTTATTGTTATCATGCTTGGTGTGAACGGGCCTTAAGACTTGTTCTTTATTTGTTATGGAATTACATGCACAATAATCTATATGACCAAAGTGATAAGTGTCATATAAAGCTTAATTAATAACAGTGACATTGTGGACTTACTGATGGGTTCTTTGTGAGGCCAACTTCCTGTCCGCAGAGTGACAGAACATTCACCAGCTTCTCTCTTGTTCGCTTCTGTTAAACAAAATGAAATTACTAACTGAAAAAGCAGACTGATAGAATCGCTGATTTAATGTCATCAAGAACAAAGAGGAAGTTAAAAGACACCATTTAAAGCAGCCCAAGTGAAATTAAGTTTCTCTCCTTTGTACATTGACTAATATGGACAGCATGAAATGTCACCTGTGATGACTGTGGCCGTTTCCAGCTGACTGGCACCAAGACGGTGTTTGAATTGGACCCTGAAGAGGTGGAGGACGTGCTACGTGTCACTGCGATCGCACGGGCTTTCCCATCTCTCCCTCCTGATCCCTGCAGGTCATCATATCTGCGGCCAATAACAGGCGTCTGAACACAAACACATACATGCATACAATATATTTGTTAAAAACAAACATATTTTTACAATATAGACTGAACACAGACATGTAACCGCCCACACAGACATGAGCACACCAGCACAACAACAAGCTCTGGGGAGTTTGTAGCCACTCATAGGCGCACACTTCCCATGAATCACAGCCTTCCTGTAGATTATCAAGCATGTGTGGAAAAATAGCCTAATTGCTGAACTCCTTATCATTGTGCACATGCTACATCTGGACAGGATATTACTACTTTCATCAGGGTGGACCAGAGGCAAGAACTCAAATTCTAGGAACTGAGGGTTTCCTGTAGTTGTGCACGAAGCAACAAGAGGGATATCATACATAAATTTGGCTCTGAGGAGCTCTTCGTTATACCTGGAGAACGCAGGACTTTTGGTGGTTCCTGCACCTGCTGCAAAGCTACAAAAATGTGTTAAAAGGGAATGTAAATTCATATCTTTCTCCAGTTAATATGAATTCCTTGTTCCAGATTAGTTGTTACATGAAATGAATATAACCAGAATTGACCCTGAAATTTAAGATTAATATTGAACAACCTGAGGTTGTTTAGGTTTTACATTCTTTGACCTATTCAGTGTTAAACATCACACAAAAAGCAGTCACTTTCTCGTAAGCTGCTCTGTACATTCTGACATCTTTTTGTTCATTAGATTGCTGTTGAAACGCCCAGATAGGCAGAATCTCACCCACACTTCATTCTGAACAGTTATTAATCACAAGTGCAGTCAAAACACATCTCCCCAAACTTCCGTTGACTATTATCCCCATTTCTCCATCTGAAAGCGAGCTGAGAACCTGAGCGAATTCCCTTTGGCCTAAAATGTTCCAAAAACAAAGGCAAAGAGGCTGCGCCCTTCACAGGATCTGATAACAAATGCATGTTCAAAAACAATCACACGGACACACCTGAAGAGATGAATGAGGCAGAGAACCTGTGGAGTATAATCTAACTGAAAAATGATATTTCCAAAAGCATAAACATTATTTTTGCCAACAGAAAGAAAAAGCAAAACATGCATGTAAACAAATGAACAACAATATGTATTGTGCGCACTGTGTAAAGTACCTCAGATATGTCAAAATGGAATTCCAGTGTCTTTCCTGGCAGGGCTTTAGATGAGCCATCCCACATCATACGGCTAACCTCCAGGTGGGCTAGGTCACCATGGGTGTAGGACGGCAGGGATAGGCTGGCCGAACGGGAAACAACCAGCTTCAAAATGTTCAGAGCTTCCTTCCAGTGAACCGTCTTGAGGGCACACACATAATGAATAACAATTGAGACTGAACTTCTTACAAATGACCAGATGAATCCTCATTCAAGTGGTTCAGCGGGAGAATCTCACCTGTACAAATTTCTCAATGGTTTTTAGCACCTCTACATTGAAAGGTTTGACCTGAATTCCTGCCAAATCCATGTGGCTCAGCAGACTGTAGATGATCTGCAGTAGGGGCTGTTGCATGCTGGGTAATCCTTTATCTAGCAACTATGAAGAGAGCTGGTATTAAAAGGGTGCTCATCAAATACTATATCAGCTGCTGCATATCTATCATTTTGTAACATATATTTAGACATTTAAGCCTCAGGACAGCTCACCTCAGCCATATATGTCACCAGATTGAGTATGATATCCGAAAAGGCCTCATGCAGGTAGCGGCACACTACATTAACCCACGAGAAGGGGTCTCTGGTGTAAGAACGAGTCTTATACAGAGTCATTACATGCGCTAGGTGAGAAAGTTTAGTGTTCTTGTCTTTCTCCTCCAGACACACCTAGAAAACACACAATAAACAGTCATATTAGCAGTAATACATTTCATATTGTAAGTATTTAAACCTTTGGGAGCTCATAAGATCATTTCTATTTGTATGGTGTAATATTAATAATATTTGATTTTATTGTGGTCAGTTGTCTCACTATATACACTTAGATATGTGTGCTACTACTGACTGAGACTCTGTTGAAGTAAACAAGGCAGCAGAAATATGGACACTAGCTGAGATTTTGTTGTAAATACTTAGGCTGCATGCTGAATAAGTCTAGAAAAAAAAAACACTTCCGAAGTTGGATATAATATAGGATTAGGTGTGAGAACGAGTCAAGTTTGTTTTCACATTCAGGAGTAAATGTCAATGAAGTGCAGGTTGTATTTCATAATAGGAGTGTATAGAGAAAAGGAGGCAGGGCAGACCTGTGCAATCCTCTCAGCACTTTCTTTACAAAACTGCGTAGGGCTACCGAAATGTTGCACCAAGTGAGGCAGCAGGCAAAGCACATTCAGAGGAAAACCTGAGCAGGCAGAGAAGTAAACATGAAATTAAGTGAAAGTGGAAAAAAAACACAGTAAAACAATGTAAAAGCATATCAGGTTGAGCAGCCTTCACTCTTACACATGAGAGTAAAGACCTAGAATAGCAAGATTTTAAAACAAAGGTAAGATTGGATTTTAGGCTTTGGTTTAGTTTAGTAAAATAGTGCATCAACATCTTGTTTCCTGCTGACAAGACTCTTGGAATTCAACACGACACTTTTCAGTCTCACTTCTGTGTGCAAATAGCTGCAGGCAAGTATAATGCATAAAAAAATCCATAGAGATGTATCCACCAAGGCTGAAACGATTAACAAAAGGTCAGGCTAAATTATTCACCGGTGTTTAATACTTCAGGTTAGATGTTTAGAAATTTTTTTCAGAATATCACTACACTGGGCTGATATTTCTAAATAACATTGGTTTAAAAAAATAAAAATGTTTCATATTTAATTAGTTAAGTAAAAATAAACCTTGCAAAACTAGTTTTAAATATATTGCAAGCACTATTACAAATAATCTTGAGTAGTATAAAAAAAAGTCTGGGCCTTTAATATGATTCATGGCATTAAGAAAACTATTTTACAACAAATAAGACAACTTATAGACACAAACACAGACACAAAAGCTTCCAACAAAACATGACATGACTCTAAATGCTCAAGCCAGCCTAGATTAAACACTGTTTGTTTGTACAATGACAAAGTCTACAAGGACAGGAGTAGAAAGCATTAACTGTTTGTCACTGCTTTTGTGTCATTCAGTCACTTTAGACCCATGTGAACAGGCTGTAAAATTATGCTACTATCGTTCTACCCACCTATAGCCTGCGATGTGTCGACTACTGGCACTCGAGAAACAGGTGTAAGCTGACAGAACAGCTGAAGCGTAAGATCATTCGTGGCCGGAGAAGTGAATCCCTTCAGGAGCAGCTGCTGCAGCCCGGAAAAGCCACTCCACCTCAGCTGGGCCTGGAGTTTCTCTAGTCTCTCCCTGTTCTCCTGCAGATCCAATGGAACCCGTGCCAGCAGTTTGTGTACCAGCCTCAATGACATCTGGTACTCGAATTCAAAGTCTGACTCCATGAGCGACACCGCCACCCAGAAGATGGTGGCGAGCAGGTTGGCGGGGTGACTGGAGTGGGAGGGGTCGGTGATGACACTTGTGTCTGCACGGGTAGAGTTTGAGGATGTACTGCGGGCTGATCGGGCAAGACCTTGTTGGGTACAGGCTTGGATGCGGTCCAGCGTGGCGCTGCGAGGAGGGTTGGAGGATGAGTTTTCTCCACTTTCGCCGAACTTCTTGGGGACGGAGTAACTGCGCTGGTGCTTGTTCCGCTCGTTAGTCCCACCCTCTTGCTGCAGGTTCAGCTGCCCTGTGCTGTTACGGTTTGGGTTGAGCTTCCCGCTCACCAGGAACTCTGGAGAGGAATCTCTGTACATGGAAGAGACATTGCAGGTATGTTAAGAAAAACAGCTGAATAATTTAATACTTTTTTCCCTCCTGTTATATTGTTATCAATACTACCATTCAAAAGTTTGGGGGCGGTAAAAGCTTTTAATGTCTTCGAAAGAAATCTCTTATGCTCACCAAGGCTGCATTTATTGACCTAAATTACAGTAAAACAGTAATATTTAGACATTTTCTATGTGAATATAAATGTAATAAATTCCTGTGATGGCAAAACTGAACTGCCATTAAAGCAGCCATTACTCCGGTCTTCAGTGTCACATGATCCTTTAGAAATGATAACACGCTGACTTGGTGTTTAAAAAAAATTTATTGAAAACAGTTGTGCTGCTTAACATTTTAGTGGAAATCATTATATTTTTCTTAGGATTCTTTGAGGAGTAAAAAGTTTAAAAGTTACAAATTTGTATTTATTTGTAAAAGTCTTTTTTTTGTGTAAAAGTCACTTTTGATCAATTTAATGCATCCTTGCTGAATACAATTTATTATTTTGTTATTATTACTATTTTACATTTATATATAAAATCTTGTTGACCCCACACTTTTGAAAGGTAGTGTACTGTAGCTATGAAATATTTTAGGCTGAAATGGGTGGAAAGCATAATGCACGGCATGAAATTCTCACCTCGTCAAAGCTGCCATAAGTTCACTGTTGTTCAGACATTCAGCTAAATTATCCACAACAGACTCCAGAGTGAGTAAAATCTCCATTACGTAACCCTGGAAGGCAGTAAAATAAAAATCGTATCAATAAGAAATTAAGAATTATTTGACCACCAATTGCATTTAAACAATCAAACTGAAGTACTCTAGAGAGCCATATTATTATAGCATCTATTGCACGGATGGTAAGTGATACTCTTGCTGATGGATGCACACCTGTACTTCATCCCCATGTTCTCCCACAACCTCCACAAGGCGTGAGAGCAGGTCAGATACAGCATGGGCAGAGAGTGGTTGTCTCAAGGCACGGAAGATCTGAAACGAGCGCCCGGCGTAATGGCGGGAGGAGCTGCAGAGTGCCGTCTGCAAAGCAACGTCGCTCAGCTGATGCTCTAGATGGAAATCTGACACATGACATTTATCAGTCGCTTATCAAACAACCTCTGTTCCGATATATAATATACAGGATATTTCATTCTTTAAATAAGACACATAAATGCACTAAGAATTTTTGGTAATTACCTGATTTGGACTCCTTGAACACAGAAACCACATGCCGGAGAAAGTTGGTGAGCTGCTCGGTACTCTTAGAGTTGGGGTTCTTTGGCGTGATGTCTTCATGGCACCAAAGTGGTCCGAATGCCCTGAGTAAGGACAGGACAGTACTCCATGCACTGTACCACCACCACCACCGAATCACAAATACATGAACTACTGCTATCTAAATGCCTGATTTAATGACTCTGGGAAATGCCCAATTTAGCCGGATTTTTTTTTTTTAAACAATATGAGTTTGAGCAAAATTAAAATGAAATAAATTTAAATAAAATAAATGTAAAATAAAGTAAATAATATAAAACATTTCAACTAATTTAAGTAATAAAATATTAAAATAATAATAAAAACAATTTATTAAAATTAAATGATGGAATAATTATTTAGAATTTTACTTAAAAAAATATATATATTGATGTTTGGCCACTAGGGGATGTGTGAGCTTTGGAATATTTGATAGTTGATGCACCATCCATTTTTGTCTCATCATCTTGATGAACATATTTATATGCATTCTAGATTAGTGCCTTACTCCTCATTCATTTTAGGCTTTGTGTATGAAAAAATACTCCCATTTGAGTATTTTCATCCACATATATCGAAACAACTGCTAAAAACCCAGTATCTTTGCCACATACCTGGTGGTGAGGAACTCAATGAGCTTGTTGGTTTTCTCCTCTGATTCTATGGAGGACTCGTCTAGTTCCTCCAGGTCAGCTGTGATTTGTGGCAGGTTTCCGATGCTTCCTCCCAGGCTCACACTAGAGGAGGTGGAGGACGAGCTAAGTCCGGAATCGGCCACTGGTGATGCCTGCCACTCCCGCAGGAAGTCAAACCCCCCTATTCAAACGAGAGTATGGTTTAAATACACAATGCATGCAGGTAAAATAATAATAAAAATATTGTGTCAGCAACCTGTTTTTTTTTTTAATGTGCCTTTTTGCCATTTCGAACTCATCTTCGCTGCATGTCTATACTATCATAATATGAACTACACTTTAAACCTTTAACTGTAAGCAGTGACTTTTCAGATTGTGTCTATCAGGTATCAGTCAGCAATGAAACAGAAACATCAGTTACACGCAGGAGATAAAAGATTAAATGACAGAAAAACCTCAGTCGTAATGCAAACTGGGACTTGGCATAGTGTTTGGCCTAATTACCTCAGTCTCTTTTATAGTGAGAAAGACAAACAGCTGCCAAAAATACTTTAAATTCTATGCCAAAGAGAATTAAATCCTAACCCTTGGGCTTTAGCTTTAAAATAGTTACCCACTTCCTCATTTGTAAGTTTAAGATGTGAATCTTATACTCACACTGTCTGCTCTTTGCTGCTGCAAGTGATGTGATAAAATAAGGTCAGATGAATTTACATTTACATTTAGTCATTTCGCAGATGCTTTTATCCAAAGGGACTTACAAATGAGGACAATGGAAGTAATCAAAATCTAATGCAATATAATGCAAAGTCTCTGTTATTGTGCATTGATCTTGCTGTGCTCTTGTACAGTGGTGTTTAAAACAAGGAATTGTGGGTAAAGAAGCAATGACTGTACCCAAAGGAAATTTTTTACAGATTTCCATAAATTTTTTACAGCTTTCCATAAATCATGATTGTTTTGATTGTTACTTTGAGTTAGATGTTTCTCCCACAGAATTTAGTATCTCTGCATATCTGAGCACAGTTTGAAATCTATATGTATTTTTTTGTGATTTTTGTTTTTATGAGAGCTAAAACAAAACCTCTAGCAAGAAATAAGAATTATTTTTGTGCACTGCAAGAAACGCTATGATCATTTCTGTCAGTTGTTGGTGTCTTTTTGTGTCATGTTTGATTCTGGGTAGAGAACTGATTTTACCTGTGTAGAGGTATTCAGGCTGGTAGCTGGATTTAACGGTGAGGGTCTTGTTGTCACCAATCTCTCTGGTTAGTAACAGGACAGAGGCAATGACCTGGAAGTTGTTGTTGCAAGAGAGGGCGATGAGGAGATGCAGGAGTAACCTCTTGCTGTGCTCAAAAACCTCCGGCCGGTAATGATCCAAACCTGAGAGGACAGAGATGCACAAGTAAATGAACTGATCTAATCTGAGCTTAACAGAACAGAAGTCAGTGAAGTGGACAGGAATGAACAACATTCTGAACCTGAACTAAACTACTTTCAAAGGGTGTTCCCACTGTTGTACGGTTGCATAATGCTGATAACACATCATGTTTTCAAGAAAAAGCACAAAACAAAAAACAGGGCTCTGTGCAACAATGCATACTTGTGATACAGTGCAAGTGTTCAGGATTTTTTACAATAACATTTAAATCCTACAAATCTTTAGACCTACCATGAGCACAGAAATTAGTTGTTAGTGTAACTTGTAATTTGACATTCATTAAAAATGGTGCTCAAATTCTGATTATGAACTACACTGATCACAGCGCACAGATTACTCCACTGTTGGGAGTTATCATTACTATGGGAACAGAAGAATCATAACAAAGCAGCTGCCAACTCCCACAATGCATTTACAAATATCTGAATACTATGAATCAATATTTTATTTTTTTCTAATTAATTTTAATACAAATTTCAAACATTTGATTACAAATTATGTATCTATATATAAAAAAAAACAGTGTTGAGAAATTGAACAGTCACTATCGCGTTTATAACCAAAACACCAAATATCACAGGTGTGCCTCTAGTCAAAAAGAGAAACATGTTGTGGGACAATGCTGACGACATCAAGAGTCTGAGAGAGATAAGCCATGATTAGATGGCATTTCACCAGCCCCCACTTTCTTTCCTTCTCAGCCACGTTTTCCATCACAGACATTTTTCACATTTCTGGAATTTCAGCAGTTATTCAGACAGACTGAATTACAGTGGAGAATGCGGCCACTATATAGACCAGAGCAAATATCTGAATGTGTTCTCACAGATAGACACCCAGACACAAACATACACTACCTCACATCTTTTAATTAAAAAAGGTACAATCTAGATCAGGGATTTCTTTACTTTTAAATAGCACTGTAACAAAACAAAAAAAAGGTGAGACAAAGAGACAAAGTGCTTACCTAGGAAGAGAGCATGAAGAAGCAGTGGCAGGTGTAGTGCCCAGTCCTCTCTCACACTGTGGTCCACAACCATCTCCGTCATGAAGATCACAGCTATGTTACACCTGCCGGCACAAACATGCAACAAAAACAGTGTTACATACTAAACCTCATTGGTTGTAGCATCCACTGAAAGATGTACATATTTACTATAAGAGAATTGAGGCCCAGTGCTCATGTGAGCCATGCAAGTTTGAATCCGGCATGCAACATTTCACAATCTTGAGAGCATCTCTCCGGTCCATTATTTCCCATCCTCTCTTTGCTAATTTATCTATCAAAATGGCAAAAAGGCCTAAAATGAAGACAAACCGGGTTAAGCACAGCTGTGACTATGAATCACCTAATTAAATTCAAGATCCTTAAAAATAACCAACTGGTATATACAGATGGCTTTTTATTTGGCTTGTGCATATCTAGGCAGAAAACACAGAGGGTAGTTTATTTTTACCAGGTATTCCTGTTAACTAATTCTGCTCATATTTTCAATAACTCATGAGTTGTGATGTGTATCTTCCTTTTCAGGTGTCAGCGTGAGTCTCCACAGATCTGATGAACTTGACAGATTATATTAAATTACTTATAAAAACCCCAACTATGTTGTTGCACCACCCCGGATGCATGCCTGAGCGTCTGCAACTCCCTCCTGAAAAATCAGCAAACGTCAGAAGGATGCCGGTAAGAACTGCTGTCATGGTAATACTACAACAGTTCCTCTCTTGTAAACAAAACAGAGTCGTGGCTTACTGCTGTAAGATACTACAGCAAACTAACACAAGTGGATTTTATGGGACTGGGTTTATGGTGTGAATGTTTTGTGAGTTTAAGACATTTTAAGATCTCATTCAGGCTGACTTCATTAATATGCAAAGGAAGTCAAAAGCAGAAGGAAGGCTCGGGTGGTACCTGTGAAGGGGTCCCCGTGGGGTGATGGTCTCAGGCAGGTAGTCCACCAGAGGGGCCCAACAGCCTCCGTTCACAGGCATGGGAAGAGGCTGAGGTCTGTCACTTTCCAATACACTTATCAACCAGGCAGCATATGGAGGCAAAGGGTCATCTTTTAAAACACACAATAGGCATCAAAAAATCAGCTGGGCATTACAGTAAAACAGAACTATAATATAATAAATGTGCAATAAACATTGACTTCAGAAAGCATTGACCACAGAGCGAAAGATATGAAACTGGGACAGCTTTGTAAGGCACATGAGTCAAATATACAGTTTAGCACCACTACAATATTTGACTACAGAATGCTGGGACTGACCAATCAGAATCAAGCATTCCAGAAAGCCCTATGAAAGGGAACATTTTGAAATGTGTCTATAGCTTCACAAATAATTAAAGTTAAATCATATTGATCCAATTTTAAATCAGTTGAATCATCTGAATCTGAATTTCTACAGACAAAATAAATCAGGAAATATTTCTAAACTGTTCTTGAAATGTCTGCTATCTTAAAGTATAATATAATGTTATTGTTTATCCTTATGTTGATTAAAAAATAATAATTCTAAATTAGCTGACAATTTAGAATGAAAAATGATTAATACATTAAAAATAAATAATAATACGCTATAATGAATGAATTAATTGAATTGAAGAGTAATTTCAGTCCGTCACTTCATATGAACATGTGGTGTGATGAGTTGATTTAGAAAAGTGTTTTTAGGAAATTATATTATCTTATCATTCATCTCCAATAGAGCTGCCATCTAGCCACTCGTCCATCAGCTGTCATGACAGATATGTAGGCAGGACAAAAGCAGGCAGCTCCCACACCCAAAACTCGCGAATATGAGTGCACAACTGGTTGACATGCACATGCATGAGAGAATATACAGACAAAAGCATGTGTCGTGACCTTAATTTCAGTACCGAATTCCTTAATACGGAGACACAATGCTCTAGCAAGCATGTATTATTTTCTATATACAGTATGCGCCAAATGGTAAGTCACATGTACAGTTGTCAGCTGTTTGAAATTTGAAGCTGTAAAACAATGAGTGTAAATGTATCCTTATTTGTACTGTATGTGTCAGAGTGTGGATTGTCAGCTGTGATCCATCTGTTGCTCTGTTCTTGTAATCTGGAGAATTACTGACTGTAACCTATAAAGTCTGGAGTTGCACAAACTGTACTGTGAGCCTCAAAGTTGTCCCTAACTATGTCCATAATACAGGTCAGATGAAGAACTTACTTTTCTCTTCATCGTAAGAACCTCCTGAGCTGTTGCTGTAGCGTGATTCCAGACGGTTATGAGCCCGGGATCTGCTGCTCAACCTGAGAAATTGTGTGGACAAAACACATGTTAGGGAACATAAAATGCACATGCATATTGAATTAACATGTATAAATGGGCTGTTTAACAACCTAGTAGCTGCCTACTTATACAGCATAAACATGGTACAGCCCATATGTGGTGGAGAATTTACTGTATCAAAAAATAATAATAAAATATGTAAAAAAGAATACACCTCTCTCCATATTTAAGGAAATCAACATTATATGCAGAAAGCTGTACCTCTCTTCATTCTCTCTAGTGATCTTTCCCTCATCTGTCTCCTGGAAATTTTCTTGTCCAGGTACTACCGTATTACTGCTAGATGTTGTGCCTTTGCAAACAAACAAAACACTGATTATTAAATCATTATTAGAGAATAACCATATGGTACATTGGGTTATGAGATTCACAGCATTCTATACAGTACAACCCAGGCTTCTGAAACTGGATTGACCAAAGTATAGGACAGTCACTGCTCAACTGAGCTAGAACTGCATTTATAAGCACCTATATGTACATTTATAGACTATTATAAATTATTTATTGAATAGTGCTTCCAGCAATTTATACATTTTAGACCTTCATTGTTTTAAAAATCTATTCAGGAATACACTTTTCTTCTGACACAGCACTCAGAAAAAATAAATGCTGCTAAAATATGTGGACCATATGTGCTTCACCTGAGGCCACAACAGAGGTCTTGTTACTGGCAACGAAACGGTAAAATGGTGGGTTGTCACAGTGTAGGACCACTGGGTTTACTGGGTCTGTCTGCTGAAGCTCAAAGAGCAGCTCCTCCATGGTCTGAATGGTGTTGTTCCGACACAGATATATCACCACTTTTTTAATCTAAAAACAGTTCAAAACAAATTTAGTCCATTATAAATGTCCAATAAAATAACAGTGTTGGTTAAGAGTGTCTATATGTGTGTTTTCCTTACATATGGCAGCAGTGTAGTGTCACTGCTGACTCCGCACAAGCTTATGAGGAACTGCAGCGTTATTCTCAGGTTGTTACTCCACCTGTCATTGGCCACAAGAGCATTCCAGGCATTCTCCATCTCAGGACCTGGGACTTCATCTCCATACTGATGAGAAACCATATAAATCATCTTAGTTGATTGTCAAATTTTTAAAGGGGCCATTTTTCGACACTTTTCAGCAATCATTATAGCACTGAATAATAGTTGGGAATAATTTTTGCATAAACATCCTAAATAATCATAATTTGGTTTTCTTCTTCATCTCATCAATTTTCAGATTAGTAGAATGAACTGAGATATTAAAGAGCTATTCTTTTTTTTTTCCTCATGTATGAGTTGAGTCATTACCACAACTGGATATTTACGCAATAGTGAAGCGCCTCTCACCTTTGCAGTCATGAACATGAGGTTGTTTAGGACCAGTGAGGTGGCCTGCAGAGAGCCCCAGCCGTTGCCTTTGAGCCTGTGGGTGATTCCCAGGTTGTCAGCCTGGCCACGAGCCTCTTCTTCTGGAGTGCATGGGCTGGAGGTTGGGGGGAGCAGTCCTGTATCCACCAGCTCTATGTTATTAAGCCACGGCAGCAGGTAGGTCAGCATGATCTGTCTGCCGTTAGGGTGAGTGGTGGGGAACCTCTGGCTGACCTCTGGATGTGAGAGATGATTGTGGATAAAAAACTAAGTGGGCAGGTTTAGTTGAAAATTTGAGCTGCATTACAATAACAGAGCATGCTCTACCAAGCCCATTCTTTTGCATGTACAGTTTGTGTTTATTTGCTTCTGGTAGGGCAACAGTATGGTGACACATCCGAACATCAGGCTAAGAGGTATTCCTTGTAAAGCATGAGTAAGTGTGTCACAGACACAGACATGCACACCTTACCTGAGAAGAGAGGCAGGGTGAGTTCTGGATACATGCAGGCCAGCTGGTTTGAGAGCTGGAAAAGAGAAACGCTGTATAGTGGTGGTAAAGGACCATGTGTGCCATACAGGATATTTCCAGATTTTTGTCCCACAGTCCTTTTTGAGTATACGGACAACTTGGACTCCAGAACCTGAATGACAAAGAAAAAAAATGGGGAAAAAATATTTTGTAGAGAAAATTAGTATTAAAAAAGGTATATAAAAAGAAATAAATCTTTCAGCTATTGAAAATACAAGAAAATCAAATAAAAATCTGAACTTGACTTGAACTCTGACTAGGAAAAAAAAATCAGATACCTGCATGAGCTGCATGGATATCTCGTAAATCTCTCTACTTGTGTCAGATGACTTAAACAACACCAGATTCAAAAGGGTTACAATGTCACACGGATAATTCCTGAATAGGAAGAAAGAAAGAAAAACACAGATTAAAAAAAAGTATGACATGCTTTCTGAAAACAAGGTAACCTTGCCAATGATGAAGGCTCTAATTACCTGCTACCACACACAGTAGCAATAGCTTTGAAGCACCCTGAAGCGAGCTGGTATGATCCAGTGAAGCAGCGATCCACAGCCCAGTTAAAAAGATTCACCTGATCTGGGTTTAGTTCCAGGAGCAGGATAACAACCTCACAGCCCAGCCGATGCACCTGTAGCCCAGGGCGGTGATAAAAGCGTGAGTGTTTAAATGTGTGCTTTTTCCATAATCATAAAAAGCTGAATAAAAGTTATTCCAATCTGACAGTCATTCATTTCAACTTTAATTGCAGGCCTAAACAAATAAGATAAAACTCATTTAAATGGCTGACAACCCAGAAACAATAAAGTCAATAAAGCAATAAAGCAAATAAAACAAAATATGTTCACAGGCCAATCCTGACAGGCTTGTTGTTTTAGTTTTAATGACAGGTATTAAACCTGATGAAAAGCTGCTATAACATTTAAACAGGATGCCTGTTCAGCATCAACAGGTTAAGACAAGGACTACAGCTGAGACAGGAACCTTTCCAGCAATGAAGAAATAGCGAGTGAATGCTTACCCGGATATCATGGCAGGCTAATATATTGTCCAGCCATTTGTACAGGTATCCGTCTGAAGAAAGGCCCACGTTATCGAACACAGGGCCACAACATAATACCGCTGACATAGCCTGACAACAAACAGTGTACACACACAAACGCAGCATTACATCAAAGAACATCTCATATCAGAGCTCAATGGTTTAAGCATGTGGACAAACCACAGTTCTGAAAGGATTAAGACTGAAATTATACACTGCTCTTAAACTTTACACACAAGTGAATTCTGTCTAACATTGTGACACACAGAATAGTCATTTCACGCCTTATACTAAATAAAGGTCAGAGCTGCCAAGTGCATGCCTTTTTGGACAAAGAAGGTGCAGAGAGAGAGCTTGGGGAATTTTCCGCAAAACATCCACCAGTTGTTGACTGAGCATACAGGTACTTTCCAGACTGAATTTCAGACGTTTCCACTTGGTTTAGTGCTGTTAACAAAACTCCATCTATTGTTCCTTCCAAAGAGATGAATGGCACCAAATTGTGAGGGCAAATTCAAAACTTCCTCAGTTCTCTTAAATTGCAAGATATTTCTATATACCTTCTATATGCCAGGTATGAAGGGATAAAGACTTATTTGATAAAATGCCGTAATGGTGATTCTCTGAGATGTCAATGAGCAGATTTTTTTCAAATCTGGGTTTACCTTCAAAGCACAGTACTGGTAGCGTGTGATCTGGTGGTTGCGATCACTATAGCGGTCCAGAGGTGTGAACATGACACTGAAGGGTCCGGCCCACTGGCTAAAGAGAATGAAGAGGTGATGCCTCAAGCTCTGCTGGGGAAACAACAACCGCCTGTTGTGGACTAAAGAGAAAAACACAAATGAACTCCGAGTAACATTATTATTACAATATTTTTTTTTACTCTCAGCATGGTACAGTGCAAAACTTAATATCTAAAATTAACTGGTATTATTCCAAGGTCTGTACACTACACAGTATGATGGGACAGTAAGATTGTTAATGCTTTAAAAAGACAATTCTTATGCTAACCAAAGCTAATAGTGAAATATTATTACAATTTAAAATAACTTTTTTCTATGTTAATATATCTCTAAATGATCATTTATTCCTATTATGGCAAAGCTATTTTTTTTTCAGAAGCCATTGATGGTTTGGTAATCAATAAACATTTATTCAAATTATATTACATAATATTTAATATTTTTGTGGAAACGGAGATACAATTTTTTTTTTTTGCTGATGAATTGAAAGCTCAAAAATGTGCATATATGAGTTTGTTGTATTCATTCATAAAATAGCAATATCCATCTTTTTTTTTTCAGTATGTCAATACACTAAAGAGCTCTGCATCACAACCAGTTTTTAAATGTGAGAGCTGGCTGTGACGCAGGGCTTCTGGTGGGCTTACGTTGGCTGCCTGTGTGTAAGAGGGAATGTTGTGCTCTGCTGGTCGGAGGGTTTTCTTGGTCAGTCAGCACGTAGTAATCAGAGCCAGAACAGTTCTATTCATAGCTTTGCTCCTGGGCCTCTAATAAGTGACTCATTCATGTTAGAGCCTACTGAGCCTTTGAAAAGGCGGCATGTTTATATAACCTTAGACACCAATACCCGTATATCAACGGCTCTATTATATCAGCTAAAATATCTGACCTGCTCTCATTTCAGTCTTTGGTTTTCTGGAGTACATTTGGGAGTACTTTGAGTATTTATCGTTCACTGGGAAAGATATTTGAGATGCTAATGGAGAGAACATTTGTGATTGAAATCCTGAAATAGTTTAGGGATGTTCAAAGTATTTTCTCCAGGTTTTACCTGGAACACACTGGATGAGGTTTGCCACCATTCCACTGAAATGAGCTCTCATGTCTTTCAAAATGTCCAGCTCTTTGTCATTCTCTGCTTCTAAGAGCATCCGGGTGAGATCCACATACTCCAGAAAAAGGGCTCCTAAAGCCAGGGAATCCCGTTCCAATGCCCCATTGGTACTGCAGAGAAAAAACAGTGTAAAACAGATGCACAAGGGATTTTTACCAGACTTTCCCTTTACCCGTTTTAATCCAACAGATTTCAAAGACTTTGTTGTGAAAGAAGATCTGCTTAAAAAGTGATACCCAGGATTTGACTGCATAAGTCTACAAAACATGTCTGGAGTGTGTGGACTAGTTCACCTGTCACTGATGACCCCTGAGTCAGCAAGAAGCTCAAAGATACGCAGCAGCTGCAGCCGGAGCAGATCTCTTCGCTCTCTACGCTTCTTATTCTACAGAGACAGAAAGCAAGAATAACATGAAGCTCAATTTAAATCTAAAAAGTGCATGAACTCATATTGCCACTGCACTATGGACCCAACAATACACTCTATGTTATCTACGGGGTTTCCAAAGTTTCCAAAGAGCTGCATTAGGACAGAGCACTTACCTCAGGCCTCCTCTCCAGAGCTTCTTTCATTAGAGGATGGAGTTCTTCCACCAGCTCCCTAATCAAACACACATGTATGAAACAGTCATGAGAAACACACAACATGAAAGCAACATAAATATTTTCATAAATATATTTTGGCTCCAAATTCTGGGATGAATAACCTTTTATTCTGCAATGTGTTGCTTTGAATTTATTACAAAATTAAAATTGATAAGGTCTAAGGTTGAAAAGTTACAATAAATAGTTTCTGCTCAGAGTTATTGCAGTATTTTATATATTATTAAAGTCTTTATTCATATTTTGAATTACCTTTTATTTTTATATTTTCAGTTTTCATTTGGATTTCATATTAAGTTGTTATTAAATATATCTGCTTTTATGATTTTTTTTTTCATATTTATTTGAATGGTCAGAATGGAATAACAATCATCGCTGCTATTTTGTTTGACATACATTACTTGCTGCTATATTAATTTGCTGTTCTCAAACTTTTCACATTTTTAAAGCTCCCTCGCTGTGTGTTAAAAGACAAGAGTTCTTTGATATATGTGCTTTAAAACTGCCCTGGTTTAGGAAATAACTATGAAAAATATGAAAATCTGTTTTGGAGAAAATGATGCTAAATAGCTTATTAGACTAAGATAGAAGTTTTTTATTGAAAAACAATACCTGAACACAAGGGAATTTGTTCGCCCAAAGCCTAGGACGAGAGACTCTGTGATCTCTAAACTCTCCGATCTCATGAGAGGAACCAGCTGTTTCAGGAGCCATGCCACTGATGGTGTGCCTATCACCTGATCATAAACACATACATGTACTCATGACGTCACAGTTCTTTTGTTTCCCAATTCATGATTGTCCTACTATGGACATAACATACCTTGTTGTCATACGTGACACTGCCATCAGGTGTGGTTGCCATGATTTCAGGTGTAGAGGCTCTCAGGTGACCTGGACTCATGATACTAGGTTTGGCAACACCAAGGCACAATATCAGGTAATTCCTCCACAACATCACGTAGCCATCGGCTGATCCAGGCGTGCTGGTCTTTTTGGCATAAACGGGAATGCTGCCAGGGAGTACCAGAGAAAGGAGGTCAAAAATCATTTCCACTGGGGACATGAATGTCTGTCTATTCTTTAAAGTCAGATTTTTATGACAGTTTTAATGCAAAAAATCATCAAAACTGCTATGAATGACAAGTTTTAAGAGTAAAGATAATAGAAAAACTCACTTTGGGTCAACAAGCGGCATAAGCAGCTGTAGGCGTGTGAAGGCGTAAGGCCAGGCATAGCTGAGCGCCGTGGAGCAGTGCTTAGGCAGGTGCTCCGGCCTAAGAAAGCTATACAGGCAGAGCACCCAGGGGTCCTTCACAGACTGGGCAAAGATCCACACGTGAGATGGGCTCTTTACGTCATAGTGGCTGTTAACCAGGCGGGCATTCCACTCTACCAGCCACTGCAGGTCCACGTGATGACTCATGGGCAGGGTGGCCTTCACAGAACACAGATTTTAATAGCTTATCTTGAGCAAGCATGCATGAGTGTTATAACTCTACAGACACAAACGTTTGTTGAGTTCTATGGTTTTATGCAAGTACAGGTCAATACTGAGAGTATGGATACACAAAAAAATATACATCAGCTGGGCTAATGGGAAGTGCTTACAGAGTCAGAGACGGCCACATGGACGAAACTCTCCAGCACGCTGGGGGCCAGTTGGTCCATGACCTCGATCATGGATTTATCGTCATCCTGAGAGCAGAATCACATGACAGCCATAAGGCTATTGTTGGATAATGTTTGTTACATTAACAGGTCTAGTATTGATTAGCAATGCATCTGATATCAATCCACTGCATGTGTATGCATGTTTAGGATTATTTCAGCTGGTCACATCACATCAAATTCAATTCAATCACTCAATAAGCTTAAGTGCCAACCTAATGTTTCATTATTGTCTGAATGTTTTCAATTATTTCTAACTATGAACCATTTTCTTTCATTTTCTATTCAATCCTCTTTTTCCAATCAATCTTACTCTTTTGTTTTTATATTACTATCTTTTTCTGTTCTATTTTACTTGTTATATTTCTGTTCTGTTCTTTTCTATTCAGTTTAATTTTTCTATTCTCTTGTCATTTTCTATTCTGAGTGTTCTATTCTATTCTATTATTTTTCTATTCAGTTATCCTTTTGTATCATTTTTTCTGTTTTGTCAGATTCTATTATATATTTTCTGTTATTTTTATTCACTTGTCTTTTTTCTATTCCATGTTGTCTTTTGTATTCCTTTACTTTCTTTTTCTAATCAAACTGATTCTATTCTGTAAAGTATACTTACATCCATCTTATTCTATTCTATGCGATGCTATTATTTTCTGTTGTGTTTTATTTGTTCTATTTCTGTTTGTCTTTTTCTATTCTATCAGATTATATTCTGTTATGTCCAGTTTATTCTACCTTGTTCTGCATAGTTATGTTCAAATTATCTGTTTTGGTGTAATTAGTTAGTTTTGTTTTTCTGGCCTAATCTGCTAAAGTTCCAGCTGTTCGTCTCACCTCGGCTTGTCCGATGGCTGTAAACAGGCAGCGTATCTCTCGGAGGACAGACACAGCCAGTTTGCGGGTGCTGGTTTGGCAGGAGCACAGCAGCAGCAGGGCCAGACCCTCCACAGCGTGCAGCACCGTGGAGTGAGGACTGCGCTCAGGCGGCAGTCTGGAGCTCCCGCTGCTCTGAGGTCAGCAAGTATATACACATACACATGATCATACCCACAACTCCCAAGAACTGTTTATACTGGCTAAGTAAGCATAGCCAACAAAGAGAACATTTTCAAGCAAAACGTCAAGTGGCACATAATGCTGATACCTCCGCAGAACGTTTTCCAGGCGCCTGTATCGCCAGCCTCCACTGAGTTAGGAAATGCAGCAGCAGTTTAACAGACGAATCCTGCAGGCCTTGCTGTGTGTCCTGCACTTCACGCAGCAGGAAGTTAGTGTACCCGAACAGCACATCTTCTCGCCAGTCGGAGAAGTCCAGCAGCAGACTCTGCAGGGAATTCTGGGCAATGAGTCTGAGTTCATCATCCATGTGGACCGTCAGCCTACAGAACGCAAAAAGAAAAACAATCAATGATGACAGAAGATTTTTATTGCATTGTAGGTTGTTTAGTCAAAGGATGTATGGTGAACCTCACCTGGCCAAGAGATCAATGAGCTCAATTTTGGACAGGCCATCTGGCAAGATTCGGGGAATGGCCGCAACACACGTCCGGAACAAGTCAATTTTTGGTTTTCTCTCACCGCTGACCAGAGAGAGAAGAGATGATTTATGCAAAAGTAAACAATGAGAGATACAGAAAAAAAAAACACAAGGAAACAGGAAAAAAAGAGAATGTCAAACTTTCCAAACAGGGTGTGGTGTGTGGGCTGAATGTATCTCAAAAGTCGTCTGGTTGTAAACTATCCCTTCACCCACTCATGTTACGCTCAGAGATAAATAATAGGTGGAGACAGGCCAGAAACAGTTGCTTTGCTTACGTGATCATGTCCTCAGGTTCCTTGTTCAGCATCTGGGCATTGGTGAGCATCATGCAGCGGCCAACTTCCTTGTCCAAGTGCCTCAGGATGTTATCAATGGCTTTCCTGACCTGGGAATAATACAGTGCCATACCTGCAGGGAACGGAATGAATAATACAGACTTTTAAAAAAAAACCCGCAAAATGTACAACAATAAACTCATCAGCAATATAAGTGGCCTGACCTATAAGTTTTGCTTCCTCCTCAGTTAGAGTTTTGCTGAGGTAGGTTTTTTTCTTCTTCAGCGTGTTCCCAGAAGGCAAAGTGGCCCCTGTGTTCGGCATGGGGGGTTCACCATCTTTCTGCTGCAGGTTATCGGCTATGACGAGGAATGCTCTCAGAGCAATGTTCATCCTCTGGATGCACACCACACATATATCAGAAAATAAACCAAATATGCATTTCCTCATGACATGATCTCAACTCGGTCTAATCGGATAAATGTTTTTTTTTCATGTGTTTACTTGACTATACAGAATTTCCAACACTTTTTTAGGTTTATGTAGAATTTAAAATTAAGCTTTATTTAAAAACATTAGAACGTTTGAAGTAAACATGCAGGTGTGTTTGTGTGTGTAATTAACATTACCTCTGGATTTAAACTAAAAGCTTTGGCTGATTTCCCAACACTCAGCAGATCACATATTATTTCTTTCATTGCAAAATCCAGCCTTTCCTGTAGTAAGGAAAGAAACAAAGATTTTATTACTGTGTGTAATACGATAAAGCCATGACAAAATAAATATAGACATGTATTAAGTTCTTGGATGGATATCATGTGTATATAGGTGTGTGGGTGTCAAACCTGGCCAATGAATTGAATTATCTTGACAAAGATGTTGAGCGGCATGTCTCGAGGAACGACGCTCCGTGAACCCTTAGGGAACAGTGTAGATATGATTGAGGTAAGGCGGCTGGAAAAGATAAAATAATAAAAATGTCATATTAACAGATGTCAATCCTCAGAATCAACGTCATCAAATCTTATTCTTCCTCATCACTGTCAGTGTAATGCATCTGAAATATCCATCATATTTCTTACATTACAAATATATTTCTTAAATTGTGGCTTGTATGTTTCTGATTTTCAATACGCTACCTTTGTGTTGCAGTGTTGCTTTCACATTTGATTCGGATCATGTAGACCCACAGCAGCCGATAGAGAGATTCAAGTGCCACCCGGGCCATTTTATGGTCTTTGTTCTGAAAGAAGAGCACTTGACTATAATTTCCAGTTATAATAATAATAATATATATGTTTTATGATATTACATGTATAATTATGTGTAGTATTATATTACATGTATATCAAAAATGTATCCTATTGTAAGGATGTTTAGATATTTTACTGGCAAAATAAATAAACTGATTAAAATTATTTTGACCAGCTTTTTTTATATTTTAAACCTTATCTGTTCTTTCATGTTTGGACAATTTTCCTTAGACTTTTGACCAAATGTGGGCACTGAAGCAAACTGGATCTTCATTAAATCACAAGTCAGCAGCTCACAGACTAACTGCAGAAGACTACTGCAAGTACAACGTGACAACTGACTGAGAGATAACAGAAATCAGATAAGAGCTGAATGCTTGAAATAAAGATTCAGCATCTTCAAACATCGTTGCCAAGGAGTCTTTCAGCGCTGCCCTTCGTGGTTGTTATTTTGCACCTCCTTTCATTTTCCCCAACTCATTTTATTCATTCTTTCATTCTGCCTCTCTCACACTCCCACACAGGTACAGAGACTGAAGTGCTGAGTACAGAATGTACAGTACAGTGAGATGTTAAAGCTAATGATAAATGATTCTCCTGTGCTACCTGCCTCCCCTTCAAGCAAACAAAACATTCCTACAATTTCATACCCTCCCTTTGCATTTCACACATTTGCAATGGCAATTTGCTTGTAGCTGCTGCCACTTTAAGTATCTGTGCACATGACTGATGGGCTCCGACGGTTAAAAGAAATTGCATTCACATGATGCTTGCACAACTGCCCTTACACAACAAAACTGCGTTCATTTTTTCCACGTGAACTGCAGTAATATGCTCGTTCACAATGTGCCGTATTCTCAGGTCTACAGTATCACACAAGCTTTGTGGATCACAAAGACTCACTTTCAGGTTAGACAGGCAGTTGTTGAGGAAGATGTGCCATCTGTTTAGAAAGATCTGCTTCTGGCTCACACACAGCAGACACGTTACCAATGGATACAGAGCCTGAGAAAGAAAAAAAGACGGATCAATGATTACATTATATGTCCTTAACAAAATATATATAAATTATAATGACTGAGCAAAGACAATGAAATACTTTTGAACAGATTGTCTCTCGCCTACGACTCTTTATATCTGTAACAATTCTGACACAAACACGTTCCTACAGAAATCATTTTAAATAGTAAATGATTCCAATCAAAAATACCAGTTCCAAAAAGTGTTACTACTAATAAAACTGTGAAAGCTTAATCAAAGCTATAATAAAAAGCTATTAGTAAAAAGCTATTAACATAAACATAAAAAAATGTTATTAGGCAGCTTAAAGGAGATAAGAATTTAATAACGTGAAAATAACTGGGGTAACCATGTTAATATGGTTTCATTAAAATATTTGAAAATAAAATGCCTGATAGCACATTCACTCTTAGTTAATTTAATTTCATTAATGTAAATTATTTAAAAATATAATTTAAGGGTATATGGGTATTTGGGGTTTGGGAAATACACTTCGAGAAGCACAGCTCTCAAACATATTTTGGAAAGTACTTTCCTGTCAAACTAATTAACTGAAACTATGTCCTTTAACAAGAATGTTAAAAAGCCCAACTCACACACATCACTCAGATATTGTGTGCCATGGGTTGGGAATGCAACTCAACAGTTGTTATGGTAAGTTTTGAAATATTTCAAACACAATATTGACACATCACAGACAGCAAAAACACGTTAGCTATGAGCCAATTACTGTAGTTGCATCTCCCTCCACTGCTTTCAAGCATTAAAAAAGACTTGCCAGAGAGTGTTTCTTCCTGGACGACAGGTCTAACGTTGTGTCGTAGAGGGTTTCCACAAAGTTTCTCAAACAGGGCACATTCACCTCATTCTTTACAGTCTGAAGAGAAACATCACGTTGAGTATGAGTTACAGTTTGGACAGAAAAATCATTATTAACTTATTTAAATCTGCATATTCTGTAAACTTTTTTTTTTAATTACAATTTAGCGCATAAATAATAAATAAATGTAAATATTGATCAAATATGGCAGTGCTTACTATAGCAGAGACATATGTACTTACTGCGGCTACAGGGACGAGTACCTCTACGAAGAGTCCAGCCAGAGAGTGTTTAATGTCCTTATCTTTCACCTCCAAGAAATACTGAGCACACTCCTATAAACATATAACAACAAAAGAGAAAAGAGAACGATTGTTACTTATCATAGTGTACACTGTCTGTCAATTAAAGTAGAACATCTGTAGAATTGTTTTTACTGTGTACCTGCATAAACTGGAAAGACGCTTCAAAATCTTCCACTGGGTACATTTTAATGCGAAAGAACTTGACCCCCATAATGAGGCTGATGGTGCTCTGGACCACATGCGGGCTCTGTTCTTTCTGCCTTAGCTCCTTCAACTCTGAGATGAACTTCTTCCTCACTGCAGGAAACCTGGGAAGAATGGAAGGGAGGTATTCATCTAACATTTTAAAATAATACAACAGCAATACAGCAGAGTTGTGGTTTGATTCCTATCATTTTGCAATGGAGATTTAACTGTAAGCTGTTGCTTGCTTATTATTTATGCAAAATATATCTTATGATAAACTTCTTATGATGTTACTCATTTGTAAGTCTAACCGATTAAATACACATTCATGCAGAAGCTAAAAACAGCTAGACATAGGCAAATATGTCAGTCTAAATTTGTACGTAATTTAAAAACACTGAAGACAGTATACAAAAATGTGTCCTGCATGAATGCATCCCACATCTACTTTAGTCAGATTGACCATAATTCAGACTTTTAAAGTCACATCTTGTCTATTCAATACTTGTCTGTCTCTTTTAGTTGTCTTTATTTGAGGGCTTTTCTCAGTATGCACGATATATGCGACCACTTGCAATTAACCCAATCAATTCCATCAAGTTACGATGGGAAGCCCAAGTTTAAATCCATTCCACCAAAGTAAGTAGATTCTGTTTGGTCAGGACTTGGATGTTTCTTGCACACATGTGTTAGGGAATGTGTTTGTGTGTTTGTGAGCACAGTCTGACAGAGGGAGAGATCTTCAGCTCTATATTTAGAAAGGCATCTGGAGGGGGAATAGGGAGCCATCTCTCTTTCTGCAAGACTCAATGTTTGTTTTAGGTGAGCTACAAACAAACCGACTAGTTTCCCACTAAATAACAAGTAAAAATGTGTATTGCACTGTACACACCGTTGGACTGAATTATGCTATTTATCATGTACTGTGCTGGGGCGAAGATGCACAGACTCATCATGCACACCTAATATGTCATTAGACTTCAACAGACACGTAGACACCAGAATTTTAAGATGACTTATAAGTGCAGCCACAAGGACATTTTTCATGCTATTAAATATTGATAGAGGACATATTACTGTCAGATGTGGCGCTCTTATACTGAAAGGGAGAAACTCCATCTTTGTATGACACTGATGGAGCTTCCTGTGAGCATGACAAGATGCCTTGTCTATCAGGGTAATGGCCTCCCATTAGTGCTTCATCTAACACTAGACAGTCTGTCACAGGAAGAAGAATGCTACCATCTTCTTGAGCTTGAATCAAGGTCGCTGGCTTCAACGGGAATCATTTCACGGTGAGACTTTAAATATGTTCTTATTGGCTAATTTTGCAGCTTCATAATTTACCTGGACTGGGCCACGACACCGACAACCTCTGCATACAGATCAGCCACTATGTGCATGTTGGTTGTATTGGGCCCAAGGTACCTGCAGGGCAGAGAAATACCACCATTCTTACCGTCCTTCAGCAAAATCCATTCTGACTTCCAACACTTACATTTACAGTAAGTGCACACGATTGAGGGAATATAAATTATGTAATAAGTTTACTAGGCAGATTTACTCATGTAAACAGACGCAGGAAAATAATGGCTTATGGTAGATGGAGGAAATAACTTAAATGGATCGTTACCCCTCTTTGTACTTGAAGTGTTTGAAGGCCAGGTTAATGACTTCCTGAATGAGGCCATCCAGAAGAGGGTGGAGAGGGATCTACAAAAAGATAGAAAAATTATTAGTAGAAAGACATAAATAACAAATTAAATAATATAATATAATTAAATACATTTACATATAATTAAATACATTTACAATTAACCCATTAATTAATAACTTAAAATAAGTACAATAAAACAGAATATAAATGATTAATTAAAAAAAATGTTTTTATTTATTTAAAATTAAATGAATAATTATACATTAAACATTATACATCTATAAAACTGTATATATTTCTGCTTCCTGTTGTATTTTTTTGAGGCAGGTTGTTAATTTTGTGGTTGTTCAATCATACCCTACCTGTTTTAAAACCTCAATAAGCACCAGTGAGAATATGAAGTCTATTGCTAAGTCCCTCCTTTCCATTAGATAATCTTTCTGCTGTTCGTCACTGAAAGAGAGAAGAAACTATGTAAATCACATTTTGATGAACATTCACTGCTTGATTAAGTTAATAATACAAACATGCTTCCAGGTTTTGTTCCATGAGAGCTTCTGAAGTCCTCTATGGCCTGTATTTGATTCTGAAGTGCTGATGTAACCAAACCTAACTGCCAATAACGATATTTGATTACGGTCTGTGGAGATCCCATATCACCGCTGAGGAATTTCTACCTTGCCTTTACCACTAATACATGCATGGCAAAGATTGTAGAAAATGTTTCAAGGGACACATTTCTAAAATACATTATTACGAAAGTAGGCTTGCATAAAAATGCCCACAGCAAAAAAATCCACCAGACGATGCTAATCTTGTTAGTGCATCTACTCAGAAACAGCCAATCATCACAGCCCTTTTTGCTATTACTGGCCTGATGTCAGATGAACTGCTGTGCATTGCACTGCAGAAGGGATTGTATTTCATAAGATGAAGGCAAAGCTTCCTGATGACAGGCATCAATCACATGCTTCAATCCACACTAAATCACACATACTGTATATAAACACACACACAAATATAAACTTCCACAGAATACTATAAGCACACTTATGCAAAAGACATTAAATCAGATTATACTAACTTGTAAAAAAGATTTGTGGAAATGAACCGAGCAGATACTTGACATTGTGTGCTCTAGGGGTGCAAACTGACCAAACATTTTGCCATACCTGCTAATGGCATTTAAACATATCGTTTGTATCTATGAGGCACAATACCATATATGGGTGTCTTATTTTGTCTAAGAAGAGTTTACACACTCTTAATGGCATTCCAGTTAATATTAGAGAGTTTTAAAAAAAGTTTTGAAATGAGTTACTTTAAATCTCGGTGAAGACTTACTTTTTAGACTTGGTGTTTGCACGTGGGCGATACTCGTGGGACTCGTCTTCCAAGCCGTTCTGTCTTTTATACCAGTCAAATAGCGTCCTCAGGATGGAAGGAAGACAATACTCAGCAAGTGAGCTCATAGTGCTGATCAGCTGTGGGGAAACATAGGAAGTACCTCCAGGAAATGTTTCATCAATTGTCAGAGCACTAATTGTACAGCACAAAATGCAAAGGGAATTAACTCAGGCTATGCAAGGAATGTAATATTAGTCACGCACACACATTCAGGCTGTTTAAGAATTCAGTACAGAGGGTTATAGGGACGGCATAGCACCAACTACAGGAATGCTATTCTTATGGTCTGACTGATGATGACAAAAAATCTGTCAATAGAAAAGGGCAAGAAAAGTTGGATGGTATGGGAGCAGATAATTTATTATTTTTCATTCTTTTTCAACAATACTTTACATTTGTACTAGAGCTATAAATTTATTGTGATTTAAATGTCAAGAAAACAGAAGGATGTTACAGACCCAATTATTTAATTTTGAGTGTGTATCAGGCAGGATGAAAGTTTTAAATGTCAAAAAGGATGTGGAAAATGTCACTTGATCTCACCTGATCGAACTGTGGGTCTTCTCCTCTTTGTAGAGATTTGGTGAGGGGCTTTTCCTGCAGAACATTAAAAAGAACGTAAGAGTCATAGATCATTGGCTGCAGATTCCCAGCTAGATATCAAGCTTTCCTTTGTAATGGATGAACTTGACATAACATATAACCAGAATCACACAGAATCTGCACTCGCAAACATTCACAGACTTCAGACTTCATTCAGGTGAAGAAGAAGCAGAAACAAGCAGCGGTATGTTTAAGCAGATTTTTTTCTAAATGTAGCTTTTTTAATTAAACTTATCCACATTCATGTGTTGATAAATAAGAATGCATGAAGCCAGAATGACATTTTGTTTAAAAGCAGGGGCTTTGTTCTTTATTTGTTGTATTGCATGTTCAGCTATTCACATTGGAAAAAATTCTGAGGGCAATGAAAGTTTTGTAAAAACGGATCAAAAATGCAACTGGCAACTTAAAAAAACAATTGCTGGGAGAGAAATTGTTCATTTTCACGTTTAATTTTAATCAGTCTTTCAGGCTGCCAATAAAACTGTAGTACTCTCAGCTTTGTTGAACACATTATTCCATGTTTCCTTTCAAAAGCTGTTTAAAAAATTTATTAAAAAAGCTTGTCTTGGTGTGCCTATGGTACTCAAATTATCAGTGATTGGAAGATGTCAGTGGAGACTCTTCTACTGATTTTTAGCGCTAAACAATTGTAGCCTTCTGAAGTTCATTCATTTGATCCAAACAGAACTAAATTTAATCTGAAGATCCCACAGCTTTAATGTGCAGGCGCAGAAAACTGGGCCAATGAAGGCAAGAGAACGTCTAAACTGTGGTTGGGTCTGGAGGTCAAATCAAGTGATTGTCCCCATAACATGCAGACACACTCGTGGACACACTCACACACACTTTCAGGATGACGAGGGTGGACAGGGTCAAAGGAGAGCTGTGATTCTACAAACATTGAATATAGATGTCTAGTTGTGTTCTGTTCCTAAAGATAATGATTTATATTATGATTGAACTTTGTGCTTCTTATAACATGAATCTGATACAAAGTTACTGCAGTGATCTATAAATTGTGAACAGTACATTACTGGCTGTTGACTTGAACCTGCACCTCACAAAACTCAGCACCTCAACTGTGATGACAAAGTCATGAAATGTGAAATTGATTCATTAGTTTAACACTGTCTGGGCACAGAGATATTAGTTAAATAGGTGTGCTGAGAGCTTTGACTGCTTCCTGTTTGGTGCGTAAGCTTTTTGGCTTGAAAATACCAAGTAGACAAAACCCATTCCTGTCCACTTAAATCTGCACTCCAGCATAATGGAATTACAGAGATACAGAGAGACCAGGCAACCTGAGCCACTGCAGCAAAAACAGACACAGTATCTCACGGCTATTAGTGCAGTTTGAAGACATATTGTGAAGTATTAACATTTAATGCCTGCCAACTACAGCAATTACAAATGAAAGCCACAGCAGAGTCATTATTAACTATGCCAGAACTGTTCTCTGTCTAATTGATTTAGAAAGCATATTATACACTTCTTGTTTTTCTACACTACTCCACATACCAGAGAATTAGCTAAAATGAGGCGTAAGAAAGCCTCAAACCAAACTCAAAACCAAAACCAAAACTGGCTTGTGGCGACTGGTTTTAATTTGGCCTAGACATTATTTACTTGCATTTGAGGTTCTATGTCTCAGATGATCAGCATGTAAATGTTTTGGAAAATTAGATCCCAAGAGATGTTAAACTTTGACTTGCCAGAAAAATGTCTGACATCAAAAAATAAATACATTGTAAAAATATAAAAAGAAGTCTCTTACCAGTGGTTCTGCCATGATGATGCGTATTTTGCGTTCAGACACGGTGGTGAAGTTGGCAAACAGGCTTTTGAGAACATACTCGCCTGGTTTGCTCTCAGGGTCCACGGTAACTGGCATAGTGCAAACGGGACCTTTCCTCTCGCCTAGAGTGCTGCTCACTTGGGGGATGGGGCGCTTTCCTACGGGGGATGCTAAGAATGCATAAAAAAACAGTATTAGATTATTATGGATTAGTAGGTCAACTATTGTGCTAATCGTTCTACATATGAGTTGGTGGGCAGTGCACAAGCTCTGACATGTTTTGTGCTAGTGACTCGAGTGAACACAACTTGGGTGATTTTGGTCAGATTAGATAATTAAAAACATGACAGACATTTTGACAGATATGAGGTACTGAAAGTGGTGCCGTCAGTGTTAGGGTTGAAGCCTGAGTCAGTGCCTTGAGAGCACCATCTCACATCAACCCTTGATGGAGCAGCTGGTGTTTTCTTTTTTGGCATGACCATGTCATCGCTCCCAAAGGGCGGAGGGGGCTCAGCGAGCTGGCAGGGGCCGGGGGAGCCCATGTCATGTGTCTGCAGGGGCTTTGAGCATGTGCTCCTCTTAGAATAGACCCCTGCAACCTCACAAGTCACAAGCTGCAAAACGAATAAAAAAAAAAATCTAATTCCTAACAGCAATATGAGCAATTTAAAGATATATGCAGTAACTCAAAATGAGGCAATTGCCTCAAAATGATGATTGCATACGTGCTTTTATGAACAGTAAGACATTAAGACTGTTAAAAAACTGTTAAAGGGTTATCTCATTAACTAGTTTTTGCTCATTTAAAACGAAAGCAATTCATTTCAAAATAGTGATGAACTGCTGCTTAATCCCACATTCAAGCATCAAAAGTAGACAATTCCTCCACACAGTCACAATTGCACTTCTTTTTTTTTCAGTCTTCAGTGTCTAATAGATCATTTGTTATGTTTGTCCATGCAAAACTTATTGACGCAAAGATATAGTGTTCTAGATGTTTATTTGTCAAAGCATTCATGCAGTTGCAGTCTCTGTAATATTCTGGTGTTCATATATAGTTCGGACATTTCTTCACACCAACGAGGAAATGCAAAGGCTGTCAGGCTGATATTTTGCAATCTAAAATTCCTCTGGCAGACTTCAGTACTTCCAAAGTTTAAACTTCACACCATGTTAATGGGAGTTCATGACCTGACACTAGGGTTCCACTGCTCAGGTCAAGGGTGGAACAATGGAATGATTAGTACTTGTGCTAAATGACATGAGACTTTGAAATTTGGTTGGCTTGACAGTCATCTGTAAATAACATTAACGTCAACTACGTTATTTATGGACAAACACCGGACGTCAGTTGACACCTCTGAAGTTGCTGTTGAGCCAGAGCAGTTCAAACTGAATGAAGAGAAGAGCTGCTGGAAAGGAATTTTTTTAATATACTGCTTGCTTCACGAGTCTTGAACACACTATCAGGGATCCACAGAATGCAACCTCCTTACAGCAAGCGTTGAAAACATGAACAACACCCATGCACCCCTTGGACCTTTCGATCAGTGGCACATACCAAGGCCCTTGATGAAGCTGATGACGCTGGCCCGACTCCACCACACGGGAGACAGCTCCATGATGCGGCCGGTTCAGTTCCAGTAATCCGAAACAAAACTAGCCCTCTACCTCCACCAGAGCTCCATACTTCCCATCTGTCTTTCCACCCTGTCTTTGCGGACTGGCACCATGCTGGGCAGCCCTATCAAACGGCCACGGACTTGGGGCAGCAGGGCTTTGCTCTGGGAGTAATGGGAGTAGGAGACCGCAAGTTCAAGGAAACATAGCCTTCCTGTGTAGCTCCTAGTAGTTTTGATAAAAGCAAACACTAACTGAGGAGAAGGTCAAGCTGGAATTCAAGCAAAGCCAAGAGAGAGAGTGAAAGATTGAAAAAAAGAGAGAGTGGGAGGGACTATGGTGCTATATTTAACCTCAGTACTGACACACACTCTTCTAACACATTCATTTGAATGTGTTATAATCCAGCTTTGACTCTAAAATAACCATGATGATAACATCATAATTTGATTTACAGTAAAAATGTCTGTTATGACAATAACTGGACAAAACGTATAGTGGAACTAGTTTAAAATGAATGGATATCTCTTGTGAGCCAGATTTTTCTGTCAAAGACCTATCTACTCACAATTTATCAGTCTAAACAATGTTTACCTAGTTATGACACCATCATAGAAAACTAATAGTTCAAAACTTAACACTAAAATAACAGCTTTTGCATTTTTCAAAATCAGGGCTCCAAACTGCGACTAAAACGGTCGCATTTGTGACCATAAATATTAAAATGGGAGTGAAGTTTTTGCTGAGGTCGCCACTGGCGACTAGGCCTATGTATTTACATGTTATCTCTTAAAAAAATGCATGTACATGCCTTTTTTCCTGAATGTTTTGCATTCACATCTTTTGTTATGTTCGCGTATTGAGAGAATGCGCATTGAAGTTTTAGTGGGAAAAAATAGTTTTAAACAGTCTTCATCTGCCGCGCAGCAGCGCTGACACATACCTGATAAACGCGCGAGAGAGAAATGATGGAGACTTGAAGAGAAAGTGCAGAAAAACAGCGTCTATTTCGTTCATAACTTGAACAAACTACAACAGGTAAAGTTGTCATCTGTGTGGATATTGGCAATATCGTTAACAGTTCTCGTTTATAATCATAAGGCTTCTTCTTAACAAGATCTTAGTCCATGCTGTGTTCTGTTAATGCATGACCTTCATTATTTGAAGTGCACTTGCCGTCCAGTAATCACAAAAAGCTTTGTGCTTTGTTACTTTTTAATTTACAAAGTATCAGCTTTAAAATTATTTCAAATTCATAACAATATTCAAACAATAAATACAGTTTTGGTGCTCTTTCAGGGGCCGTTCACATATCACTCGTGGAAAATGCTAGGCGCGCCGTGGTTGGTTCTTGTCCCATGACCTGCGGTGCGCTTGCGGGATTCTGAAAAGTTGAGATGTTTTTAACTCGATGCGGTGCGGACGCGCCTGGAAAAAAACGAGCGCGTCGCTTCCATTATGAGCACGCAAGCGTACCGCGCGCCTACATTTGAAATAACGAACTTGAGCGTGCAAAAGACACATGTGAACGGCCCCATGCGGCAGGCGCGATCGCGAGTAGTGCCTCGTTTCAAGCAGCACGTGAACCTATCATACCTTGCTCTTTACTACTAGAGTACATAATGAACATGAATTAACATCAAAAGGTAGGTTATTTTATAAGAGATTCTACAGTACAACACTTTCAAACTGCGGAAAACGTGTAAAGCTTGTAAACATTGCAACGTTATATTGACCTCAGTAACCTTTCGGTGTCCATAAGCTCATCAGTCAGCTAGAAAAATAACTATAAAGAGGAGCATTTCGCTATATTTATGAGCTATTGAATTTTAATATTTTTACTTAACCTGTTATCTACATGATTCAACTACTCCTATAAAATTTTATTTTGCTAATTAAGAAAAACAGACTGAAAGTGTGAAAGACATGCACTCTTAAAAATAAAGGAGCTTAAAAGGTTCTTTACAGAACAATTTTGGTTCAACAAAGAACCATTCAGTCAAAGGCTCTTTGAAGAACAATCTCTTTCTGACTTTTTCATAATCTGTTATTGTCTTCAAAGGTTAAAGGTTCTTGATGAAACCCTTTAGACAGGAAAAAAGGTTCTTCTATGGTATCATGAAGCACCTTTATTTTTAAGAGAGTATGACAACATTTACAGAATGCATTGAGGAGGACCCCAAACTATACTCAGGGGCCAAGTGATGCTTATGATCCATGATACTGGTACAGATTTTTGTGTAATAAACAACGCATGACTGTATATTTCAAGTTGGAAAAGACATTTAGCTCCCACTTTAAGTGAACATTCATTCCCAGGTCATCTACAAGATGGATTAAAATGCTGATAAAGTCAAGAAAAGATGAGACATAAACACGTCGGTATGATTAAAAAGTTAAAATGTAAAATAAATAATTTAAATAAAACACATAAAACATGTTTATTCTGTGGCACCTAAAAAATCATTTGGCACCTAAGTTTTTTTCTTATAGGAGCTCCTTACTCGATTTTTTTGTTTGGAGCCCTGAAAAAGCATTATAAAAATTATTAATCAGGATTTTTGCTTTCCATTCCAAATGAGGACATTCATATGTTACCAAAGGAGGGTCATCTTTAGCTAAAGGAACACATTTGTCCCTAAACTGCAGTTTATTATATACACAATAATTATGAATAAGTGCAAGGCAAGTCCAGACACACCATCATCTGTATAATGACTACTAGATCCAGTCAAAACAATTGCTCAAAAATACAGTATAATACACTAATCACACAACAGACCCACTCTTGATAATGAGTTAAAAAGAGGCAGCAAACTGACCTTTATTTATCCATATAAACATACAGAACCCCTTTCTGCATTCATCTACTCTTTATCCCACCTTGATTATTTGTTGCTCCAGCTCATCTTAATAATCACTTTGTACACAAGCTTAATTCACAGCTTGAGCTTGCATAAAAAAGGTGGCTCTGACAGAAATTATACAGCAAATTAAACTGAAAGAGAAAGAGAGCATGCAAGAGAAAAAAATAATAAGAAAGAGAGCATGCAGAAAAAGAGATCAGAGGAGCTGGAAAGAGATTTAAGTGGATTTACTTAAGTGAGTTAGTAGACTGTTACCAGACCACCTGTTCTACTTCACAGGGATCGAGCAGCAAGTCTAACACAGGAGCAAATGAACAGTCACTGGACAGCAACACAGCTCCTTTGTACAATAAAAACACATGATTATCACCATTCGGTAACAGTTCTACCTCTGCTGACAATGCAAGTTAGAGATCCCTCACAAACACACACAAACCCACACACACAACAGAGCAGGGACTTAACATGAAGAAGACATTGGTGAGGCTAAGAACTGGTTTATATAGGTTAAACTCAGTGATGTAACATTTCCCATTCCAGTGGCATGAATCTTTATGCACCAGCACATTATCAACAGCATCTTCAATGTCAAATTCCATTCACTTCTAATTTAACATTCAAACTGAAATGTCAGACCCTTTTTTATATTTTACATTAGGCTATAACAACTAATCTATAAAATAAATGTAAGGATTAATCAAATAATCAACAGAATAATCAATGATGAATTTTAATAGTTGTTAAATAAAGCTGTAATTCTACATTTTAATCTAATCTAGAATAGTTAAGGAAATAATTCAGGGACACAAAGTTCTCTATTTGTCCCTCATGCAAAACAGTAACACTTTTACAAAACACACCCTATATTCCACTCAAATTTTGTAAAATGATGCTTTTCATACATCATCTGAAACATAAGTCACTGTCACCATCCTCATCTTCATATAAAGTACATCATCCATGACACAGAATAACCTTGAGATGGCGCACACTCAAACGCAGTGATGTTTGCACACTGAGAGGTATTGACGTGCTCAAACACTGCACATGATGAAAAACAACAGTACAAATCCTCCTGATCACGTCACGAGCCCCTTTGGTCTGCAGTCATTACATAACGCAACCTCTCAAGCCAAACACAAATGTATCGGACACACGCACACATTTAGCATCATCAATTTACAAGAAACATCCTGAGCGCTGGAGCCAATAATCTCAGAAATAACAGAGGGATGTAAACATCCCAGAGTAATCTGAACCATTTAAGTCTCCTGATAAAGCTGGTATGAAATGGATGGGGTTTAGATCTCGTCACTAGTACTTAAATGACATAAAACTGAGGAAAAGCATTGATTCAGCAGATCGTAAACAACTCTGTCCTACAGAGGGGTCAGCACACAAATGCAGCGGCATTAAACGTGGATTTAGAATACTGTGTGTGTGTGTGTGTGTGTGTTTGTGTGCTAAGTTCGTACTCACTGCTGCCCCAGGATTTCAGCAGAGATTTGATGCTGATCTCAAAAAAGCCTGAATCCTGCTGGCTGGCCATGGCTGGAGAGCAGGCTCAGTCACTGTAGCGACACAGAGATGAGAATCCAGGCAGAGAGAGTTGGTGGAGTAATGCAAAGAGAGAGAGGGCACTTTACAGTGCCATACACTACAGCACTGTCTTACACTACGAGTCCCGTGTCAGCTCTGAGCACTGAGCAACTGCTCTCTCTCCTCTACCTCTCTCTTCCCTGCCCCATCCCTCTCACACTCTCTCTCATCAGCCGCTCTCCCTCTCGCTCACTCTGCATTAAGAGGATTTGCTCTCAGAGAGAGAATAAAATTGAGCTGCTGTTGGTATTGTCCAGTCTCCCTGAGATGGACATCAAGAAAAAGGGAGAGGGGAGGGGTTTGTTTGTTTACTGCAGTACTGCCCTCACCAGATTGGTACAGAACGACTGTACCTCAGTGGTCTTGTTTGCCATCCTGACAATTCCATAAATGTAAATATGTTTTAGGTAGAATGACGCAGCAGAGATTGCAAGCTGATTCGCTGATGCTTTAATTCTTTCAGCAAATCAACTTGCGATGTATCTGATTGCCTTAACAACAACACATCCACATCTACTGTACACATAATATTTTAATATTTCTATTAATTTTTAATGGCATTTTATTTTAATATCAGTATATTAAAGGAATAGTTTATATGAGGAGGAAAATGTTCCTGAAAATATACCCTCAGACCATCCAAAATGCAGATGAGTTTGTTTCTACTTGGGCCTGGAGAAATTTAGATTTAAATTTCTTGTTTACCATTTGATCCTCTGCAATGAATGGGTGCCATCAGATTGAGAGTAATAAAAATAAGAAATAAGAAATAAAAATAAGGCTTTTTCACTGGAGAAAACAATAATATGGATAGAGGACTTGGTTTGGAAACAATGGTTTGAAATTAAAAACATCACAATAAAGGATTTCCACTTCACAAAATGTTAATTCATGTACTAGATTTGAGTCGATTATAACATTTTATTTTTATCAGCTGTTTTAACTCTCATTCTGACGGCACCCATTCACTGCAGAAGATCCACTGGCAGTGATGCAAGTCATGTAATGCTACATTTTATTCCAGTTGATGAATCTGAATGTAGTGTTTTCATGAATGCTAAATAAAAGTGATCAGGTTGATGTGTGTTCATATGTATCAAGTTTATATGTTTGTTTTTTTACATGCGCACATTGCACAAATATAGAGTTTCTCACTGTTTGCACATACTAACCACTCTTCTATATGGTTCTTTTTCTGTTTTTAGTAGCAGAATTAAATTAATTGATAAATATACATATAAACCGCTGTGCCGTGCTGCTTATATTTATCACCAAAAAAAAAAAAGCCTCTCCCAAAATGGGTTGCCTGTGGATGAATATCCAAAACACGGACTGGCGGGAGGTTGTCCTGCTCCACTTCACAGTTGCTGAATGAAAGGAGAATTTTATTATGACAAAAAACGCATTTATACAACAATTTATTCAAAAGGAAGTGCTGCTTGCATCATACTTTGGTTGCATGTAAACATAGCCAGTTTGTGGGAATGGGTTTACATTGTCACACCATCTGCTGGCTGACACCCAGCACTGCAGACAAACACTAGATAACACAAGGCATGTGCTCTTGAACATGCATACAGTAAAACAGAGAGTACAGTGAATGTTTCTAAAGGACAAATGTGATTCAGTACATCACTGCTGAGCATTCAATTCAAACAGTTCACTTTATGACATCATCGATTCTCTGTCTGTTAGTGTTAGGATAATGTCCTTTTACAGGAAAATGGGTAACTGAAAGCTTTGCTTCAAGATATTAAACAAATCAAAAATTGCAACCAGTCCCAATTAATCTTGTTGATTCACAACTTTTGCCTTATAAATTAAAAAAAAAAGACAAAAGGGAGATAAAGGAGGAGACTAAAGATGATATGAACCTGTAAGGCTGGTCCGATGATTTCGTCCCATTGCAGTAACAGCAAATGAATGGACCATGTGCAACATATCTATTTATTTATGGACCATTAAATTAAATTTAAATATTCAAATTGTCATGGAGATGCCAGGCACCCAGATCCTGCAACTCCACCAATTGGTCAATATTCTTTTTTTATTTTTAATGTTTCAAAATGTATTCCTGTGATGGCAAAACATCTTATTTACGAAACATTTTTAGAATGGAACAAACAAAGCGATGTGTTGTGTTAATGGTCAATATACATCAGTAAAGGAATGTGATACTAATCTCTCAGATCAGTATCACTTACAGCAGACAGAAATGTAAGACTTGTCGAAGGATGAAAGCAAATAGTTTCCATGTGAAAGCATTTGGATTTAATTTTCGTTAACAGCGTTTGAAGAGCAATCAAACATGTTCCACTCCATGCTCTTTATCTTTCCAGAAATTCTTGTTCCCTTTCATTTTTGTTCTCTTTTGCTTTGCCTATATTAAGACGTTTACAAAATGAAACAACACAGAAATGCTGATAACCATACATTTAAGCAACCATAATATTAATGCTTCCCTTTGCAAACACAGTATGTTTACATCAGATTAACCATTTTGGTTCTGGAAAGAGTGGCATGCTGTATATGACAACTTGATTGACAGAGCATGTAATTAGTGAAGCGTATTATAGCTCTAAGCAAAAGGACTGGAGAAAGCTCCTTCATAATCTGTCACATCCAAATAAATGTGAAACCGAGAGAAAGTGATCTTTATTCTGCAAGATGCGTTACCAAATAATATAATATAACGATTGAGGGAGATCAAATAGGCATAATGTGTAAATCGCTTTAACTTGCTTATCATTTCAATATTTTATTACGTTACTTATTGCATAGGACAAATGCGGCTTGCATATTCAGAGAGCCATTAAAATGTCTAGTTTCTGAAAAAAGCTCTGGTAAACAATGCCTGTATTTATATGCAATAAAGTGGTGACATAAATCAGCACAAAATAAATTATGTGTTTGCGCTGAAAAAGTTTGGAAATGTGCTGTTTGTGGTGGCTTGAATTGAGGAGTGTCTGGGACTCTTGATGGTTTTACTGCTACTGCGGAGTTCTCCCAGCTGACACTGAGCTCTCCCAGCTGCCCCGGCACATCTCCACAGTAGTTGGGCTCACACCCAGCACTTCCACCACACACAAACCCTCTCACGGTTTCATCTGGTGAGCTGCTTTAAAGAAATCACTTACTGTAAAAGAACAGCTTACTGTCCAAATTGACAAAATAAATAATCACAAAATACAAACTTTAGAGTGATTTTACAGCCATTTCTGTTATCTTTACTCACCTTGTGTCAATGCAACCAGTCAGGTTTACTTTTTTTGACATGTTTCAAACTGTTTTCGCCCAATCAATGGCATCCACAACAACAATGAACCTTGGGATTATAAAATCACATTAATTTTTTTCCCCAAAGTCTATGCTTTCCTTTTTAATTTAAACTTCATTTTTATGACTGGATTCTGTGATTCTGTCTGTGTTTTCTTCACTGTGGAAATCACAGGGTCCTTACTGAACCCCTTTGACTGTCATTGTGTGGACAAAATATTTTGTTGAATGGATATTTAAACGTGGTAAACATTGCAAAACGTGTCTGGCAATAAGATATGATGCTAAGTTGACAAACTCTTTGTTTAGTTTTAGCTGTTATAAAAGCCACGCAGGACAATAATGTCATGCCTGCAGGTACAGGCCAAAAACAGCACAGTTTTACTACATTACTTATGTTAGGCATCGATTTTTAACATTCCTAGCTATCTGTTTTTGATTTTATTCTCTGCTATGAGAGCTTCACAGCGGTCATGCTTGGATAATCTTTACAAGAAACCCCCTGAATTCCAATCATTTGGAGCATCAGGCAACCTCTACCAGCTGTTAGACTCTGGCACAGGGATCACTGACTCATAACTATCCAGCGCCTGGATCCTGTTTCCATGATATAGTTCCGTGTCAGTGCTGGTGAGCAAACTGCCTTCCAAAACCCATGATCTAATTGGGCTGTTTCCAATAAGAGTCAGTGATCGGTCGAGATGCTAAAAGTAAATAAGGAAAACCAAGAGTCAGTGTTACACGTGAACATTCTTCAAAACAAATCTGTGTTGTGGAAAAACGTGAGGGTGAGTAAATTAGATCTACATTAATTGCTGTACATGATGGACTTGGAGGACGGGCCATTATTTCTCCCAATCAATGTGTGCCAAGAAAGATGAGCCGCTGTGATGAAGTCACCGCCCTTCGGGCCCCGGATAATAGAGAGGAGTATGTGTGGCCACGAGACTCCGCCCCCTACCTGGACTCCTCCTTTCTGAACACTGCCCTTCCTTCACAATTCCCCCGCACAACGAGGACACCAGATCCCCTGTTTATTTAGGACACTATTTCCCCTCAGAACACTTTATTCCCATCTTGGACATTTTATGATTGAGTTTCGGTTTAATAAAAGCCTCTCTGAGGCCTGATGCCACACCCACTGTGTCTGTCATTTGCTCCTCCTGCAACAATGAATAGTTCAGCCAATTTCAGAAATCTAACTAAAACTCCCTCTTTGTGTTGAGCTGGTTTCTTCCCTGATAAAAGTTCTCTTCAGCCAATCAATAAGTCTTCTGTGAGGGTTCCTGGTATTAAAGGCATCTGACACACCTGTTCAGTACAGCTCTGAAAGTGCAGTCTTGAGAGACACATGCGCCCACTCAGCAGAAAACCTTAATATACTCCTTTTTTAGCTTTGAAGAGGAAATGACAGGAAAAAACAGCGCCAGATATTCAATTCAATGAAAAAAAAGCAAGAGACATTATAACACAAATCAACTGTATTGTTGATTATACCCATGACTTCTAAACCACTATCCACTTTCCCTCCAAAATCTCTCTGTTCTCTCTCTCTTTCATTCTCTCCCCAACCTACCCCAAACTTTTGAACGGTGGTATATGTTACTCTTTTTTTAATTAGTATTTACAAAGTTTTGGATAATGCCCTCATGAAAAACAAATTCAACATTGATTGCTAGCATCTCAAACATAGTGGATCCACATGTCTGCATCATTACTATGATAATGTGGACATGCTAGCAAAATCAACAAGACAGTGGACATCAACAAATAGTTAGAAAAAATATAAGATCTGGCCACATAAAAAAAAACATAATAATAATAATAATAATAATAATAATAATAATAAATTAACAATAAAATAAAAAAATAAACATTGTTTCTTTTTCTTTTTGTTCATTTTTTTTTTTGCCTTTTCTCTCTTATATGTTGGCTTTGCATATGGACCATCCCAGCTGTGGCTCTGGATGATTTGAGATGATGGTTTAACTAGGGTCTAATTAAAACCCAAAATAATCTCTTTCCTGATGCTGATGCTATCTGTCATCATCCACATCCACCCTTCCCCCCATTCCACCATCGCTCACGTAGGCACAGGTCCCAAATAAAGTCCCTTAATATCACTCACTGTATGGCAATGGTCCTGTCAACCCAGGGGAGACACTTTTTTTTTCTCTAACTACATATAAAAACAAATCTCCTGCTGGGGTTGATGTTTTATGGCTTCTCAAAACCTGGTTTTAATAACGTGAAATTAAATTGAATAGACACGACACAACCACAACAAGTTTCAAAGAAATTCCCAGTCTGCACAATGATCTCTAGCTGAAGGCTACCAGAATGTCTTAAAACATAGTCACTGCATGACATCATAGTGTTATGTCACAAAGTTTCACGCGTTGAGCTTTATCACAGGCTATCAACTGACCTAGAGAAATACCAGAAACACAAGTTTGATGTCATGTGTGTGAGATAAAGATGTGAGTCTATGACTTGGCAGGACATTAAAGACAAATGTAACCAAATGACACATTTAGAAGTATGACTTGCGTCTCATAACACATCAAGAGATTAAAAACAACGATGTGTCTGGCTACCAAAGCAAAACTTCAGCAGTACCTTCTTGGAAGATAGTGGGTCTTTTCTTTGGCTGGATCTTCCTGAACTTCCCTTTAAAGTCCGCTGGAGCAAACATATGCATGGAGAGACTAGCCATCTGGACCAAAACAATCCCATCCTGGCTCTGGGTTTCACAAGGGTCCACCACAACTCCGGTACTGCTGACATCCTCCACGGACATATCCGACACAGATGACAAAGAGAGGGACCGCTTTCACCTGCTACGGATTAGCATGGATACAGATCTCCAGAGAAGCTCCTCTAAGTTCTGCCTGGCTCTTCTTTTGTGTGTTTTGCTACTCTTTCCTCTGTACCAGGTACATGAGCTTAAATGAGTAAATCAGAGAGGATTGAGTGCTTATGCTCTCTGTCTGCTCTCACAGGTCCAGGCTGTTTAGCCAGTTACAGTAACACGCCTGAATGGGGCAGGTGTTGGATTACTCAAGACAGACACACCTCTTTTGTGAGAGAGAGGGTGGAGATTTTCGAAGCAAAGGAGGAGAGAAGGGGCAAGTGAAGAGTGAGGCTATGCACAAGTGTTTATTTTAATATGAATCAGGTAGACTGTTATAGATACATTGCTATTTGTGGAAATAGAAAGCAACCTATCAAAATAAGCCACCTCTGGTTAGTTTTAACTTATGTTTTGCATCTGAGGTGTTTTTGTAAGACTCTTACAAAAACCCTTGAGTTTCACTCCCAAGTGCTCACGAAATAAACATTATGTAAAGAATCAGCCGAATACATAGTCTTGTCCTCAGTAAACAGTTTTTATGAAGACTGAACAACCACTCATTGGAAGAGGGAGTGTATTTGGACCACCTTTTAATATCTTTAATTTAACAAACAAACAGCCACACTGTTCACAGACCTGCAGGCGTTGCTGGTTTTACAGAGTAACCTTTTTGAAGGCCATCATGGAACAACTACCTTATTCTCTGAATCTCTCGCTCTGAGTGGCCCTTGCTGAAAGTGCTGATGAGAACGAGGGGAACAGAAACAGAAGGACTGACCACTCCCTCGAGAGAACACAAAGCAGCCTTTTTCTTCAATAAACATAATTTTGATGCAGAGTCTCTTCCCAAGGGCCTTCACACCCAAATGTTCACGATTACAGTTTAATGGATGTGTCAAGTTAAATGGTTGTGCTGCAAAAAAACATTAAAAACACACATATGCAGAAACAAATGCACACACATAAACACGCATTTAGGGCAAGCAAGCACTCATCATGCCATCCTTCAAAAATGTGTGTCGTCTTTATGTAAAAGATAAAAATACAAAGAACACTGCAAATACCACCGGCCCAGCCCAAAATAGCACACCTAATTGGTGCAGCCTAATTACTGGAGATAACCTAGAACTCCAGACTGCGTGAGCACACACACACACACACACACACACACAAGCATGATCACCACATCAAGGCAGGGTTTGTTTTTATGTACTCGCCAGTGATCTTCAGATATCACATTCCTCAGATGGTAGTTAGGACTGGTCTGCCAGGAGAGTGACGCCACATGACCATGTCGTCCACAAAAGGCATTCTGAGACACTGTCAAGTGACTTCATATGTTGATATTTACAAATTATGACAAGTTAGTTTAGTCTCGTTTTCTCATTCTTTGGATGATTCTTTATGGATAGTAGCTGACTCTGGGTCATCCGCTGTCTCTTCATCTCAAGGGCACTTTGAAATGCTCTTCTATTGATTTGATCTCTCTCAACAATTTACACAATGCCTTATGCATTAGCAGTTTCATGTTTCAAAACCTCTTTAGTTAAAGTGGCCCCAAAGCAAATAGGAACTGTGATTTAGAAATTGTGAAAATGGCATGAAAGCTTGGTGGAAGGTCTAAAGATTTTTTTTATGTGGTGTTATAGATTTAACAGTGAAAACATAAAAGAGGGGTGGATGTAATGGTTTTCTCTGACATAAAGCGGGAAAAAAGCTGGAGATCTCATTACAGACATTTCTAACAAGAATCGAGAGTGAACTAAGTCTGAGACTGCTCTCTAGAGTTCAGAAGAGGTACAGTTCATGAGTTTATCAAATATTTTTTTCTGAAAAAAAAAAAAAAAAACTATATGTTATTAAAATAACTTTGCCCAAAGAAGCAAAAGAAAAAGTTTGGTCTTCAATGTCACATGATCCTTCAGAAATGATTAATATGCTGTTTTGCTGCTCAAGAAAAGTCAGGGATGACTGATGTGAAGATAGATGGAGATAGAGATGAAAAACAATGCAGTGTTGCTCTGGCTATGTTCTTTTTTTTTTTTTTTTTTGCAGCTCTTAATAATTCATGACTTTAGCTTTGAAAACCAGCCATTGTGAGAAGAATGAAATACAGAACACAATGTGGAAACAGCAGGTGAAGCACTGAACAGCTCTTGACTAAAAATTGATCACTATAGAACGGTGACTGAGTCAAATGCACTCATCTCACTAGTGTTTCTAAAAACTACCTGCCAGAAGCTGTTATATAAAATCCTCTAAGCACCCACTAACTTACACACAATAACCAAAACCATCTCACTAAGATTACGTGATTCCCAAGTGGGCTGCACATCACACATTCAGTCAAATGACAGTGAATATGTTTTTACAGATTCATCATAAACCAAACCATCATACTGGCTAAAATAGATCCTTAAATCCCTTAAATATACAATCATATGGTTTCTACGGTGAACCATATGATTCACTTTTCATTAATTGCACATCAGAATATCAAGATTTCCGCAAGACTCAATTACAACATCAAACAAACAAACTTTTTCATATTGAATGAGCATATATATTACTGATTATTATGATGATTATCGAACCATTTCAAGAGAAATGAAATGCATTCACAAATGGTTTCAGCAACTGAATGTAAATATTTGCAAACCCTTAAGTAATCATATGGTTCAGAGCAATGAAGTGTCTTCATTTTGTCTAAACCATCATAATGAATAAAGCACATATCAAAAAGCTGTTCATGCCCAGTGAATCTTCACTGGATCAAAACAACAGAATAAGGAACACCCTGACAAACGGTAACAAAAACGGGAGCTCCAAAAGTCTGAGAGCACTATAAAACGCGTCTACTAAGGTTTTTCCTTCATTTAGTACAGTTTTCCCATATAATAGTTAAAACAAGTTCACATGGTCAAATATTTGTTCAGTGACAAATAGTGCAAAATCTTTACAAAAAAGTCTTATTTAAAAGTCATACTTTATTTTTTAGTGTAGATTTTTTGAATCTTTGACCTTCAGCGTGACATTCTTTCAAGTAAATAAAACAGATTTGCATCTATAAAGTCTTTGTTAATTAAGTTTAAACATTCAATACACCCTGGGGAAGGCACATAAATAACCAAGGGACAAAATCAAACAAGAAAGCAAATCTATATTACAGTATCCATGTCACACATATTGCATGTCAATATAATTCTCAGTACAAAATGAAAACAATGCTATTGTTAGTGCAAAACCTCAGGGTGCTCCATACATTCCATATAAACCTAACAGACCACTCAGATCATTAGGATTAAGTCAGTTATAAATACCAATGATTCACACAAAACAAGGGGAGTCCACTTTTATCTATTATGACCCCCGCAGTTGGAACCAGCTTCTAGAAGAGATCAGATGTGCTAAAACTTCAGTAGAAAGTACCTCTGAGTTCTATTTGTTTGGTTTATGATGGTCAAAGTAAGTAGGGTGTGAAGTAGTGGAATAGTTAGGTAGGCTATTTTAGGAATATTTTCCACTTAGTAGGGAAGATTTTGAACAAAGCTTGACAATGTTTATTTGTTTTAAGAGCAATACTGATACAACACTAATAAATTTTTACATTCATTGTCTTTATTGTTGAGATATTTTTTAATGATTTTACATATTTTTATGTAAAGCACTTTGAATTGCAATTGTGTATGAAATGTGCTATTTAAATAAACTTCCCTTGCATATATTTACTTGATTGTTAATCATTAAATAATGAAAAACAAAATATGACTTACCCTCTTCAGACACAGGAGGAGGATGTGATTTTTGCCATGCAGAATGCAAAATCATCCAGTTTCCTGAAGGTAAAATAAAGTATCATTGATTGATGATAATGATGATCTGCGTCAGAAGTAGACGTGTCTCAAAAGCGCGTGAACTGCCCAAGTAACCCACATATTTTTAAATGTTTACGTCACGCGCAGAATTTCAGTGTAGCAAAGTGATGTCCACAAATGCCGTCTAGATAGACAGCACACTCGGTTTGGAGCACAGCCAGTATTACATTGTTGTAATCACCGCAGACATCTATCTCCATTACAGCTGTAAAATACATTTATTCTGCTTCGCGAACCCAGAACGCTGATGCCAAACAATCAGAAAACATAAAATATTTGTAATTAGCAAGGGACAACTTGAAGCCAAATCTGTTGTATTGTGTTTGTTATCAGCAGACAAACAAACACAATCAGTGCTGGTGGTCTGGCCTTCCTCACGGCAATTTTAGGCGGTTTCTCAAATGAAAGCGCGCTGGAATGGAAATTCTATTACATTTTACACCGTAAAAGCATCGAACAAAAAACAACATACCTTGAGTATTTATGTTTAGGAGTTTATACGTTCATATCTTTATCCAGTCGTCGTGGCTCAATTCTGCTATTTTCCCTTCATTGGTCTTGCGTCTCCTCATCGACTGATAGAAAAAGACGGCAGCTGAGGATGGCGCAGCTCCGCCCTTGACGACCAATCAGAACGCAGATATTTACCGAAGGAGAGAAATGGAGATCGTTGATTGGCTGAGACTCAAGCCCGTCTGTTTCCTTCCATCCATTAGGTTCTGGAGCGAGTTAAAGGATGCTGCTGGATACTGACAGGTGCAAAGTTGCAAACAAGCCAGACAATAGGGACCAATTGTATTATCTTAATTGCATTTAAATGATAACAAAACTATAATATTATGAAATATGACTTGCTGCTCAGTTATCAGTTACTATAGTTTATCAATGATCAATTGTCCTTCTTGTTATTATCAACACTGAAAACATATCACAATGAATTTTAAAAGATTGTAACAAGTCTTGAGCATTAGAGACATTTATACTTTGGACCAGTAGTGTAATCTGTGCTGAGTGTGATGTACGTTATGTAAAATTGCACAAACAAGAATGTGAGCAATATCACTTATTCATGGTTGTCTTTTATGATAAATAATAAACAAAAAACAGGCTTATTAAGAGTAAAGAAAACTCTGTGTCATACAGTGATTAAAGTACAAGCAAATCCTTGGCTTGCTAGATTCACTGGTAGATGGATTTCTTCAGATTGTCAATATTATATTGCTGGACAAAATCCATAAGCATTCAAAGTTCTAACATCTTTACATCTGACTTAGAATATATCTTCACGTCTTGAAATGGGTAGAAAAAAATCCAACTTATAAATAGGCAACATGAGTATAAAAATAAAATGCTTTAGTATTGTTGTAAAAAATGACAAAGCAGAAAAAAAACTATGTATCTGTTTTATCTTACATGGCTGAATGATATAAACCTCTTTATCTTAATTGCATGCTTCTGTTCAGTAAGGGAACCATTTACTTTGTTGACCAAGACCACTCTGAGGCATTCCCTTTAATATGTATTTTCTGTGAAATGGCAGAGCAAGCATTTAAAAAAAAAAAAAACCTTTGCGGTACATTATCAATAACTTCTCAAAACCACATATTGAAACATTTCCATAAAAAATAATAAATTGTCCTTCATGTAAATAGTGTTTTAAAGTTCCTTTGATCCTTCCAAGATGTGCTCTGCAGTAAATGCTAACAGTCTTGTGCATTGCGCTTTGTAGTCATTGATTTTCTTCTTTAAAAGCCTTTGAGACGAACAACATGCCCTGTGAGCCGGACATGGCGTTTAGGTGGGAAATAGACGCTGGGGGGTCCGAGGCCCTTATCGAGCTAAAGTGATGAAAAATGCTTCTCCTAATGGAGAAAACAGCGAAGCTAGTCACGCGTATAAAAAGAGCACTCAATGTTTGAACCCAAACAGCAAGAATCACAGTACCATCCTTTCACATAAATTGTTCCAGGAAAGAGTGTTATTCTCCAGTCTTATCTCCAGATAATGATAATGATTGGCCTACACTATGATACCTTTCACTCACTGACTCTTTTCACCCATATTGGTTATCCATGTCTGCCAAAGACATTCGTGGCAAGGATATATTTGCTGTGTATTCTGCATTCCGAGGGGTCTCCATATAGATGGTGGAGCTGGTGAGACTCTTACGGTCTTTCTTTGATGCCGAGCGCCGCTGCCAGCGGCACAGGAGGAGCTCCACCTGCTCTCTGAAGAAGCTGGTTGTCAGGGTGTAGAGAATGGGGTTAAGGGCACTGTTGATAGGAAGAATGAAGACAACCATCCAGGAGTTTATTGTCCCTGCAGAGATAAACAGAGCAAATGTAAACAAAAAAGGACTGGTAATCTGATCATCTTCAATTCTGTGACACACTTAGAGGTAGCGGGTTCATTTTCAGGAAACAGTGCCATTTGTGCAAAAAAAAAGAAAAAATATAATCTAAACTTTAACAAGTTTATTTATTTTTTTTATGTCTTTTTAAGTCTTTTTAATATCTTTTTAAGTCTCCATGTCTTAAATCTGCCTACAAAAAATAATATAATACCTATACCTACGAAATACCAACAATAATTTGTCATTACTAAATATATAATTTAAAACTTTTATTGGAATATATAACTGAAATGTGTTTCTGTGTGCCTAATTATTAAGATTTCTCTTTCAAAATTAATTTTTGCCTTGCATTCAACCTGCTACTGGGGCTGAAGATCTGTGCACATGTGTCAAGATAAATAATTCCAGCCTGAACAATATTTTCATTTTCTGTAAAGTTTTTACACTAAGTTTACACTAGTTTTTTACATGATTCCCAATTTTTTTAATTCAAGATTTCAGGTATTTGTACAGGACAGATTTTACTTTTATTTTTTTTTTCCAATGTTGTAATTAGCAGTTCATGTAATTTTTTCTGTGAAGCAGATTTGTTATGTGGCAGCATTCAAGATCAAGTTATCTGCATCTCCTGCGCTCCATCAATCCACTCACATAATATCTGTCAGCACACACATTAATGCATGGCTCAGATTTACTGTACAGGATGTGTGCAAGATTCTAATACAATTATAAAGTAATTATTTTATCACAAATAAATCTTTCAGTGAGTAAAACTGGATGTGTCTATAGATTACACAACATTATATTATTTTCTAATTATTTTTTTAATTACTATTATTTTAATTTATTGCCTCTGGATTAGTAGGGTACTCTTGTAATAGAGTAGCAGTGGCTGGGATAGATTTTAAATATCAATTTCACTTAAAAAGATGCAATCTAATCAAGTTGGCATGAAATAAGCCATATATTTAAGTTTATGGAACTGTTGCAATGACAGCGAGTCCAGGACGAGCTTCGAAGAACCAAATAATTCAAGATCATGCCAAACCATCAACAATCAAATCCAGCTAACTGAGTTAGTGATGGATGAAGAACGGGCTCCTGGTAACATACCTGGAATCTCAACTTTTAGCAGAGAGAGTGTTTTGACCAAAAATATGGGTATCCAGCAGAGGGCGTCAGAGAACACAATAAAGAAAAAGCGGTTGGCCACGGCCACGTCTTTGTGTAGCCGACTGCGTACATCTGTGGCATTGATGCCGGTTTTATAAATGGAACAGAACATGCTGGAATAGGAAACGACAATCACCAAGAACGCCACCAGATTAAGACCTGTGAATACACAAATATTTCGGGATTTGCACATAAGGACTGAAATAGGAAAGTAACAAGCTTGGATGGTGTATAGAATACTAACAGTTCACACCATGCAAAGGAGTGATCGGATCATGCAAATCAGTCCTTTGCCAGTGTGGGCTTTTAAAAAAATGTTCACCATATCTTATATAACCCAAATATTATATTATATTATATTTAAAGTTTGGATTGAGATTGAGAAAAAGTGTCTAATACAGTAGGCTACTTACCAAGGCAGCTTTTTTAAAAATTAAAAATACAGAAAGAACAGTAATATTGTGAAATGTTATAACAATTTTTACAGTATTCTATTGGGGGAAAAAAGGTGATGGCAAAGCTTAATTACTCCAGTCTTCAGTGTCTTTCAGTAATAATTCTAATATACTGACTTGGTCAGTAATTATCAGTTATTACTGGTGCTCAATTAATAACAATGGTTATTATAATTAATGTTAAAAACAGTTTAATATTTGGTGGAAACATATTTTTTCAGTATTCTTGATGAACAAAGAACATAATTTCTTTTTGAAATCTTTTGTACCATTTTAAAAATGTTTTTACTGTCACTTTTTAACTATTGAATGCATCCTTGCTTAATACATTTCTTACAAAAAAAGAAAGAAAAAATCTTATTTGCCCCAGACTTTTGAATTGTAGTCTATCAAAACATTTTTTTTTTAAATTAAGCAGCATGACTGTCATCAACACTGATAATACAAAATGTTTCTTAAGTGCCAAATCAACATATTAAAATAATTTCTGAAGGATCACGTGACACTGGAAACTGTGGTAATCTTGCCATCAAAGGAATTAATTATATTTTAAACATATTCAACTATTCATTTGTATCTGCAATATTTCACAATATTATTTTGATAAAACAACTGCAGGCTTGGTGAGCATAACAGACTTACAAATCTTAAATATTTCAACATTTTGTCTGGTAGTGCATATTATATTAATAGAAGAATTAAAACTACTAAATAAATGAAAACACATCAATATATTAGTAAACATCAAATTAGTGAAAAGACTCGAACCAAGAAATATCCCTGTGGAGTATCCTTTAGCAGTTGGTTTCTCCAGCCTATCAGAGTGCAGAGGAAAACATACTCCATTTCGCCCATAATAGTTCCCAAACAGGTCTTCATTTAGCAAGGGAACAGCTGCTATGACAAATCCCAGAATCCAGATGAAGGCCAGAACCAACACTGTCTGCAGCTTCCCGGGCCGCAGATGGCTAAACGGGAAAACGATGACCAGGAATTTCTCTAGTGTTAAGTAGGTAAGAAGAAGAACAGATACTTCGGAGGAGAGCATGGCGAGAAAGCCAATCGTTCGGCATTCCACGCTATCCATCCAGATAAGAGCGTTCCGGTTATATTCCCCGCGGAATTTGACATCAAATATCCCCAGGAAGAAAAGATAGACCCCCATCAGACAGTCAGCAACTGGAAAACATTAAAGCAGAATGAAATCTTTTTAAATATGTGCCAGCCAGAGGAAGATGAGCACCAACTGAGACTTGGTTTGTTTCTCATCCAACTTAACCACGAAAGTCAATGTCTCTACTGAAATATTTGGGTTTCGTATTCATTTTTTGGTTTTATTTCTGGTATGTTGGTTTTTGTTATACACTCTACTCAACGAACTGATTTAAAACAACGGTGACTAGCCGCTGTTGCACTGATTACTGTAATGGATGTTAATCTTAACAATGCAAATTATCTTTCTCATTATTAATATAAAAACAAAGACACAGTGTGACCAGAAGTGGCATGAAGTTGCTTGCCAGTTTATTTCAGGCCTCTTTTTCCTGTGGAGGTGTGAAATATTTGACAGCTGCTCATTTGCTGGTTCTCCCAAAAGTCACACAGTACATTTAGGAAACACCGTCACAAAAGCTTATGAGAAAAGGGAAAGCGTTTAATGTGAATAAAGGTACCCTTGTTGCTTATAATCTGAAGGAATACGACATTAATCAGAGCCAGACAATGGTACCACCCTCAGTGGTAATAAGCGATTTTTAATTCTGACAGCATGGCTAAGGTGAGTAGGGGGACACTATTAAAGCAAGCAAAAAGCCATGCTCTTGTTCCCGTCCTGAATGCACTGATGTAGCAGAGATTAAAAGAACCAGCACAGACAGAGACCGTGAACTGTGAATGTGACAGCGGTTAATAACAACCCTCCGTGATCACGCTGACCTTCATCTGACACATCTTAGCACAAGGAGAGATTAGTATCATGAAGCTGAACAATGGGACGATCATTCGATCATACTGTCTGCATTCCTGCAAATTAATTTATATATATATATATATATATATATATATATATATATATATATATATATATATATATATATTAGTGCTGTCAAAATTAGCGCGTTAACGCATTCGATTAATTTGAAATATTTAACGCGTTAAAAAAAAATAACGCAATTAACGCGGTTGCAGTTTTTTTATTTCCAGTTGTGGCCTATGTGTGTTCAACGTGCAAAGAAATATGGTTAAGACCAAGGAAGGACTTTTAGACAGAAAGTTTCAGTATAAAACTCTGCCGGATTACTCTTCAGTCTGCCACAAGAAACAGCAACATTAAAATCATGAACTCAAATGTCATTGTTTAAAAAAAAAAAAAAAAAACAATGACTGTAACAGTGCGTAAATCAGACCTTTCTGTAACGCTAACGTTAATAAGCTTAAACGAAAATAACGAAATAATTGTGTAGCGGAGTATTTTTTGTACACTGTGCCGCGAACTGTCAATCACTCCTGTACGCGTGCATCACTGTCCTCCTCGCAGCTGCAGCAACTTGCGCTCTCTCTCTTCATCAAGCTTTAAAACAAAAAGGGGACAAAAAGATCATATTGTCTTTGTGCATAGGCTATAGATTAATTAGATAAATGAATATCTAAATTTGTGCCTTGCCGTCTACGGTATTTTTTTAGAACTTAGAAAAAAGATGCTGCAGCCAATGAACAGCCAGCGGGGGCTGCAGGACGACTCAACCTCCGCAGACAGTTTTTAATGTTTATCAGACAATAAATACTCAAGATTTTGCTTTAGTATAACTCACAACGAGTTTCACACACCTTCTCCGGCCACGTTGAGTTGTTGACACTTAACAGTGGGAAAAGCGACACACGCGCTATTCGCTTGTATAACTTAAGGGTGAATGGGTAATGTAGTTTCTGCTCTGGGTGGGATGAATTAGGAAGCTTGCATTGTGAAGGGCGCTCTGAAAATCGGCAGTGCAGGTAAAAGATTAAAACCTCTATTAAAACAGATGTCCAAATGAGTGTACCGGTACGCTACAAGCACGTTCTGGGCGCACGGAGAGGTGGCGGTACGCTCAAGAGCTATATTTGGAAGTGGCGGTACTGAGTAACGGTGCGTACCGGCCCACTTAAAGCACTGGCAATGACTATACTTTGGAATTTTTTTGCAGTCCACTTAGAATTCAACATGGAAATCATTTTTGTTTTTTATTGGCATTGATTGTTTTGAAATTCAAATGGTACTTACATGCCTGTGTTTTTATTTCTGTAATAAATATGGCTTTCAAGCCAACAGTTAATTTGGAGGATATTGATGGTTTATTGCAGGTATGTTGTTTACATGAGAAAATCTGTGTTACAAGTTAAACAAAAATTCCAATAAACAATCATATTTTGAATTTAAATAGTTTCTTTGTCTTGAGTTTACATTAATTATTTACATTTTACATTTACATATCCAAAAAGTTTCAGTCTTTTAAATTTTAAAAAATTGTGCGATTAATTAGTTAATTTTTTTTAATCGATTGACAGCACTAATATATATATTTTTATATTTTTTTTTTTTCTGAAATGCATACCAAAAGATAAATAACAGGACACAGATACATAATTTTCATGTATTGATTCATCAATATGTGGTTCTTTTTTTCTGAATTTCAAAAGTTTAACATTTACTTAGATCAAATTTACCTGAGCACTGTATCAAACCATGCCATTTTACTACGGATAGTGTAAGAATTTTAGGTGAATCAGTAGTTAAATATAGCCACATATCTATGAAATTATGCATAGAGAAACTCGAAAGAATGAACTCAGAAACATAAACATGCGCCCTCTGCACTCTAGGCACTCTTGTTTTTAGGAGGTGTTCATTTGCTCTGCCACAATACTTTAGGATCGATATTTTCACGTTCTGAAGGCTTCAAGTGCCAGTAAAACCAGGTAAAAATGCATATGCTTTTCAAACAGCTGTAGTTTTCGCTGCATTGCATGTAGGCATTCTGCGCACGCGCAGTGTGAAACACAGGACGCTATAACAGGAAGAAGCTCCAGCATATCAACTACCAAAGTCGTCTCTGTTTCTCAAGTTTGGCATGAATGTATTTGAGAGTAACTGCGGTAAAACCTTAAGCTTCTTCGGTGTTTTCGTCGCGGCGCTCCCGCTGTTTTTTACTAAGAATTTACTGAGAATTCAGAGATCGACGAGACTTTCCTGAATAATTTGTCACACTGGGCATGCGAGAAATGCGTTAAAAAATTTGACGTAATTAGCGACAAACAACTAATTAACGTCGTTAACGCGCTATTTTTTACAGCCCTAATATATATATATATATACACACACACACACACACTGTAATACTTTATAATAAATCAATATATTAATATATAAAAAAATATATACATAAATACATAACATACCAAAATTACAGTTAAATTACATTATTTTCATCAAATTAAATTAGACCTATGTAAATACAAACTGTAAAATAATGTGGCCTTTCACTATTAGTTTTTTCTTGGTAAAACTGCAGTTCTGAAAAATATAACCCATCAAGTGTCTATCCATGTTCTTGACCTGATGTCTTGAAAAACTAGATCCGTCACAGATTTACTTAAGTATTAGTAGATGTGATTATTTTTTGGTACATCAGGAAGTGTTCAGACTGTGGAAGTCTGTAACTTTACCCTTTAAATAAGTTCAAAACTGCACATAACATTCAAACAAGCAAGCTTATGAAGACAAACGAACTGCCGCTTTCGAAATAGGATTATAGATGAATGCATAAATGCTCAGGAACGAACAATCAAACGCATACACAGGCACAAAAGCAAACCGAATCATAACAGGCTTTACTGTCAGCTTCCATTATTCAGATCATATTCAGATCAGCTTCCCTAACATATTATTACCCTTGGGTTTTCCACTAATACCCCCATTCATGACGGCTGCATAAATGGGCATAGTTTCTTTCCAAGAAAATCCCCCCTCTCTCGTATCCGTTCTCGTAAAATGTCTAGCCAAAAGTTTTTGTGAACTTTTATGAGACCGTTACAGATGATAGTGCTAGTGTGTGTTTTTTGTGTGGGTTGCAACAAGTAACGGATAATAATAGTAATAATAACAACAACTAATATAGCTCTATAATATTATGTATATATTAGATAGCTAAATATATTTACAACTAAATAATAATATATTATTACATTTTATTTTTATAAGAAGAATAACATTTACAATAGGGTTTCAGGGCTGTGCGCTTGAACCCCTAATTATAATTATAATCTGTATTAAATTGTCAAAAAGTCCATTGTTTATTATTATTAATTCAATTCAATTTTATTTAGTGCTTTTCACAATACGTATTGCTTCAGAATAGCTTTACAAAAAGTGTATGTTTTAAATGGTACAATCAGAGAGTAATCAAGCAGTCAATGTAATATATGAATGGCAGTATTATATGTTATATAATATTTAGATAAAAGCATCTGCTAAATGCATAAATTTATAAGATATGTGGCTAGTTAGCATAATGTATTTAGTTAAGTACACACGTTATTGAGATCATGATACAATTTAAGAATAGTATTTGGCAATTTAGTTTGTCAGTCCGGGGTTGGCATCATCTGAAATCGTGGTATTAGTATTTTTATTAAAACCATTTTTGCATGATACATTTATTAATCAAATATTAATAATAGTTTCAGCTGTACTCACAACACAAGACTTTGATGCATGCTGCATGCAGTGTGTTCTCTGCTCTAATGAAGGAGCGCATTCCGATGACAAAAAGATTCCCAAAGCAGGTGATGAAGGCCATAACCCAGACGGAGACCCGCAGAACCAGGCTGGCTAACAGGTCTTCCACTGATGAAATGCCATCCGTATTAGGTTTACATTTCCGTACATGTGGGGCATAGGAACAGTACTGAAAATCCTCAAAATATCTAGAAAAGACAGATATGCACACATAAAAGATTACAAGCTGAACCTCCTGCTTAATACACAGACCACACAATGAGAGGAACGTACATGTGGGACAGGTTTCCCATCGGAAGAAACATCTTGGTAGTTATATCAGGAATTTCAATGCCCTCCAGACTTCTGTTAAATACAAATGCATGTTGTTTTTCACATGGCACCTACTAATAGGGTCTTAAAATGCATTCTTTTGAAAAGAAGAACATGCTGTGTTGATACTTACAGAGACTCAAGTTGGAGCAGGTGATTGAAGTGACTGGCATGAATATGGAGTGAAGGATTATGAGATAGGTTCCTGCAAATATTAAATGGAGTATTTCAGCCAAAAATAAGTAAATCTGAGTTTATAATTTCTTTTTTTTTTTTAAAGAACACCTTTGTAGCTTTTACTATCCATTGACAGTTGATAGTTACAAGGAGCTGTCAAGTTCCAAAAAGGACATAAAACACTCAAAAAGTTATAATATGGCTTTGACAGCTCTAAATACAGGTAGACTACTTTTATATATATTTTTTTTTTTTTTTTTTTTGTCATTTGTCATTTTTGGGGGGTTGACAGCTCCCAAATGAAGACTTGTTTGTTCCTTTGAAGAACTAACAGCACAGAGGCTTGGAAAGACATGAGGGTGGGGGAGTGACAATTTTTTCCATCTTGGGTGAAATATCCCTTTAAAGAACATTATTTCATAGTGTGCATTCATCAGTTCAACACTTTCGTAATAAACTATGCGTCCGACACGTGCATCACTCACAGTTTCTGCAGATATTGTAAACTCCAGAAAGTGTTTTTAGGAAGATTGGAAATTCTGTTGCAAGACAAATCTCTATATATATATAAAAAAAAAAAAAAAGACACGGAGGAGAAATAATTCATCTGTTAAACAAGCATAATCCATATAATGCCATCTCAATTATGTCTGTGCAGAAAGTTTAAACAAAGTTGTTTCTCCCAAATCACAAGATTTCACATCCTTTCCAGATTATGTGCTGCGGTACTCACAGTTCAACCAAAGATCCAAGAGAATGAAAGGTGTTTTCTAGAAGGATCTTGATTTTATTGTCATGCAGTGATCTGGACAGAAAAATTTAGAGAACAAACTTAATGTTAATTTCCAAAGAAACTAAACCACCACATTTTCACTTGCATGGAAAACCTCAAATAACAGCCACTGGGCTGTGAAAAAGCCAGATGATAACGAAATTGTACTGCTTTCTGCATTTTCCAGTTTATTCTTCCAGCAAGGTCTAGCCGACCTTATTTGCAGGGATACCCATCTCTCCCTGCAAGTCTCATTTAAGATATGCCTGCCACTTTCCCACATCTATTACAAAAAAGAATGGCACATCCTAATAATGCACTATAAGAGGCAGAAAGAAAAAAAAAACCTTCTGAAAGGGGTTTTGTTGTTGCTGTGAGAGATGCCAGTCTGTCCACATAAGGCAATAATGACACTGACAAAATCTTTCAGCCATCACACTTCTCCTGGGAGACATTCTGCTTTCATTTTCAAAGGATTAAGGAGGGAATCAGGACCAAAGGAGTCAAATTCACAAGTGATATCCGGGACACTGGGATTAGAGTCCTCTATTTCTATACTCAGAATGTGATTTATTTATTTTTTTTTGCCTGTAAACCTGCACCTGGATGCTAGCACACTGAAATATTACTTGTTTCAAACTAGAGACCTTTGCAGGATGGATTTTCATCCTGCAGGATTCTGTCCCACATTTGCCTGCTCCCTCAGAAATATGTTATCTTGTCCTGCTCCCGCCCACAACATTAATGTTTTTTGTTGCTGCCGGCAAAAGCACACATAAAAATAGCCTACAGTATATAGTCTTTCTTTTTCAGTACATCCATTAAAATTTACATGAAATAGTAATTTCCATAAAATCTTAGAGGTAATGTTCTACAACATCCTTGAATAAACACTCCTGCTAAAATATTTGTTATTTAAGCCTCAAAATTCACAAACCACTTTTATTCTTAACAGAGTAGCAGTGGTTTGCGTGGTTTGGAAAGGCAGAACTCAAGCATAGAGCGCTCCCTTTATAATCACTAAAAAGCTGACATCTTTAAATGTCCAAAATCTATGTCCAAAACCACATAGGTCAACAGGGTTAGGGTTTTGAGCAAAGCTTGCTCGAAGATTTGAGACGATGTGAGTTTGCTCTGGTATACAGCAAAATGTCAGTCATTTACATGGTAAAAAACAATTAAAATGCTTTAAAAAAATCTAATAATTGTGTTTTTATTAAACATTTTTAGTTAAGTTGTTAATCTGACAAATATACATTTTAATAAAAATGGTGTAATAAAATAAAATGGTATGTCATTTTAAAAAAGTGCAAAACAGAACCATTTTTATTATTAGTGGTCTCAGACTTTTATACCCCACGGTATATGACATATAATTATTTGAAACACCTAACGTCAAAAGACTTTGTGATAAACACAACCAGAATGGTTGCATGCCCTATATTTTAAAGTTACAGTAAAATTAAGATTCAACACATGCTTGACTTCATTTTCCACAAGGGCATCAAACTTTGTTCACTTGTAAGAAAAACCTGCAGACAGACACTCGCATCCTGATGACTAACCAAGAACAAGCATTTCCTTTTAGAGATAAAAAACGGAGGAAAAAAACTGAGACTGAGATCCAAAACTGACATCGTAAACTAAAAACAACATCTGTACCACGTTCAATTAAACTGACCATTAAATCAAACTCGCTGCCATGTTGCCATAAATTGTTATGCTGGCATCAACATGTGCAGCCATAATTAAAAAAAACAAAGCAATGAAACCGACCAATCAGACTTTACAGTACTTACAGCACTGTGAGCTCGGTGCAGGTCTTCAGAGTGGAACAATTCAGCAACTCAACGTGGTTCTCAGCGAAGTCCCTGTGAAGAAAGACAAGCCAAGGAAAAGCAAAGAAAGAAAATGAGCTGTAAATAAAAAAATAAATTTTTTCTTTTATCAAAACTTCGAAGACATGAGGAAGACAACATTTGCACTGATGACTGGGAGAACTCATCCCATTGCTCCTCCTGCAACAACAAAGATGTATCTGATCAAGACCCATAGATGCATGACATGAATAACCAGAGTGCCTCATGAAGCCCCATGCTGAAATTTTTCATCCAGCGAGCACCTAGTTGAGGATTTGCCAGACTTTGATAGTACCTCTGATAGTCTTTCTCTCCAAAGTGTCAGGCTGGACTACCAGATGGCAAATTGTCATTCAGCGGGCGAAAGTATCACAGCATGACTGAGCAGCTCGCATAGGTAACATCAAAAATCACAGTGATCCTGCTGATCGCCACTGTAAGTCTCTATCTGCTGACTATAATTACCAGAATGCATTTTACAGAAACGCTGAAAATGCATCCCAAGTGCTCATCATGAAGAGAGAAACGCATGAAAACAAACACATGCATCTGGCAGAGATACAGGCGCTCTGAGAGGAGTTTTCATTGTTAACTCAAAATGTGTGACACAGTCAATGGAGTTGTAGTCAGACCTTTGATTAAACAGCTCAAGCAGCTTAATCTGGCCTATAAATGCCCACTTAGAAAGAGAGTAACTGACTGATATGCTACAAAAGAAATCACAGTGTCTTTTGGTCTCGCTAACCTGAAAAGCTGGCAGATCTAGAGATTATTTCATCCTCAAAAGCACTCGTTGGATCAGCCGGTACCTCGTAAACATGACTTTGTTTCCAAGTAGACTGATAATAATCTGATGATCTGATTAAAGCTTGCCAGATAGAGGAAATGCTTTCCAGTTTTGTGTGCAATGCGCATCAGATGGTCAGTAAATTGGCCTGTGGGGGTCGGTCCGTGGGTGTCCTGTCTAGGAATAATCAGGTTTTAAGGTAATTGTTGGCTATAAAATTTGAACAAAAACATCTTAAAAGTTTTTAAATGAGTGTGGTCTTCTAGGCGCAGGTTTATCGGAGCAAAGCAACTGCTGACAGCAGCGTAAGCTATATTAAGTGGTTTTACTTGGACAGCTGTGGAATTTCACTGAGAGCTGATATGATTCATACCAAGTGAGATATGCTAAATTCAAACCCACCTCATAGAAAAGCACTATGATGCGGTATCATTTGTTCAGTTCAGAGACCATCGGCTAAGTGTTACAGACTCTGTCTGTTCGTTAACCTTAGAATGACCTATTCAAATAAACCAAAGAGCCAGATGACTAATATACTAATAGACATGCAGGTATAAACACACACATACAGGGATATACTGCACATGCTTACAGTTAAAGTAACAAAAAAAAAAAATCTTCCCAGAGTACCAAATCTTTCCAGAGAAATCAGCTTGATATGTTGGGGCTACTCAGATGCTGTATTTCTTACTGTCTCTAAACAAGATGCACATGTACTGTATATGTGCTCAGAAATAAAAGGTCAAGCCGAGAAGGCTTTAACATTATTGAAGTGTCATACACAAACACTGGTAGTTTAACTGGTTGTGTCAGGAAAATTCAGTGAATAATAATGATTTAAGTACAGCCAGGCAGATTACTGTGAGCCTCATGATGCCTTATACAACTATATACACAGGAGAACTCTTTATTTCCTCTAATGAGCCTTTAACATGTTGCATGTGTGCCAGCAAATAAATTCACCCCATAATGCATGGTGCCCACCACAGTGGATGGTGCTAAAAGCCATTTTGACCAATCTAACTGTGATGTTATATCTGAATGTTACTTTTTGCACAGCGCGATCTCAGATCTTTGTATGTGAGTGGTGTGTGTGTGCATTAATATTGTCACATTTATGTTCTGTTCTCCCTGCCTTGACCTAGTTTTCCTGTGTTGCTTGATTAGTTAATTAGTTTCCACCTGTTTTCATTAATCATCTTATTAGTCCATCATTTGGTTAAGTATTTATAGCCCTGCCTTTCCTCAGTTTCTTTATCCTGTCTCCGTGTAAAGAGGTTGTTTTCTCCTACTTTCCCATGTGGATTTATTAAAGACTCCGTTTGTTTGACTATCTGCCTCCTTCATACTCCCTCAAGCTCCTTTCCCCAGCAATCCGTGACAAATATAGAACAGTGATTAAACTAAATGGTTTAAATGCATTGGCACTGTCACACATACAGTGGTGTTCAGTACGGTCACACTGTATAGCTGTTATTCAAGAACATTTTGGAAAAAATCCTCAGGGGCTATTTGCATGAAAATCAAATAGGCCTATTTCTTTGTACAGAATGCATTGAAAAAGAGTGGGTGGTTAACCAGAAATATTAAAAATAGCACGTCATGCTGAAAAGGTTGCCGACCCCTGCTCTACTTCGTAAGAGTTGAAAAAAGAGCTAGTAACAGGAAATACTCACAACCACCTGAGCAAGGGCATGTGCTGACAGAAACTTGAGTCTGGGAGCCACAACAGGGACGTGTTCACCATGGATCTGAAAATGAATTAAGATTTAAATTAATCACCAAAAATGGCAATACGGCCTTGATGTGCAGACTGTCACAGCAAGAGCCTTGAAGGTCTTTACTGTAGAAATTCAGCAAACCCCCTGCAGCACTTTTAGATATGACTCAATCACAGGGAAAACAATCAAGGCTTTCTGCCAGACTAGCTGCGTGCTATTAGGTGTCCTCCGTTTCACAAGCATAATTATCTGGAAATTGTGTTTTTAATTAGTTGTTGTAAAGTGTTTCCTTAATTATTATCAACTAAATAAATAATTACCGTATTTTTCGGACTATAAGTCGCATCAGTCCAAAAATACGTCATGGCGAGGAAAAAAACATATATAAGTCGCACTGGACTATAAGTTGCATTTATTTAGAACCAAGAACCAAGATAAAACATTACCGTCTACAGCCGCGAGAGGGTTAGACAGTAATGTTTTCTCTTGGTTCATTTCTCTCGGTTCATGTCAAATTAATTTTGATAAATAAGTCACACCTGACTATAAGTTGCAGGACCAGCCAAACTATGAAAAAACGTGCAACTTATAGTCCGGAAAATACGGTAATATATTAATTGGGGAAGTCGTGGCCTAGTGGTTATGGTTGTGGGTTCTAGTCCCGGGCCGGCAATACAACGACTTAGGTGCCCTTGAGCAAGGCACCGAACACCAACTGCTCCCCGGGTGCCACAGCATGGCTGCCCACTGCTCCGGGTGTGTGTTCACAGTGTGTGTGTGCGTGCACTTCGGATGGGTTAAATGCAGAGCATGAATTCTGAGTATGGGTAACCATACTTGGCTGAATGTCACGTCACAAAGAGACAGGAGCTGCACTTGCATGCCCAAGAGGCATTTCACAGATGGCCACTGAGTGAAATGACTTGTCTATAAAAACATCTCCTCTGAAAAAAGGTCATTCATTTAGTCAAAAACACCAGAAAATTAGACCTTATTCTTAGACGCCAACAATAATTTAGCTTTTTTTTTTTTTGCAAATTTAGAGAGCAATATTATCTGTTCTCATAAATGAAAGTTTAATAGAGTGATTGTTATTCAGTGGACACTCGTACAGCTAATTTACAAGGTTGTATTTATTTCATGATAAATCACAGATTTGTTTTGTTCTCAGTTCCCATATTTACTTTTGTGTGTTTCACAAAGCTGTCTATTTATCAGTTCAGTCCAGTACAGAGTCGCACCAATATGGACGATCGCTGGGCTCGAAGAATCATTTTCTTTAAATACAGACTCCCGCAAGCTAAGCTTTTCCATGCAATGGCTAAATTGCAAACAGAACCAGGCTTCTGGAAACTGTTCAGAAGACATACTACTGTTATTTCAGCAATTATGGGTATCACAAAGCGATTTGAACAGGAGAAAACATTCCAGGCAAGCGTATAATCACTTCTGGCATGACTTCAGATACTTACAGTCACTCATGAAAAGTTTCTCATGAGGGGCTGTTCTTTGCAGTGATGCTTAAAATGCCCCTATTAAGGGTAATGAAAGGTTCATATTTTGGTTTTGGGAGTCCCCAACAACAAGTTGACATGCATGCAAGGTCAAAAAACACTTGTATTGTCTTATAATAAACATTATTTTTAGCTTACTTGCTTAACGACTCCCACACGAATCGCTCAATGATTCATTTGAGATTTAAAACTTTGCAGCATGTTTTCATTCACTTAGAGCTGTGTTACACAATGAATGAATTTAAAAATCCATAATAGGGGCACTTAGGTTTCTCTGTTATTAGTTAGCCATCCCTTAGAGACCCCTGATTTTTTATTAAGGTGGAGGAACGAAAATGAAACATTCATGAAACATGATTCAGTGATTCAATTATACTTTGCAAGCCAAAAGTGGCAAATATAAAATCGTGTCATATGTTTATTCATAAAGCTGTGATGGACAAACAAAAAAACACACACAGTGTCTGAGTTTGTAAAGATTCTGGTTCACTAAATAAATTATGCAAATCATTTAACAGCACAAACATGGGCCACAAGGTCTGTGTAATTTGCATGCTGCAGATTTTTCTTTAGAAAGACTGTGTGGGAAAAATACTGTTTAAATGTTTCAGATTTACTTTGAAATAATTGTAATATTTCAGTTACCACCCAGCGAAAAACACAATCAGTCTGAAAACCAGCAGATTCTTGTATGATCTAAATAAGTGCCTTTTCTAGTTTGAGAAGCTTAAAAGAAATAATAAAAAATAAAAACATAATAATAATAAAAGAAATAAGCAAATAGATATAATAAACAGAATTAATTTTATTTGCTAAAGCTAATATTTTAAGTAAATCTACTGAAAATGGTTACGAAACATAAGATTAAATCTTATCTTATAGAAAAAAGAATAAAATATAAATGAAAACTGAGTGAGAAGAGGAAAAAAATTGAAAAAACAAAACAAAAAACTATTTGTGATTGACACTTTTGTACTCTAGACATTTCTGGCTCAGCAGTGGAACTGGAAGCCAGAGGACATTTCCAGGGAAATTAAAGACGTTCTGAAGAGGGACTATAATCATGAATTTCTTACTACTTGTACAAACGACTACACAATGGCCTTCAGGCAACCCACATTTTCAAATCTAAAAGTGTAAAATGTCTGTTAGCTTTCTTGTGGGTACAGACAGTTCTGTGTTCCATTGAAAAGAACAAAAAGTTGTCTCCGAGATGGTTTCGAGTCTTGTTGCAGAAACAAAATTGGATGAGTTTCAGGGTTAGTGAACCCTAGATTACTTTTGTTGTTACTTGAACGGTGAGGTGCATTTCTGTTGACATTCTCTTGATGATACTTGTAACCAACAAGTGAACGCAAAAGTACTGCTAAACTCAGATATGTCTTCAACATCTCAAATCATTGTGGGAATTGTGCCATTGCCTTGATTTAGTGCATAGTAACAGGAAAAAACAGGGAAAAGTAGTTAAATTAAAAGACCAAATTTAAACTCATGAAGCAACATCCTTGAAATAAATATAAATTTCATGGCAGACAACTGAATCAGAAACAGGAACAAGCTTGATTAAATATAAAACAAAGCTTGACATTTTCATCAAAGAGATAACTGATTAAACAAAATGCCACAGTAAAGAATCAACATGAAATATTTTAAAACCACAAGATACTTACAGAAATGTCAGTGACCTCAGACCGATGAATGTATCACGGGTAATGGTTTTAAGAGGGTTGTGGTCTAATACTCTGAGGGAAAGAAATAATACAATAACTGAAATGTTTTTTACAAAATATCTTGTTGGCAAATCTTCTGTCAGTGAATGTGCTTGTTCAAGTACTGCATTAATCTTCCCAACCTGCGTCTGGGATTGGCAACCGAAAAGCCACCCAAGTAATTCTCTCTTTTTCTTTCTGCAAAACCACTTTCTATTTTCAGCACTTTCCAGAGCCAAATTCTACTAACTCAGAGCTATTCCACAGACCACATATTTTCTGTGTGATTGTACTGAACTTAATTAAGCATCTATTTATCAAGGGAGACAACAAACAAACAAATACTACTAAATATGTGTACTACTATATTGTGTACCCCCAAACTATAGGATGAAGTTCAAGAAAATAGATGATTAAAAAATGAAAAGCGAACAAAACAAACACTTGAAACAGAAAATGTTAAAATATATAAAAAATTATGAAGTAAAACAAAAAAAACATATGACAAAAATACACTAAATATGTCTGTTACTGGGTTGTAGTCAATACTTTTTATATATAATAAATGTTAAAAACTTCATGACACTTTCTTTTAGGTATAAAACATCAAAGAGTGGCTAACTCTCTACGTGTATTTATTTTGTGATTGATATTGGATGCAGAAGAGCAAGCAGCAGCCGTTTTGCCCTTTTCTAATTCATTAAATGAGTTGCAATTAAATACTCACAGCCAGTCTAACTTGTGTAGATCTCGCAATACACCCGGTCCTAAGTATGTTATGTGGTTTTGGCTGAGAAACCTGCACAAAAGAAAGCATTTAATTTTAGACATAGAAACTGATAAAAATAAATAAATAAAATAAATAACTAACTCCCCTGTCAAGGTTAAGCATTATAATATCCAAATGATTGATTTATACACATAAATCATATAGACATAAAAATAACAAATTGCCCTATTAGGAATCCAAATGAATAAGAGCACAGCAACTCATTTCTGACTCATGCACTGTACTTCTTCTGAGATGCTTTTAAAATGAAGTAAAAACTGATTGGAATAGAAAGGAAAAGTTAAGTTTCTAATTCCTACAAAACTGTTTAAGAAGTTATTAATCATCTAGAGCTGACTTTCCCTAATGATATACAGTACAGACCAAAAGTTTGGACACACCTTCTCATTCAAAGAGTTTTCTTTATTTTCATGACTATGAAAATTGTAGATTCACACTGAAGGAAGGCATCAAGGGCTATTTGACCAAGAAGGAGAGTGATGGGGTGCTGCTCCAGATGACCTGGTCTCCACAGTCACCGGACCTGAACCCAATCGAGATGGTTTAGGGGTGAGCTGGACCGCAGACAGAAGGCAAAAGGGCCAACAAGTGCTAAGCATCTCTCGGGGAACTCCTTCAAGACTGTTGGAAGACCATTTCAGGTGACTACCTCTTGAAGCTCATCGAGAGAATGCCAAGAGTGTGCAAAGCAGTAATCAAAGCTAAAGGTGTCTACTTTGAAGAACCTAGAATATGACATATTTTCAGTTGTTTCACACTTTTTTGTTATGTATATAATTCCACATGTGTTAATTCATAGTTTTGATGCCTTCAGTGTGAATAGTCATGAAAATAAAGAAAACTCTTTGAATGAGAAGGTGTGTCCAATCCTTTGGTCTGTACTGTACATCATCATCTTCTCGGGATCAAGTTTGTCCTTCCTCACTTCTGGAACAATTGACAAAAAAATAGTCTGTGCCTACTTTGCCCCAGGGGGCACAAAGATCTACAGCCCAAAGATGCCATTGTGCTCCACACCTAAAACAATATCAGAGGAAGCATCATTGAACACTTGCCACAATCTTGGGTGGCACATTGTTCAGTATTCTATCTGGGACTTTCATTTCTCATCTCCAGTTTGGCGATGTCCTAACACCTCTCTTATGAACACACACTCTCTCACTTGCTTCACGTTAAGTTCAAGAAATTGCATTGACTGTCAATAACACCAGAACAGAAAGAATATTTGGAATCTTTTTTAAAAGGTGATCTGAAGTGAAAGATAAGAAAAAAAAAGAGGTACCCACAGTTTTTCTAGATTGAATAGTCCGCTGAAGGCACGGCTTGAGACCACCTGAATTATGTTGTTCTGAAGAAACCTGTTCAAAAAGAAAGTCAAATACAACTAAGTGTTGATAATATTGGATAATAATGGATTCTATTAATCAGTATTGGTCTGGATGCTCCTTTTGGAAACCTGACACCAGAAATGGCTAGATATTCAGCTTTAAAATCTAAAGTTACTTTGTGAAAATTGTAACCAAAGCCTCATTTACTAGCCTTTATTAGCCTCATTAACAATCTCGCAGCAGTGGGTGTACTTAGACTATAGTCTCACACAGACAACGTTTTCCTTTCATCAGGCTCTTAATGATTGAAATACAGTCATATATTCGATTCAAGGAAAATAAGGCCATAAAACATTAAAACATTGAATTATGTTACTAATAATAATCGCGTACATGTGCGAAACAGAAAGCAAGTAACGTTTACTTGTACATCTGCCTATTTACTTCCAGGGAGAGATCATAATGTGAAATAAAATGGAAAGGAAAAGAGACACGAACAAGCACTGGGATCATATCCACATGTTATGTAGTTAATTCACTTCATTAATACAAAACTACAGGAGGTGATCGGAGTGATCTTGTATATAAAATGTTAACCTCTCAGAGGACGATATCCCCAGACCTCCTACACGCCCCTGATGTTTTGGCCTTCACCCTAGATGTTGTCAAATCCTGAAAAATGCCCCAGGAATGCTCCTGTTGTCTGTTTTATATTAGCAATAGCAAGATTTAAACTCTCGGCTAGTGCCTGTGAGGTTGGAAAGTAAATTATGTCTGCCTGGGCTGGAGTAAGCAAAAAAACTAGCTGGTTTCCAGGTTTGCAAAAAGCAACTAGCTATGTACAAACAACAAATTCAGCTATCTTTTAAATTTATTTGCCATTTTCCCTAATTCTAATTCACATAAAAAGAGGAAGCCACTGATCAGCTTGATGGCCAAGGAGCAAGTCAGCCTAGCATGTCAGCATGTTGCCTATATGCAATTGTTCAACAATAATATTTCATTTATGATACACGTTGATATAAGCTTGTGCCTAAAATTGAAACTATGTAGAAAAATTGAAAATGTAGTGGTAATTTACTGTCAAGACATTATCCATGAACTTTACAGATATTTCCTGTAACCCTAAAATGGCTTTGGATTCAAAGGATAAGATTATGGTTCACAACAAAGACTTGGAAATGGAACGGCAGTCAATAAATTATTAAATGCATAATCTTAAAATTTAATGCCATTGCAGTTGCTGCCAGAGATTCACTTGTACCATAAATATGTGCTTTAATATCTCTATAATGTCCTGTCCTAATAAAGGCAAAAAATAAATCATCATCATTAAAATAAATAAATAAATAAAAAACTCTGCACTGCAGTGACAGCAAACATTGCCATAAAATTCTCATGACATCTGGAGGATGACTGCATTGATTTGTTCACTGAAGAGGACTGAACTGCCTTTTTATTTATACAGAATGTATTGTAAATTAAATGCATATAAATAGGTTTAAATGGGCAGTAAATCCTTTGAGATTCTGAATAAAAGTCAGTAAATTGCCTCTCATCCAAACCTTATTACTTCAATTTGGATGAAGGAAGATAATTTAATCTTGCACTTTTTCTTGGGTGCAGAAGAGCTTAAAATGAATGTGCAATTCAAGTAAAATGAGATGAAGAGCAGAAGTTCCTCCAGTCTGTGAGGGACACACTGACCCAGTGGGAAAAGCAGAGCTCTGAAGCTCTTACCAGCAACATTATCAGCCATCACCACTCACTCCCAAAGAGGTGAAAGGGAATTTAGTGATTCACTGAAGCATTCATGGGCATGCTAGGAAGAACTGGGCTCCACACTGAGAAAGAATGAGCTTACTCTGACCTCATGATGTTAAAACTAAATTATTTGGACACTTTAGAGTTTTTAATAGTTAGTGGAACATTATGAACTACCTGGGGACAGCTGTGAGAACCTAAAAAACATTACTTCATTTATCCATTAAAAATTACCCTGAGAGCAGTTTAATTAAATGACTTTCACACATATTAAAGGAATAGCTCACCCAAAAATTAAAATTTGCTCATCGTCAGACCATCCACGATGTAGATGAATTTGTTTCTTCATTGGAACAAATTTGGAGAAATTTAAGATTACATCCCTTGCTCAGCAATGCATGACATCAAAATGAGAGTCCAAACTCAAAACATCACAATAATCCAGTCATTTTTGTAAATTTGTAAGCATCACATGCATATCATTAAGATGACTTAACTTTAAACAGTTGCTTCGGGCCAAAATACGAGCCCTCTATCCATAATAGCTCCTACATCAAAACACACTTGTTTAGAACTGTTTTGGACTGTTTCTGCTTGCAAACTATGCTTAATCTGTGCATATTTCTCACCTGAATCAGACAAGATGACTTTTTTACTAAAGAAAGAAATATTATGGATGGAGGACTCATGGATTAGCCAGAAACAATAGTTAAGAATTAAAAATGCTGTAATGATTAATTTATTACAAACATGCAGATTTTCACTTCACAAGACATTAATTGATAGACTGTAGTCATTTCGCTTACTTCTGGATTATTTTTAATTAACTCATCACACCTTGGACGGCCTGAGGGTGAGTAAATTCTCAGCAAAATTTTATTTTGGGATGAATTAGTTCTGCTGCTTATTATAACATTAACAAACAAAAAAAGTGTCTTAAAATAGATTTTAAAAAATTACATAAATATGTTGAGACAATAGGTCTCTGAAGATCCCTTTTGCACAGAATTTGAATTTGCACATATCTGTCATGACAACTCTCTTGAGATTTTAGCATGGTAATGTACACAACAACGTTAATGTGTTTGCTTCTGCTAATAAACCCACAGACGTGCTGCTGTGAGCATGTAGGAAATACTGCTATTACTGAAAATATAACAACATATATGAAATAACCCCATATATTGCCCCGTAGCAGATCTATACAGGTGGAGCTGGGGAAGGTGGAGGGTTTCTGAAGTGTGATGCAACTGCTATAGCAAGCACTAGCCAAGTATCTGAATGCAAGCTCATTGGCTGTTTATGTGAAAATAAACCATTCATCTGTGCCATTAAATAATGTTGTGATTATATCAGAGCGAGTTAGAATCTACATCCTGCGCCATCTAGAGTTTCATGACAGAACTTTGCGTTTCTGACAACTTCTTAACTTCGTTATAGTGATCGAATCATAAAACCATAAAAGAGATTTTAATATTTTAACTGAATTGATAGACTGAGCCAAAATTAACTGTGTCCTTCATCCTGACATAGATCAAAACTGTCTAGCTGAGACAGTACTCAATTCTCACTCAATTTTCCCTCACTTGATATCCCTGATCTATGGGATCTGCGTGCCAATCCATGAAGCCCTATTCTGTAGACACCCTGTGCAGGCCCATTTCAGCTATTAGATCGGGTGGATATAAAGTCTGTTCTCAGTTCTAAGTGTTGTCTTCCCGGTGGTGTCTCGTCTCTGTATTTCTGATAGGACACAATGAATCACACACCTAACCCACAATGGAGGCACACACAGACATCTCCTTACACCATAATCATTCAAATCTAGCAAAAACACAGAACAAAAACATATACATCAATTGGTGCTTTTCTCATACAGTTCATATCTTACACAGTATAGCAAATGCATAGTTTGGTAACACTTTATTTTAAAGTGCCCTTGCTACAAGCACTTACTATTATAATAACAATGGTTTATCCAAAAAAACATGCAAGTAACCCGTAGCCAAACCCTAATCCTAACCATATAGTATGTATATGTAGTTAATTCATATTAATCAGTATTTATATGTATAATTACACTGTAACAAGGACACCTTAAAATAAAAAGTGTAACCTATAATTCTCTTTGTGTACTAGAGTGTACAAGGTAAATCATGAAGACCTCAAATAAAAGATTAAGTAAACAGTGCACGTTTACCACAGCCAATCAGCTCCATGCAGCAGAATTAAATCGGTTTAAATCACCATTGATATTCATTAGAAAAGAAAGTATGCATGAAGATCAATTATGCAAACTTGTTAGTGCCTTTACAAGACATGGCAACCCATAAATCAATTCAAATTTAAACTGGATGCATATTGAAGGTATTCAAACTATATTTTCTTTTTAATCTATGGCAACAAAAAAGTCTGATGAGAAAATTGACCACACAGATATAAAATAAAATGAATCAAATATTATGATATATAAAAGCGTTAATTTTTAAAAGGCTTCTTTCCACTAGAAATATTAATTTATTAACATCCTTCAAATTTCAGAAGCAAACAAGTGTAAGAAAGTAAAACTTCTCTTTAGAGAGCCTAAACTTCGCCAGCATAAATGTATTGTTCATCTGTTCAAATTTAGAACAAACTGAATTATGAATGAAGATCTAGGTCTGAGCAGTAGATTATGCAGACAGGTGGCTGCACTGGCCAGTGGCCAAAATGTCTTACAGTATTATAAAGGGTTGCATGATAGCCAGCAGATGGGTGAGATATTGCACTCATCTCCATCAGAGAGCCAGGGTTCAAGATGTAACCTAAAGTTCTCAGAGCTGAGATATTACGCTTCAGATAATGGAAATTTCACTGCCTCCATAAATTTAGGGCGTCAGCAGGAACTGGCGATACACAGCAAGTGGAAAACCTTTGAATGGCTCAAAAGACATTGGCTCAAGCAAATAAAATGGTCTTAAATATATAGTATAAATGATGTTAATTCAATAGGAATGCTTGTGTTTCTTTTCTTTTCCATTGTTTCTACAATAAACACTGAAAAATTTCAGTATCATTTTGTACTGATTATCTGACTTGTATTTTTCATCCATGGCCGGATTTCATTATTTACAATGGTGCACTTTCACACTTAATTAACTAATACTCACAGTCTCTGCAGTTGGGTGTACTTGGAGAAGATGTAATCATCCAAATTCCTTATCCTATTGTTCTTCAGAGATCTATACAATTATAAAGGCTTCGATTACAAACAACACGGCATTGCAGACACAGTTCATCTTAAAAAAGGACCAGTGATTGTGCAACAATTTTTATACTCCATTCCATAAGCTGAAGCCATATGATATCTTTGTGTGAGGAACAGACCAATATATAAGTCATTAGTTACAGAAAATCCATCCTTTCAAAACTAATACAGATTCATGGACTACTTTTTATTATTTAAGCTTGTTTGGATCTACAGAACTTTATACAGTATACAACTAAAAGACAGAAAACCCTAAAAAATGATGAACAGGACTGTCATTTTTTTAGTGAATTATCTCTTTGAGGAGTCTTTTCATTCCACAAGGATGAAACAATCTGGTTTTCTTAGATACAAGTTTAGTATCCACTGATATGAAGCATCTAACATTTATTTTCCAAAAACATCCCCCGAATCCAAAAGATCATCTCCAGAATCCTAAATCCCAATATTCCAAAAATCTTAAATTATCTTTAAATAGGCCTACCTCTTATACCCCAATATCCCCAAAATATCTCAATATCCCCTAAGTTCAGATCACAAAAAAAAATCTAAACTATCATAAAATAAGAAAAATATGCACAATAAACATAACCAAAGCCATCATAGAAAATACAACACCACCTTTCAAGAATAAAGAAGTGGACATATTTTTTCTTTCTTTTGGTAACTTTTCAGTGAAAAGAAGCTATATAATTTTGTTAAGCTTTATGACTCAGCGATGAAGCTCAATGTCTCACTGGCTACATTTACATGCAACCAAATAATCCATTTATAATTGGATTGACAGCTCAATTGGACTGAAAAGCCTTCATGTAAACACCTTAATCGATTCGATTGGGATCGACTGGAATTAAACTTCGATCCATTTTAAGGGGGTTGTTTAATCCTTTTCTAATACAATTGAGAGCGCATGTAAACATTAGATCGGATTGAACCCTGAAACTGAAAGGACTGCGCATGTGTAGTAACACTGAAATAACGCAATTGACATATGACGCGCGGAACGAACAGTTCTTCCTTTTGAATAAAAAGTGTTGTATAAATGCGTGTCCTGTCATTATAAAACTCTCCTTTCACTCATTAACTGTGAAGTGGAGCAGGACAACCTCCCACCAGTCCTTGTTTTGGATTCTCATCCACAGGCAACCCGTTTTGGGTGCGAAGAGGGGCTTTTTTTCTGCGTGATAAATATGAGCAGCAAGGCACAGCGGTTATACCTATATTTATCCATAAATGGATAAATATTAATTCTGCTGTTAAAAACAAATAAAGAACCAAATAGAAGAGTAGTTATTATGAGCAAACAGTAAGAAACTCTATATTTGTGAAGTGTGCGCATGTAAAAAAAAATAAAAATAAACAAATAAAATAAAAAAATGCAAATTTGTGATATATAAACACGCACATCAGCCCGATCACTTTATTTAGCATTCATGTAAACACTACAAACAGTCGGAATGAATTCGGTCCAATTGAACCAAAAATTGTAAATGTAGCCACTGATGTCAAATTTGTACTCCTCCTCTCAAGCTACAGATGAATAACATCTCGTGGGATCAGAGGAGTAAAGCTCTGCAGATGGATCCCAGCCTTATGTACTCACAACCAAGTCACATTGGAAGAGAGGACTGGTACGACATGCAGGTTCACGTTCACACATTCCACTTCCGTCTTAATGCAATGACAGCTCTCTGGGTACTGCGGCAGAACTATACAAAATTAATAGAAACACACACACACACACACAAATTCAATTAATGTAGCAAAACATTATTATTACATGTAGCACATAAAGCTTAAAAAAAAGCGATGTATTGCATTGTTATTGTTTCTTTGGTTTTTCTACTACCAGTATTGTTAAATTCTGCCGGGAATAATGTCAATGCAGCATTTCTATTATTACATATGATTAATAAAGTTGAATATAAATTCAATTCTGTCAGAAAACGCAGAGGCAGCTAGCCATAATTCTAAGGTTCATGCCTGCTTATTTCAGCAAATCAGTTTATAGGACAATTACTTGGCAAGCTTCACCCAATTAATATTCATAAACCACATACATAAAAGTTTATAAGTCCAGTGCAGATTTATGATGTGTTACAGTTAAATGCAGCCTATAGGATTTCTGACTTCAAAAGTGACCAGTAGATTACTGAATATCAAATAAACTCTGAGAGAGGCAAAAAAAGAAAAGAAAATCTATAGTCTGGCCCGCACATGGAAATTGCAGCAGCATTTTGTACTAAGTTCTACTATTTTGGACTATTTTTGAGTGAGTCCCATGATAAGATCACTTATTATAATCTATTTATTATCTTTTTCAAAGGAAATAGGACCAAGTTCGGGAAACATACAGCAGTCGTCAGGAAGGTCTTGTGGCTCTGCCTTCTTAAAGTTTCGATCAAAGATATCCGCCCATCCGCTGTTGTCCCCTGCAGAAAGTGAAAGCAAGCCTTTGCATTAGAAAACCATAACTATATAAAGATTTTAAAGTTTGAAGGCATAAATTGCAGTGTAAGAGAGATGTCAGACTTTCTCCATTCAAAGTTAATTACATCAATGTTGAACATGTGAAACATGTAATGTACACTCACCTGAAGGATTATTGGGAACACCATACTAATACTGTGTTTGACCCCCTTTCACCTTCAGAACTGCCTTAATTCTACATGGCTTTGAAATGTTGGCCCATAATGATAGGATAGCATCTTGCGGTTGATGGAGATTTGTGGGATGCACATCCAGGGCACGAAGCTCCCGTTCTACCACATCCCAAAGATGCTCTATTGGGTTGAGATCTGGAGACTGTGGGGGCCATTTTAGTACAGTGAACTCATTGTCATGTTCAAGAAACCAATTTGAAATTATTCGAGCTTTGTGACATGGTGCATTATTCTGCTGGAAGTAGCCATCAGAGGATGGGTACACGGTGGTCATAAAGGGATGGACATGGTCAGAAACATTGCTCAGGTAGGCCGTGGCATTTAAACGATGCCCAATTGGCACTAAGGGGCCTAAAGTGTGCCAAGAAAACATCCCCTACACCATTACACCACCACCAGCAGCCTGCACAGTGGTAACAAGGCATGATGGATCCATGTTCTCATTCTGTTTACACCAAATTCTGACTCTACCATCTGGATGTCTCAACAGAAATCGCGACTCATCAGACCAGGCAACATTTCTCCAGTCTTCAACTGTCCAATTTTGGTGAGCTTGTGCAAACGGGTGAGTAGGGTACGCTGGCGCGTTCTGGCTGCCGCTCCTCTCTCTCTCTCTCCGCTGGGATGCAGCGTGCTTTCTTCATGTTTGCCGGGAAATTGTTTTTCTTGGTGTTGGCCTGGTTACTTTCTATCGGCTCTGTGGACTCACAGATAGGCTTATTGGGAGCTGATGCAGACGAGGCTTTAATGAACATTAAAGACATGGCCTTACAGTACACCTCTCGCCAGCTCTTATCCTTGAAGCGGAATTACTATCTGTCGGGGGACACCTACGACCGCTGTGACAGGGCTGGATTACTGCGGCCCAAGCGGTATATTCATCGGAGCACAGGACGAAGCTACATCTCTTCCTCGTCATCTTCCATCCCAGTTTTGAACTGCCGACGAAGGACTACAAGACTGTCATCCTCCGGGGTTGATCTTACTAACTTTTCTGCTCTGCCGTATGAGCGGCAGTTCAGTGATGCGCCGTCTACAAGCCCTTTAAAAGCCGCGTTACTGAACGCGCGCTCAGTGAACAACAAAGCTCTATTACTGGCGGATTTTATCATGGACAATAAGCTGGACTTGTTTTTCATCACGGAAACATGGCACAAACAGGACGATGGTTTTCTTTTTAATCAGCTGACTCCAGCGGGCTTTGGACTCATTGACGTTTCACGAACTACAGGTAGAGGTGGTGGTATTATAGTTCTTTACAAACTGCAATACAAGATTCACCCTGTGTCCGTTCCTCCTTTTAAAACTTTTGAATGTCTTGTTTTAAATGTGTCGGATACTCACTCTGCTCTCCATTCTGCCATGGTCACTATCTACCGACCTCCTAAACTGAATAAGGACTTTCTGTCTGAGTTTGCTGATCTTCTTTCTATATTGTCTGTCAGATTTAAGAGAATTTTGATTCTGGGTGATTTTAACTTGCATGTAGATCAGAAAGCCTGTCTCTTGGCCAAGGATTTTCTATCACTCTTGGACTGTTTTAATTTTTCTCAGTTTGTAAATGTCCCCACTCACTGTAAAGGACACACGTTAGATTTAATTATTGCAAATGACTCATCTCTTTCTAATCTCTCTGTTGTGGATGCTGGACTTTCTGATCATCTAGCTATCTTTTTTAATATTGAAACATTTCAGTCTAGTAGAGAGACTTCACGAACTATTTCTTTCCGTAAATGGCAATCAATTGATCATGCTATTTTTGCAAACTCGATTGTCTCTTCTTTAGTTGACATGTCTTCTGCTCCTCTCGAGGATAAAATTTTAGCATTCAATAATGTCCTTACAGCCAACTTGGACATCTTTGCACCCATAAAAACACGTAATGTTTCATTTGCACAGTCAGCCCCCTGGTATAATGGTGAATTGCGTATACAGAAGGCTGTGTGTCGGAAATTAGAGCGAAAATGGCGTCACTCTGGTTTAAATGTGTTCCACCAGGCATGGAAAGATTGCTTGTCAAACTACAGAGTAGCCATTGAAACTGCAAGATCTGCCTATTTCTCAAACATTATTGATAATAATCAAAGCAATCCCAGGAAGCTCTTTCACACAATTAACAGTCTGCTTAAAGCAGATGGTGTCAGTTCTATGACTTTATCTGATGGGCTGTGTAATGAGTTTCTCAAATCTTTCAGTGAAAAAATTTACAATATTCGCACAAATATCCATTCCTTGCAGTCTGCAGATCTACCAGTTAATACTCCTAGGTTCTCTGGCATTCCTTTATCCAAATTTACTTTATTACAACCTGAGATGCTCTGCAACCAGGTTTCTGGTATGAAAGCTACCACTTGCATACTTGATCCCATGCCTGGTAGCCTGTTTAAATCCTGTTTTGGTCCTTTATGTCCCTCAGTTCTTGCTATAATAAATGACTCTTTGTCAACAGGGGAGGTGCCAGCAGCACTTAAAACTGCTGCGGTTACTCCTGTTTCAAAAAAGCAAAACTCTGATGTGAAAAATCTGTCAAATTATCGCCCAATCTCAAATCTATCATTTCTGTCTAAAATCTTGGAGGGTGTGGTTGCAGCTCAATTAAACAAACACTTAATTGAAAATAAACTATTTGAGCAACATCAATCAGGTTTTCGAAAATTACACAGCACTGAGACTGCGTTGGTGAAAGTCGCTAATGACTTACTAATTGCCTCCGACTCCGGCTCCACGTCCATTCTCATTCTCTTGGATCTCAGTTCAGCCTTCGACACTATTGACCATGCCCTACTACTTAATCGCCTCGAACATGTATTTGGCTTGTCAGAGACTGTTCTTGACTGGTTCAAGTCCTATTTCACTGACCGTAGCCAATTTGTTTTTATGGGTGGTTATAGGTCCAAGGTTGGTTCTGTTCATACGGGTGTTCCACAAGGTTCAGTCTTGGGTCCTCTACTCTTTAGTATGTACATCTTTCCACTTGGTCAATTACTACAATCTCTAAACCTTAACTATCACTTTTATGCTGATGATACACAGATTTATATCCATACTAGACCGGGTCAGCAAGTGAACGTTGGGCATCTTTCTAACTGTATTGCTGAGATAAAGATTTGGATGTCCAATAATTTTCTGTCTCTAAACGGCTCAAAAACAGAAGTCATGCTCCTTGGATCTCCACATCAACTGCGAAAGGTTGGGTCTCCTACTCTGTCTGTTGATGGCGTTGCACTGGAGTTTAAGTCCAAATTAAAGAATTTGGGTGTCATATTTGACGCCACACTGTCATTTGAGCCTTTTGTCCAGAATACAGTTAAGACATCGTTTTATCACCTCAGAAATATAGCCCGGCTACGTCCTATGTTATCCTTTTCGGTAGCTGAGAAGTTGATTAACTCTTTTGTCTTTTCGCGCATTGACTACTGCAATGGTCTTCTAGCTGGGGTATCTAAATCATCACTGGATAAATTGCAATATCTTCAAAATTCAGCTGCTAGAGTACTATCTGGGGTCAAGACCAGGGACCATATAACTCCAGTCTTGGAGTCCCTGCACTGGCTACCTGTTAGGTACCGTATTGATTTTAAAATCCTTATGCTGGCCTATAAATCTCTGCACAATCTGGCACCTGAGTATTTGACTGACTTATTAATCCCCTACACACCACGTCGCAATCTGCGCTCCTCTCAGAGTGGTCTATTGGTTGTTCCGAAGACACGGCTTCATACGTGGGGTGACCGAGCATTCTCTGTCTATGCTCCTAAGCTCTGGAATTCTCTCCCGGCCGACATCAGGGAAGCACATTCATTAGTGACTTTTAAATCTCTTCTTAAAACATTTTATTTTAGGATTGCTTTTACATGAACTTGATTTTATGCGTTTATTTTCTTGTACTTACATTGTGTTTATTCATTTGGAGTTATGCTTGTATGTAAAGTGCTTTGAGAAAGCTACTTTTAAAGGCGCTATACAAAATAAATATATTATTATTATTATTATTAACTGTAGCCTCTTTTTCCTATTTGTAGTGGAGATGAGGTGTACCCGGTGGGGTCTTCCGCTGTTGTAGCCCATCCACCTCAAGGTTGTGTGTGTTGTGGCTTCAGAAATGCTTTGCTGCATACCTCGGTTGTAACGAATGGTTATTTCAGTCAAAGTTGCTCTTCTATCAGCTTGAATCAGTCGGCCCATTCTCCTCTGACCTCTAGCATCAACAAGCCATTTTCACTCACAGGACTGCTGCATACTGGATGTTTTTCCCTTTTCACACCATCCTTGAAAACCCTAGAAATGGTTGTGTGTGAAAATCCCAGTAACTGAGCAGATTGTGAAATACTCAGACCGGCCCGTCTGGAACCAACAACCATGCCATGCTCAAAATTGCTTAAAATACCTTTCTTTCCCATTTTTATATTCAGTTTGGAGTTCAAAAGATTGTCTTGACCAGGACCACACCCCTAAATGCACTGAAGCAACTGACATGTGATTGGTTGATTAGATAATTGCATTAATGAGAAACTGAACAGGTGTTCCTAATAATCCTTTAGGTGAGTGTATTTCAAAGTTGTATCATAATCATCGTTGACATAAAATTTTGACTTTATTAAGTCTGGACTAAAAATTCACTGCCTATTTTAAATGACTGAATAGCTTTAGAATTGAGAACAAGTGCCTCTAATACATTTCATGCAGCAATCCGCAAAGTGCAATGGCCTCACCGCAGTGTTCTTCATCCGCTCCGTTCTTGCAGTCCCTGTGACCATTACACTGAAGGACCTGGGGCAAACACACACTCAGGTTTCCACAAGGGAACTGACCTAGAGGGCAACCTTCTGTCAATGCCCTGCTAGCCATCATGGATGCTGCTGGTGACAATGAGAAGCGGGCAGGAGAAGGAAGAGAAGGAAAAATTATAACATCTCCAAGTACAAAAAGGATATCGGTAAAAAGCACTTTAAATCACCATGGTACTTTATGCTTCCATCAGGGCAAAGTAGATGACTGGAAGCCCTCCAGCAGTGTTAGATGGAAAGCACAGACGAATGTGCACTAAAATACAGAATTTGACCTTAGATGGGAATAAAAGATATGGGAATAAATTATCCTGCCTTTTGGAAAGTTGATAAGCATTTTTATTTTATCACCCCAGCCATGTATGTTTATGGCTCTAGATTAATACAGTATATCCGATGACACGAAAAGAGGTCAAACACAGCATGTGACAACAATGCTATATTTTGTAATCGGAAAATGTGACGTCTATTAAGACGGGGCTCCCTACAGCAGGCAATTCTTCTTCTTTCTATTTGACATGACAAAGAGAGGCCAGTGAAATGTTCCGCTCTTTCGCTGTAAAATAAAAAAAATAATTGGTAACTGCTTCATTTTGCATAATAAATTCTCTAATTTGTGTTGTTTTTTTTATCGGCTCTCGCTAACACTCATCGCAAAGTGGATGCCTGAGAAATTGTGTGGGTTGGTGGCTCTCCCAACACATAGCTTCATCACAATGAAACGTGGCCTTGTTTCTGACAGCCTTATATTCAAGAAATACGCAGCTCTGTTTATGGACTATTTGTCACATTGTCTGTATGTCACATTGGGAGCTAGGGAGCTAGTGAATGACATGACTGTCAGACTATATGCAGCTTGGAACAAATATGTTGTGCATTATTGGTGCATCCAACAACAAGTGCTAATTACAGCCTGTCGTGTAAAGTGTAGCTTGTAGTGTATACAGCATCTGTATAAGACTAACTGTTATATAATTAAAATATGAGGTCTATTCCATACAGTTTACGGATAGGAGATTTTATTTTCATTTTTATTAAACATATTGAAAAAATATAGCAAAGAAGGTAAACAATGCAGCTTTATCCACTCCAAAAAAAACTACCTGGGTTCTTTCCTTTAAGCAGAAGTTTACAGTTCCCATCTGAATTTTGTTTTTCCAATTTAATCATTTGTAATCATTTGTATCATTTGGCTTTTACACATTAAGTGATAAGATATATAAGCTTCAAGCACATAAACACCTTCATGTTATCATTATGCAACTTAAAACCAGGAACATTAGGCTTATGTCATGGGTACCAGAGTCCTGGTAATGAAAAACAACTCTGCAGGGAACAATATTTTAGTATTGGCTCAATTGTAACATTTCTGTCTGCCAGCCTTATCATTTGCCCAGCCAAAATGTTCAACTGTGCCAATATATTTACAATATATTTTCCTCCAAGACAATTTCCAACACTACTTGAAAATTATACAGGAAACTCCAAGAAAGCAATACATTTAAGAATGCATATGCTGAAAAATGATGACGCTAACTAGACTATCGCAAGTCATTTGTGCAATTTCAACCTCATCTGTCACCCAGCTGCACATTTACATAACAGCAGCTGACAAGTTTAAAAAGTTGACAAGCACGATTCATTACCAAAATGTCACAGAAAACCAAATGTTAAAGTGTGCACAGCATAAAAATAGAGGTAGTTGAAAAAATTAAGTGCTGATCAAATAGGGCAGGGATCTCCAACCCTGCTGCTGGAGTGCTACTACACCATAAAAAATGTTCCATACATGCTCCAACACACCTTCCTGTAATTATCAGCTAACCCTGAACAACTTGATTAGCTTGTTTAGGTGTGCTTGATTGGGCTTGGAGTGGAAATCTGCAGGATGGTAAGTCTCCGGGAGCTGGACTGAATGCAAAACACAGAACAAGATAGATATCACATCCAGTCACGATTGAAAAATAATCTTGTCTTTTGTTTATTTTTCATTCCTATTTTTAGCAGAGTCATTTTTTTTCTTCATTTAAATCTATTTTTGGCTTCCAATAATAAAAAAAAATACATGCACTTTTCTACTAGATATGTATAATTCACCCAGAAAAAGGGAAACAAAAATGTTTGCAGTTCCTGTATTCATATATGATTGCTGTGCATGCAACTGAGATACAACTGTAAGTCTGTGACTTCAAAAAGCTAGTTTTGCACTTCTGTGGCCAATATTCCATGAAATTCATATGTGGGATGATTTCCATCAGGGTAGATCAGCACTCAGAGTGACATGTTCAAACAAACTAGCTCATTTTCAGACCAATGCTAATCAGGATAATGATTGCAAATTAATTTTAAAGGACCAACTCCAGATCATAAATATTAAATGAGGACATCCAACTGGCTGGCTAACTGGCATTCGTGCAGCATGCAGTGCACATTACTAAAGTGATGAAGTGGCAAAACGCCACTTCAATTTAACCAAAAGGAATAAATAAATGAATAATGAATTTTTTTTTACATTGCCTGGCTGTAAACTTAATGGTTGTCACTGTTGTGGAATGTCCTACTGACGTCAATTTCAAAATCAAGCATTGCGTTAGTTCAGTCAGGCCACATCAGTGAAGCTCGCATCAGCTGATAGGCTGCTGTTCCTAACGTGTACCAATCTAGTTTTGAAACTTATCATAGCGGCCCATTTTCTAGCCCCAACTCCACCACTCCAACTGAACCTATAATATAATCTGATTTCTCTCTCTCTCTATCTCTCTCTCTCTCTCTCTCTCTCTCTCTCTTCTTCGTATACAGTTCACTATATTGCAAGCATTCTCTATCATGTATTTTGTGTTTTCTACACCTCTTGTGATTTGTAATTTTAAATGCATATACTGGATCTGTTCTGTACCCCAGAGGGGGTTGACTTGCTGCTCTCCCTGCTCTGTCCAAGCATGGGGATTTTTGACCAGAACAGAACCACACAGCCAACACCGACTGTATGCTATAATTGTAATAAATATACTTTGAAGAAGTGGACCTGTTTAGTGTTTCTGTGAACATTAAAAAATACATAAGTAAACAAATATTGACTAAAATAATTTAACAGATTGAACTCATGAAAGGTTATGATATTTGAAATAAACATGCTTCATTCTGTGTGATGAATGACTCAGCAGCGACCGCCTTAGAAAAAAAAAATCTGTTATATTTTTTAAATGTGGTTGGGAAACAGACTTTGACACTAATCTTAAACCGAACTGGAGCAGGTGATAATTACACCGCTACATTAAAGTGATGTGAGATGAATCAGAAATCTGCAATCAACACAGAAAACATGCATTTTGTCTCCAAACAAGTAAAAGTTTGGACTTTCTATCAGGTCATTCTGATCATCAGCAGAAAAGGTGTTGCCATGCTATGCTTTGTTAGTGCTACATGACTTTCTATCTTCAAGAGAACCCCAAGTCTATTGAAAGAACATAATGTAAAATTGAGTAATTCCAACCCAACATAATTCATTTTTCATTTGTGAGCACCACAAGGTAATTGAGATCAAGCATAAGAAAGTCTGGTCCTTCAAATCAAGGGAACAATAAATCTTTAAAAGGTGTGAGATCCAGAAGAATCCACAGGGGAAGACTTCATGTTTCCGACACATTTCATCTGCTGGAGTTTGTAGCATGGATCTTTATTGCAGGAGCCTTTTTAAAGCCACAAGGAAAAAAAGACATATTCTTAGTCTGGAAATGCTATCATTTGTACTATAAAACCCAGAGGCATATTTTATGTCACTCTGGAGAATGAGACATATCTGGATAAGAGGGGGCTGAATACTTCCTATTCGACACAGCTCTTTTTTTTTTATATTAATACATTTTATGTACTCAGACCAGTTAATAATCAATTTTTTTTTTTCAGTTTATCATTTTGGTAATGAAATATGCGTGACCTCTACTACTTTGACACTTGCAAATTCCAGCTGTGTATCAGTTTGTTTTAAACAAAAAGACAGAAAACAGACATTTTCTAATGCTGAGAGATGTGCAGATGTATGTGAGAAAATATCACATATGGTGATAAAAAATAAATGGCACAGTGGATAAGAACAGTGATTTATTCACAGTACAGTACAGCGCTCGTATTTTTTCACATCACACAGTGTGAAACATTTTAGTGAGTTTTATACTATATAAATATTGGGGGGGCGGTATTATCTAACATATTTTTACATCAATATCTGCAGTATCTACAGACATTTTTAATTGGAAAATTATACCAAAGAATTCTATTGTATATTGCTATACAGCAACTAATTTAAAAGAAGCATAGACCCCCACCCCCCCCCCCCCAAAAAAAACAGAGCACATACATAACAACCTGACACAGTTAAAGAACTCAAGTGAAACAAATGGCAATGCAGAGCTTTTTAAAACAGTGCAAATGTTTGAGATCTGTGTTTACGTTTGACTTTCACACAACTGAAGTTTGAGGCTTTATGGAGGGCTCACATGAGACATAGGGATGCAAATTTGACACTAATATCTGCAAAGTGGCTCATGACAATGGTAGCAGGCTTTCTAAAGCAATGTTGCCAGGAAATCGTATTGAATAACGAAAGAAGAAACTGTCTAACCAGTACTAATACAATTTCCTACATCTTTATCCACTGTTTATTTATGTTTAGCTATAATAGTCAAAATGCATTCTACAAAATGCCTTAAATCCAAAGCAAAAGAATTAATTCAAAGCCTAGGGGGAAAAAACATATACCAGAAATTTGGAGGAAAGAGGTACATGGGACATATGAGGTGTAATACAGTGATAACTGTACTCGGCAGTGCCATAACACCGCACAGGTGCCGTCATTGAGCCTGGGTTCCTGCACATGGTTGCAGGTGCTCATTTGTTAAGGCTTGTCACAGTGAAATGAACACTTCTGTCTCAAATAATCTCAATACAAATTAAATGAGGGCCACATAACACTTTAAATCTGTTAATAGTCGGCCAAGAGCAATGTATAGCCTACCTCCAACCAGAGTCATAACTGAGTCTTGTCTTCATGTACATGATGAACAACCAAATAAAGAGACTCCTATATTTTTTTTAATTTGCCAAATAAAGAGACTCCTATATTTCTTCATTTGCAGTCAATCTGCTGTAAACAGCCCAGGTCTACGAAACTGGCCTTATGAAATGCAGTGTCAGACAAACCCCAGTGAACCCATCATTCCTTTTAGCTGAGAAAGAGAGAAAAATGGAAATTAAATGCAGATGCTTCCATAAATTGGTTTCTCTGCTCTAAAAGAGGAATCAGTCAAAACTTAAGTCTGGTCAGATGCTGATATCAAAGTGTGTTAGCTATAATCAGAGTGTTCCCTGATTGACAGAACAAATCCTGGACACGTTTGGGAAAAAAATATTTTGCCTTTGAGCAAAGGTACTTAAAATCCAAGGCAATGGAACAAAAACATGACTCTCTTTACAATAACAGTTCATATAAGATCCAAAGAAAGTTTTTAAAAGTCTGATGCGATAGAAGTCATTTCTATCTTCTTCGTATAAAAGTTAATCACAGATATTTTAGAACTGTCACTTAAAGAAGAAACAAATATGCTGATCCAAAGCACATGTAAATTATCATAAAGAAGGCTTTTGATCACCAGAGAACCAAATTACCTTGGTCAGGGTAGATGCCATATTTAATTTAACACAAATTTTAATAAGGTCACAAAGGTCTGATGTGCAATGCATTGCATTAGCATACTGTCAAAATTTACACTGGATTTTTTTTTTAAAAGTATTTTCTATGTTCTATGCCAAATGACTGACAACAAGGTACAATAATGATCTTGAATTTCTTTTAAATCATTCATAAATCCATTTGCAAATTGCTCAACTAAATTGCATGTGACAATTTAGAGTGTGAGACGTTTTACGTATAATTCACCCTGAAATTCATTTTGCTTTTGATGCATTAAAAAAAGCTCATTATATAAACTGCATCTATTACAGCATAATTTTCATTCTTGTGAAACAAAACAAGGCATCTACTACGTGATTCTTATACTGCTTTGGAATGGCATAGTCTTTTCTGAATAAAACCTTTGATAAAAGATCCCTCTGCACCATGGCAACCACGCATTATTTGTCTGTGCCACCTTCTTTCACCTCTTTCTAACAGCCCGTCACTTATTTAATTCTAGTGGGGTGTTTGAAGACATAGATAAAAAAATATTCTAGTTCACATATCTATCTGTTTGTTTGTATTAATTATTAAAAAATGGATAAATGCACTTAATTTTTAAATGCAAAGTTTCACTGTAGTATTTGACTCCAGTCAATCGTCCCCCTTCTCCAAACACAATATTAGGCTATATTGAATAACAGTCACATTCCTGAAATCCCTTCGCATATTTTATGACATTTTGGAGGGATACAAATTCAATAATAAATGGCTTTCATTAAGTAAAAGATGCAAGCATTAAGACAGTTAAGTACATTTCAAAAGAACATGAGGATATAATAACAGTAGAAATGGGATTCGACAACTCATACCATCCTAACAGATGAAAATCAAATCTTCTTAAATAAAACGAAAGAATTTATTGAACTAGATGGAAATGAAATGGAAATCACACATTTAGCCTAATTCAAATATTACAACTCAATGTAATATATTCTAGACTAAACAAATAAATAAAGTTACCAAGACTGAAAAAAAGTGTAATTTAGGCTATATAAAACTGAAACTACATTAACACACATCTCTGCGAGCACTGGCCCCTTTGCTTTTTATCAACTCTTCACATGTCCACATTAAATAGCCTACACACTCTGATGTCCACTGTTTATATTTATTTACTTCTGGGTTGATTACAATCTGACTTTCAAAACAGGTAGTGTCTGATTGCCATCCTGTGCCATGAAGCGCAGTGCGCACTGGCTGTGAGACGAAGTTTTCAGTCTTTGTGTGGAAGCACCTGAGTGCTATCAACCTGTAAATCAACCTGTGACCAAACCAAAAGTGTGTAGGTGCGCATAGATAAAGCCACCACCCCTCACTGTGCCAAATTTAGTTTTATCTGATGAAAGTCAAAGAACGCGTGAAGTTAAACAAGTAAAATATTGTCATGCCAAAGAACAGAGTGTACTGCGAGAAGGGTCAAAAGTTCCTCAGGAGTCTGACACGAGTGTTTTCTTCTCAGGCTAATACAACCTTTAACTGTTTATATGTATATATATATGTATATATATATATATACATATATATATATATATATATATATATATATATATATATATATATATATATATATATACACATATATACATACATATATACATACATATATATACGTATATATATATATATATATATATATATATATATATATATATATATATATATATATATATATATCGATTTCATTCCTTATTAATTAGATTCATACATAAATCCAACTTCGATTAAATCAGGCTGTATTAACACAATGAACATTAAGAAGTCCACATTAAGAGGTCGGCCGATCTGAGGGATGAATGAGTAAAAAGTTTGTAGGAAAATGAGAGAAATTCTGTGTGAAAGATCGCCGCTTTAATTTCACATTTCACAAACGAAACCGTTAATTAAGTGCCAGCAAAGATCTTACCTTCGGTCTCCATCCTGGAGTTCTGAATGAAAAGAAAGATGACGGTTAATTCCAGGAGAGCGTTTGAAGGATATTTGAAGGTTTTCATTGTGAAGCCTCACAGCGATCCTCCATAAGCATGACCAACCCAGACTATTCCCAAATCGCGCGCTTGTCGCTTTGTTTAAGATGAACGGTGGAGCACCGCTCGCTCGGTCAGTCTCTGTCACCTGCAGCGGACCGAGAAGCGTGATGAACTCCAGCGCTCTCCCCTTCTGCTGGGACTGAGCTCGACATTATCCATTGAGAACTTCGTCACTGACGCTTCGTGGGGGTTATAACGTACGTAGAAAAGCTAGAGGGTCGTTGTTTTCATTTTACACTTTCGTGAGAACGTGTATTCATGTTTATGTGATCAGTAATGAGAGCATGGGTTTTAGGAGACACCCCATCCGCAGAAAATCAGCCGAAAATGAGTAAAAAGGAATTAGGTTTCAACACAATAAAAATGTTGTTGGGATTAAAGTATCATTTTAAGTAGTTTTTTTATTAAATTAAAATATGAATATCTTTATAGATTAATTTGGGGAGAAAGAGGCATTAGCCTACCAGAATCCCTGCAATAATAAAATATATATATTTTTACCGTCAGTCATGTCAATCAGTTAAGAGGTTTTTTGTGATAAATTTTATGGTATTAAGCTTTTTTTTGCCCCCTGCCTCAAAATTATGCTGATGATTAATAATAATAATGAAAAAAACATTCTTACCTAAATAATAATAAAATTATTTTTTATTAAAGCTCTCCCCATTTTATAGTCATACCTGGTCTCCCCTATACAGTCATAGCCAAAAAATCTGCACCCTTTGTAAATATGATCAAAGAAGGCTGTGAAAATTCATCTGCATTGTTAATCCTTTTGATTTTGTATCCTTTCATTGGATAATAAGAATTTAAAATTGGGGGGAAATATCATTATGAAATAAAGGTTTTCCTCAAATACTCGTTGGACACAATTATTGGCACCCCTAGAAATTCTTATGAGTAAAATATCTCTTAAGTATATTCCCATTCATATTCACAATTCTGAGCACTCCAGCTAGATTATAAACATGAAATTATCCAGCAATTGCTTCCTGTTTCACAGAAATATAAAGAGGTGGGAAAACAAAGCCCAAATTCCCTTAATCAGACATCAAAATGAGAAAAACCAAAGAATATAATTCTGATGTACCGCAAAAGATAATTGAGCTTCACAAATTAGTGAAGTGGCTTTAAGAAAAAAGCTAGAGCAGTGAAAATTCCCATTTCCACCTTCAGGGCGATAATTAAGAATTTCCAATCAACGTAAAATGTTACGAATCTGCCTGGAAGAGGACATGTGTCTATATCGTCCTAATGCATGGTGAGAAGGAGAGTTTGAGTGGCTAAAGACTCCAAGGATCACAGCTGGTGAATTGCAGAAAATAGTTGAGTCTCGGGGTCAGAAAACAGAACCTACATCACCACATGTTGTTTGGGAGGGTTTCAAGAAAAATTATCCTATATAGCTCATCCAAAAACTAACTAAAGCACATTCATTTATCAGACATGACTGGAACTTCAAATAGGACTGGCTTCTATGGTAAGATGAAACAAAAAAATGAGCTTTTTAGCAGCAAACACTTAAGATGGGTTTGGTGAACACAGAGATAAAAAGGTACCCCATACAGTGGGGCTCGAAAGTTTGGGCACCCCTTGCAGAATCTGTGAAAATATGAGTAATTTTCAAAAAATAAGAGAGATCATACTAAATGCATGTTATATTTTATTTAGTACTGTCCTGAGTAAGATATTGTGCATAAAAGATATAAAAATTTAGTCCACAAGACAAAAAAAAAAGATTAAATTATTAACTCAAAAGTTTGGGAACCCTTGGTTCATAGTACTGTGTTCTGTCACCTGATGATCTTAGACTCTCTTTCTGTTTTGTGATGGTTGTGCATGAGTCCCTTGTTTGTTCTGAACAGTTAAACTGAGCAGCAGTCTTCAGAAAAATCTTTAAGGTCCTGCAGATTCTTCAGTTTTCCAGCATCTTTGCATATTTGAACCCTTTCCAGCAGTGACTTTATGATTTTGAGATACACCTTATCCCACTGAGGACATTTGAGGGACTCAAACACAACTATTTAAAAAGATTAAAACATTCACTGATGCTCCAGAAGGAAACAAGATGCATTAAGAACTGAGGGGTGAAAACTTTTGAACACGATGAAGATGGCCAATTTGTCTTATTTTGTTGAAATATAATTTTTTTCCATTTAGTTCTGCCCTTCGTAAGCAACAGAAGATACTTGTATGTTTCCCGGTACACAAATTAAGTACAATTTACCTTGAACTTCAAATTCCAAAAGTTTTCACCCCCCAGCTCTTAATGCATCTTGTTTCCTTCTGGAACATCAGTGAATGTTTGAATCTTTTTAAATAGTTGTGTTTGAGTCCCTTAAATGTCCTCAGTCTGAAAAGATGCATCTCAAAATCATACAGTCACTGCTGGAAAGGGTTCAAATATGCAAAGATGCTGGAAAACTGAAGAATCTGCAGGATCTTAAAGATTTTTCTGAAGAACGCTGCTCAGTTTAACTGTTCAGAACAAACAATGGACTCATGCACAACCATCACAAAACAGAAACAGAGTCTAAGATCATCAGGTGACAGAACACAGTACTAAGAACCAAGGGTTCCCAAACTTTTTGAGCATTTTTTTTGTCTTGTGGAATAAATGTTAAAATATTTTATGTACAATATCTTACTCAGGACAGTACTAAATAAAAAATAACATGCATTTAGTATGATCTCTCTTATTTTTTGAAAATTACTCATATTTTCACAGATTCTGCAAGGGGTGCCCAAACTTTCGATCCCCACTGTATGTACAATGAAATATACTGCTGTATTTTTGATGTTGTGGGCCTATATTTCTGCTGAGGTCCTGGACATCTTGTTTAGATACATGGCATCATGGATTCTATTAAATACCAACAGATAAAAAATCAGTAAGTAGCTGACTCTGTTAGAAATCTTATAATGGGCCATGTTTGAATCTTCCAACCGTACAATAACCCAAACACAAACCTAAAAAAAACATAGAAATGGGTCACTGAGCACAAAACCAAGCCTCTGCTAAAGCCATTCCAGTCCTCTGACCTGAACCCTATAGAAAATGAGAGGAGTGAACTGAAGAGGAGAAGAACCGACAATGAGCTGGGAATCTAAAGGGTCTGGAGTGATTGAAGAAATTGTCTCTGATCTCTTGTCAGGTGTTCTCTAACCTCATCAGGAATTCTAGGTTCGTGGCATCATAATAGGTAAAACTTGTGACATCATTATTTTATTTTGTGTATAATAATAATAATAATAATAATAATAATACATTTAACGGAAAACAAGACAAAACGTCTGATTATAGAAATTAACTTTTGCAACATGTTTCTCTAAAGTGATGTTTTTTAGTTTTTTCTTTTGCATTATGATGCAGTAATTCTTCTTATACCCATTTAGAGATCAAGCCAATCCTTATCAGCAAATATCTTTATATAGCTCAGTGATACATTTTATTTTCAATATGTGTGGAATAATGCATGCTACATGAAATAGAACCAGCAGGGTCTCTATTGAGCTTCAGACAGCGAGGACCAGTTTCCATTTGACTATGGTACATGCCAAAAAAAAAACTCCTTCAGAAAGATTTTGCATGTATCACTTTATTTAATGTTATCCTTTGTTTTAATATGTAGCAAAAACAAAACAAAAGAAATACCCCACTGAATCCAGTCCAAACTGGTCACAAACATTCCATCACAGTAAAAACCACTGAGTTACATTAGATTTTACACATTTTTAATTAGAGGTCTCACAACGACAATTGAAATAGTAATTGAGTGGTTTGTAGTCAGGATTTACTCTTCGTTTATTTTTACATGTTGGAGAAGGGAAGCTGTGGTTAAAGAAGCCATCTAGTCACACTGGATGATTTTTGCCTTTGCAGGAATTAATTAATGCACACTGGGGTTACAAAGCCAACAAAAGGTCAACAAATTGATCCCCTGCACTTTGGAGCATAAATCAGATAACACGATTGCCTGCAAGCCAATGTTCCTTTATCATGAATGAATAGTCTGTGTGCTTTTTGATATAAAAGAGCGATTAGTAACATGGATTTTAGGTGATTAAATCAAAAACTGGCATAACTGAAACTGAAACTTTAATTATATCTAAGCTTTTGACAGAATTAGTAAATGGGATTATTAGACTTCACTTTTCATATGATGCAACATATGACTTCAACATGGCTTTTAACATAACTTTACAATATACTACAGTTCATACTGATGGGTTTTGAACTATTTAATGTGTTTCCAATTAGCTTAGAAATGCTGCGATGCATACAGTATGTCATAAAATATGACACAATAAAATAGGATTTACCAAGTATTCAGTTCAGTTTTTTGTGCTTTGTTCAGAACCTCAAAAGTAAAGAAACACAAAACAAGGTGATACCCAACCCATCACAACCATTTTCTAATGTAAAGCTTGAAACACGTGTGTGTGTGTGTGTGTTTGATATATAGTTTTTAATGTTAGTTCTTCCCAAGTCAAATAAATTAACTTCTAGCTTAACCAATTATGCAAGTTGTTAAGTTGTTGCTTATGCCACCTTAAAGTACTGTATATGTCCACAAAAAATATCCTGATTAAGTGGAGAAGATGAATAAATTCTTATCATTCAGAAAATACTTTTTATTCTGGTAGTTTTTCAGCCTAAACTTTCAGCAAACATTTAAATGGATCTTTATCTCTTCTTTTAACCCTGAATATGAAAGAAGAACGAAACCACGGAAATTGAAGTCACCTCAGCTCCTCTGTTACACTTATTAGCATATAAACTGAAAAGAACCAAATTTACATTCACGGGGGATCGGACCGTTGCATCTGTAATGGTTTATCACCATGTGCGTTCACAAATAAATGTTATTCATGATCTAGCAGCGAAAAAAAAAATGTGAAAGAAAGTTTGGATGAGACTGAGTGAGACATGCAGCATTGTTCTATGGATCTCTCATTGTGTGCAAAAGAGGACAATTTCCCCCTTTCCGTCTTTTCATTGAACTTAAGTAGAAATTGTTCATTGCTTAGGGATTCATGCTCTGACAGAGTCATTCTCAATCTTGCATATCGCAGATCTGGCAGAATTGTTTGTTGAAATGTGGTTGTCCCAACTGAAATTAAAAGGCTTTGCTCATCCAAGCTGTATCCCATACCACTTATTATCTGGCAGCCAGCCTCAGAAAACAGCAGAAGGTTGTTGTCTCGGAAGTCCATCGCCTGTCGCTACTCAAGACTATCAAATGAGGAAGCTCTATGACTGGGGGACTTTTGCTAGCTTCGTCCTCTCAGAATAACCCTAATGTTGAATCTTTACAGAGAATGCCTGCAAGAAAGACCTTGCAAGTCAACCTTTAAGCTTTTGTCAACACACAGATCATTCCACCCAAGGTAAATAATCTTTGTATTAAAAAATAAATAAACAATTTACAAAAATAAATAAATAAATACACATCATATGGCTGAGACGGAGAGTCTAGAACAAAATATTTTTTTGTAATATAAATATAATGTAATGTATAAATTAACATTTTTGTCTCTGCAAGGTATCAGTAAAACTAAAAAAATATTTGCTTTACTCACTACTTCCTCTTTCAAGGTTACAAAATGTTCTTTCAAAGGATAAAAAGATCTGTAGTTCAATAGTTAAGATTAAGAAAGCCTCAATGTGACAACTATAGCACAACCTGTTTTTATAACATGCACTGCGGGAAACTGAGCATGAATGCAGAATTCATCAAGAAAAGCTAAATATTTAGAGGTTGACAATATCCTTTACTATTTAAACTGAGACAGTGTGTCCTCTATAGCGAAGTCAAGAAATCAGTAAGAAATTATAGTCTTCCCCGACCCAGCTTCCACTCTGAGATGTGATTTAGTATATTCTCCTTCCCTACAAAGAGCTTAATTATTAATTAATGGTTATTAAATGACATGAATTATTTATTAATCATTGGTTATTACCACCTGAAAAAAATCCAACGATTTGGGAACTGAAGGCTATAACTTTTACTGTTTTCTGCAATGTATTTCTAAGACAAAACCTCAGTTACATGTCTAGCAGGAAGATTAATGTAATACAGTATAAATTGTTTGAGCAGAGATTTTTCGGGGTCCATTCCGACTCCGGCTGAACCCAAGGTACAACATGTACTTTGTCACTGCTATGCTGCAATAAACATCTTCATCGAGATCTTCAATGTCCTCGTCATTTTTTCTTACAATTCAATCACTGAGACTCATTCAGGGAGTTGCAAAGTAGTCTACTTATTTGGCACAGGATAAAGGCCTTTTTTTTCTTTTTTTAATGTGTCTATTTGTCTGTCCTTCTTTTAGCTACTTGAACAAGACCTCACTCCCCTGAACCATCAATAAAGCTGAAGCGCCTTTGGTTACGTCACTGCTTTCTCAAGCATTTATGCACGGAATCCTGCATCTGCTCAAGGTTGTGCAGAAGAAGCACAGTTAATCTAAATCACCTCAGCAAAATGCTGACAAAATATTTTTTATGGATTTTCAATCTCTTTCAAATCTCTCACCTTTTGATATTAGACACATAACACCGGAGGGTATTATGACTTTATGTAATTCAACACATGCAATAGACCTTTTTCACATTTCCAGGTTTCTGCATTCCCATTTGTTCAAATAGCAAAAACGCCACAGTACTGTTTACACAACTTTCAAAAACAGGAAAAAAATAGATTGATAATGGCAGTTAGAAGAGAGAACTACATTCAGTTTAGTGTCACTTCCACAGACGCTGTATTAGAAACACCCTTAAATCAGCGTAAAGTAGTTTTCCGATAAATGTAATATAATACAAATTAAAGTATTATAAAAGTACACAAAAAAAAACTTTACAAGATTTACGATGCTGATGACTGTTGAAGTTCTGGCAGTGATATGCTTTATCTAAACTCTATATACTGCATAAAACTAGTAACAAAAGTAGTACAAATTGTTCTTTGTGTTAGAGTTTAGGGTTCATATTTACCTCTTTTTCAAATCTGAAACTGTCAAAGCCACTTCATTATTGATTTTCAGGAGCTTAACCATCCAACTACACAGACTTTCAACAAATTCTCATGATTTCATTCTTAAAATATCTAAATGATCCATAGTATTAGTGTTTTAAATTATAAATGTAAAGTGCTTGAACTACTTTAGGCCTTTGAAAAATGCAATTGCTTTTCTCAAACAAATAGAACAGACATACTGTATCCATAAACTCACACACCACAACCTCATCATCTGCAGAAAGAAACTGCCACTCTAAATAAACACATAATGATGGCTGTAAAGGCATCATAGAGGATTGTGAAGATGTTTACTGGAACTTGGTCTTCATTGTATGTATTTTTTTAATTAGTTTTATTTCTTTATAATTGTTTTCATGATCAGTGTTGGTTATTTATTCAGCTAGTAACTGTAATTGTTTCCCATGCCAATAAAAAATAAAAGTACCTAATTTTCGTGTATTTTTTTTTTTTAACAAATTGCTAACAGAGGCTACACACACACACACACACAATATATATATATATATATATATATATATATATATATATATATATATACACACACACACACACACACACACACACACACACACAGTGCCTTCCATTAATATTGGCACCCTTGGTAAATATGGCTGTGAAAATAAATCCCCAAAATTCTAACCTATTATTGAAGTAAAACTATAGAAATGGGGGGGTGGGGTCTCATTATAAAAATAAAAAAAATCTAGTTCATGTGGGCATAGAGTACTTTTTATCCCTGTTTGGACCAAACCCATCTGGTGGGTTTGCTGCCAAAAAACCCTTTTTTGTTGTTTTGTTATGTCTGCCCATAGAAACCAATCCTGTTTGAAGATCCAGTTGAGTCTGACAACTGAATATGATGGAATTTGTTTTTGGATGAGCAAGGAGGATTTAGATTTTTTAGGTTTTCTTTCCCCAAAACTCAACTAATATATGCAGTTCTCCCGCTGTGATCCTTGTAGAGTCATTGGCCACTCAAGCTCTGCTCCTCATCGCACTTTAGGACACACCTCCTCTTCCAGGCAGAACGTCTTTAGTTGATTGGAATTTCTTAATTGTTGCCCTAATGGTGCAAAAATTGAGATTTTCAATGCTTTAGCTATTTTCTACAGCCGCTTTCTATTTTGTGAAGATTAACAATCTTGCTCTGCCCATCTGAGCTATATTCTTTGGTTTTACTCCTTGTGATGGATTATTAAGGGAATTTGGCCTTTGTGTTCCTCATATTTATAATCCTGTGAAACAGGAAGTCATGACTGGACAATTTCATGCTCCTAAACTTTCATGCTCCGGAAATTCTGAAATATTTTACTAGGGGTGCCAATAATTGTGACCAACATACACAGGAGAATTTTCTTTTTTTATAATGTGAGTTTCCATCCACTTTCAATTGTTTTACTTGAAAGAAATTACATCCTTTTGTGAGTTTTTTGTATGTAAGATCAAAAAGATAAACAATGCAAATTTATTTTCACAGACACCTTTGCTCATATTTACCAAGAGTACATATATTCATGGCGGGCACAGTACAGTATATATATATATATATATATATATATATATATATATATATATATATATATATATATATATATATATATATATATATATTTATATTTATATATACACGTGTGTGTGTGTGTGTGTGTGTGTGTGTGCTATTGTTTTATGCACTAAACATTCAAACTTTGACCTTTGTAACAAAAACAGAAAACAGATTGTTTTTCAGAAACAATCAGTCAGGATTTAACTGCCATCAAACTTGAATAGTTTTTATCAATTGTCATTGGTGCAGTCAGGTCTGGTGAACACAGTGTACTGCATTGATAGCTCTTTAGCTGTCCAACTCGATAAAAATTTCCATTAAAGACTCCTAATGTGAATTTCACTTCAATCCTGAACCTTTTCATAGCACCTCATTAAACAGCATTTATAATGTCCTAATGAAGTGCATTAGCCTAAGCATTAGGGCCTGCTTCACAGAACTGGTGTGGTTTAGCATCATCAATCAGGTCCATCCTAACCTTTAAAGGATTAGTTAACTTCCAGAATCAAAATTCTGTCATCGTTAACTCACACTCCACTTGTTCCAAACCGGTATGTGTTTCTTTCGTCCACTGAACACAAACAAGGATATTTTGAAAAATGTTTGTGTGTGAATATTTGATGGGCACCACTGACTTTCATGGTAAACCAATTTTTTTTTCTTTCAAAATATCCTCTTTTGTGTTAAACAAAAGAAAGAAAGTAAAAGGTTTGGAACAAGGGGAGGGTGAGTTAATGATGACAGAATTTTCATTCTGGAAGTAAACTACTCTGTGTTTGAGCACAGAAGGTAAAAGTAATACACCAACGGCCAAATAAAAAGCCATTACATCCATCACCTCAGCCAACTTGTTATTTCTTGCATATAACTGATATTAAATATTCTCCTCATTAAAGCCTTGGCTTATAAACAACAGCTCAAAATGCTTGAGAGAGCTGGGAAAACGTGGCAGGGACTTAAGAACAAGGCAAGCTATAGGGTGCTCTTTGGTTTTCTGCAATGACACTGAAGCAAGAAAGTATGACCATTACTCTAAGTGCTGACATAAGCGCCCCACTCACCATGAAGGCCATATCAGAGGAAATAACTTTTTTAGACCTTCATTTAGGCTTGTACAGGGCAGGCTATTCCTGAGAATGCATCTGTGCATTTGTTCTAATAGGGTGAAAAACATTTACAAATATCACCTGCAAAGTGGCATCATGCCGGCTTAGAAACATCACCAAGGAGGGAAGGGAATCAAAGCCAAACTACTGTTCTGATGTCAAGCCTCCAAACAGAGGAGGAATGGATTTCACACACATCCACAGCCAAAAATCAATATGAGATGTTTGACATCTCTGAGGTATAAGTATTTTAAGCCATTCTAGACCTAATAAGGTTTTGAATAACTGCTGCAGTTCTGAATGACCCATTGTCTGCCTTTTTTGAGATGATTTCTTTTTTTCAAATGTACAAAGTCAGCAGAGAATTTGACGATTTAAAATGGATTAAATTCCAGTATTGATCTGTGTCTGATAATGGTGAAGTACTTTTCTATTTGTTCCCTCTGCAACTTTCGGAAGTAAATCCAATTTCTTGTAAAGATAACATTCCTTATATGTACACAGATAGCACAGCCATTTTACATATCTAAGGCATTTAAATCCTGTATAATAGTGTTTATATATATATATATATATATATATATATATATATATAATTTTTGTAATTTTCTATGAAGAAAGTATATGGCAAGCTCACATAAAACTACATTAGCACAGAGTACTACAATAACAAAAGCATCTCTTCTTTGGTCACGGTTTAACTATAGCATTACCAATTCTATAAAAAAAAAATTAAAAGCAAAAATAATTTTAAACATATTAAACAAAAACCAAAAAAATCAATAGATGACTAAACGTTATGTGCTTCGCTTCCATCAAGTTTAATTAGACATGTTTATAGCCATTTAACAAGTTTAAGAGGCATTGGACTCAAATGCATGAAAAAAATTGCTATTTAAATGATAGGACTGATTCAATTGAGAAAAGTTAAAACAGCTGAATCCTAAGGCTTTCTATTCATGACAGTATTTTTTCTACTCTCCATGGAACATTTTAGTATTATCATATACAGAGCAGCAAGAGAAGCACAAAAACCTTGAGAAACTTTGAAAATAGGCAAAACCCTCAAGAGCCGTTTGAATAAAATCAGAAAGTATCTCAACAAGAGTGCAGGTCTGGGAGTTTTTCCTTGTTATAAATGTGGTCGTCTTTCTTACAACAGAAACGGAGTTCAGCACTCTTGATGTGAGTGACTTTGCACGTGTAAGCTCAAATACTGAATGATGCCCAAAACACATCCTAGTTTCTTTAAGCTTCTTTCCCTGGGTCCACTGATCAAACATATCATAAGTAAAAGAACAAATCCATTTCCAGAACAGAAATGCTAACGTTTACATTTAAATCTCCTTCGATGCATGTACATATCATCTAGCAATGGTTATAACAATGAACAAGGATGTTCTAGGTTCAAAAGAAGAGAAAGAATAGGCTCCTCAGTCAAGTCAATGGAGATTTGCCAGGGTGAATAATGGTGCTTCTAAAGAGTCACATTGTAGCAAACTGAATCCTAAAGGAAATGCTGCCAAGGTATCGGAGCAAAATCTTCTGTCTTAAGGGGAGGGACAAGAAGTTTCCCTTCTTCAGAGAAGCACACTGACTGTCCCTAGATTTAACAGAAAAAATACGAAAAGAAAGAAAAGAAAACACAGATGGACCACAGACCTCCTCGCATGAACACTGTTGAGGTTGGTGGTGTTAATGAGTGACAGATACGTATATCCTTGAATAATTCAGAAGGTGCACTGTAAAAAAAAAGCTAGCACAAGATATTTTTCCTCTTTTACTGATATAAATATATATAAACGTTTCATGCTATTTATAGTTCACTCAAAATAATTACACCTAATAAAAAAAGTTATATAAATAAATACAAATTAAAGTTTTAAATAAAATGTAATAAAATAAAATGATAACCAAACAACAACAAAAAATTAAATCTGCATTTCCAGTGCTTATTAGAGAATCTAGTCTTTGCATGAGGAGCACAATTTGTATCAGGGAAGTGAGCTGATGCCCAGGATAATCTTAAAATCAGTCATTTTGGTTCAGATGCTGCCTGAGCAGACAGAAGACTTAGCTCAGAGGATTTTGGAACAGAGATCAAGTCTCCACTCTAGAGATTGTTAGTAGTCCAGGAGGGAAATACATTATGTTTTAACTATAATCAATTTTATACCATTTCTAAACAGAAAAAGTAATAATAAATGTGCCTTAAGGGTCATTATGCATGTTATCTATTTCTTGGTGTTCTCCATAATTTCCATGGGGCTTTGAAAGTTTACTTAATTCTTCTCTTCATTGTTCTAGTGTTGCTGTTTTTTTTTTCATTGCCAAGTTTTTCTGCTATCAATGAGCTGGCACTGAAAAAGACGAGGACTATATTCGCTTTGACCAGCCAAATGATCTCTGAGCTAAGGAGCCAAGTAGAAAGTTCAGGATTAGCCTTAAAGAGTTAGTTAAACCATAAATGAAAATTAGGCTGCATTTTACTCACCCCAGAGGCATCCTAGGTGTATATGACTTTCATCTTTCAGACAAGAGTTATTATAAAAATGTCTTTGATCTTTCAAGCTCTATCATTGCAGTCAGCGGGTGTTGCATTGCTTCAATCAGAAAGATTTTTAAAATAAAAAAACTGCTGTGTTTACAACAGTGAGCACAAGTTCGATTCAAGTGATTAATAGTTTTGAATATGGATATTTCTTACAAAATTGCATCAATTCACTACAGGAGGCCTCTTTTCACCCCATGAAACACTTTTTTTTGGATGGGCACTTTTTATTTAACTTCTTTTGGAGCAATGCAACACCCGCTGACTGCAATGATAGAGCTTGAAAGATCAAAGACATTTTTTATAATAACTCTGACTGGATTTGTCTGACCGATGAAAGTCATATACACCTTGGATGCCTCAGGGATGAGTAAAACGCAGCCTAATTTTCATTTTTGGGTGAAATAACCATTTAAGATGCCTGGGTAGTTTCTGTGAAGAAACTTTCTGCTGTCCAACAAACCTTTTTGTGTTTGTGATGTAAAAGGTAAAAAGCAAGCCAGGCTTTCTATACAAAGTAGAAAATAACTAAATTAATTATTATTTTCTCCATACATTTAGACTGTAAGAGTCCTTTAGTTTAATACTGGAAAAATGTATATAATAATCAACAAACAGGTCTTAAACTGCATTTTCCTGATGTCTGTCCAAGTGTTCAGAATAATGAAGTTATTAAGATGAGCATGTTGAAAGCACAGAATTAGAAACATTGATTCATTACTGGAATAAATGACGAGTCCTGTTTACAGGGTTTCTGCAGGTTTTATGATGGTAAATTTAAGACTTTTTAAAAGACATTTTAAAGACCAACTAAATAAAATGTAAGGAACAAAACAAGAGTACGTTTTCAAAATGTAAATCTCCATGGATAACATTTAGATGTAATAACACGTTACTTTCATTCTTTCCTTTTACAAAAAAATAGTTTAAGGTTATCAAATATCTATGCATCCAACCGCTAGATTATGGAAATAACCTTAATCATAAATACATGTAAAAAGTTATATTCTATTCTATTCTATTTTTTTTTGTTTTAAAGTGCAAATGTCTAAAGATTCTTAAATCAAGATTCATTCATTTTAACTTGAAAAGTAATATTAATACTAGTTATTAATAATATTAAGACTTTTTTTGTTTCTGTTTTTTTCATTATTTTGCAAGTAACTGTATCTTGATTTAAAGATATTTAGATATTTGTATTGGAAAACAAGTAAATAATACTTAAAAAAATATATATTTTTTTTTTTGCAGTGCATGCAATATTTAATGTTATATCTGAATTAAGGACTTTCTTCTCCAATTTAATTTGTGGAAGGGAGAATTCAGGTGCTCCGTATCACTGCGCCTCTTCAGTCATTTTTAAGCTAAATGCTAACAGTCTAATCAGATTCAATGATCCATGCCAAGCTAAGCTAAAAGTGCTATACCAGACGCAGAGATCGGCTGAATGGATTCAAGAACTGTTTAACACTATGGGAGTTGGAAAATGTGCCTATTTTTTATTTATTTTTTTAAGTTCCATTAAAATAAGACAAAGACAAAAAATCCCAAGATAAATAATTTATTAAGACAGTACAATTTAGACAAATGATGCCTCTTGGGATTTTGTGTGTTTGGGATTTTGCTAGTTTGTTTTGATCAACTCTCCAAACCATGCATGGAATATTGTGTCCCTGGGCATCCTGTTGATTGCACTGCAGCATGCTTGTAAACATTTTGCGCAGTCACAGTCCAGTCAAGAAGAGGTCACTTTTACTTTCCATTTGAACTTTATCTTTTTTATTTCAGTAGTTTTAATTAGGATTATGAAATAGACAGAGGGGTTGAAATGTAATATAGTTTATCTGTGCTTGTATTGATACTTTTCTGAGTTTTACGGTAGTTCACATGCTCTTAAATCCCTCTGCCTTTACACATGCATAGAGGCTGCATTATATTGATGTATCACATTGTAAACGGTGCATAAGTATCTCAGTTTACTTTATTGTAGAACAGATAAAGTGGTTTATGTGTACTGTACCAGTATATTTAACTCTAAATAAGAAAGGGAACAAGATTTAAGCTTCTATTTCAATGATCAAATTCAACAATCTGTGTAATACGACTGAAGAATAGAAAATACATCTGAATGCATACTGTTTAACCACAACTTCCATGCTTAACAGCATCATCACAATAAGACATTTTCTTACTGAAACCATGTTCGCAACCTTTACTTCTTTTATACGAGATATTTCTGAGTTTCTGAACAAAATATTCAACAAGAAAAAAGTGGGCTGGAAATTCACCAGACTGTGATTTTAATTTCTGGTATGATAACAAATTAATTTGTTTAAAATAAGAGGAATTTTGCGATTGCATGGTGTCTTTAAATGCTGCTAGAGTATCACCTTATTAAATACACACACTCACTCCATAAGCTCCTTCTACAGCTCCTCTCTTGTCTTTGTGAGTGAGTGAGCTCTGCTGTTGTTGGGCTCTGCAAGCCAGTGCTGGTAGACGGCCACAGGGTTGATGTTCCAGTGTTTGTGGAAGGAGATTGGGCTTTGTCGTGCTAGAAGCTCTTTCACATAATCCTGTGGACGAGCCTTTGGTGAGAAAGGAGACCATGTGATTAAACCAGCAGTTTCACAGAGCTCATATATAAAAGACTGCATATGCAACATAAACCAGTCAGCTTGTGCCAGATAGTTTAACACTGTCAATATCATCAGTTTGCGTTAAAAACCCATCAGCCTGCATCATCTAGAGTTTTATGACAGAACTTGGCATTTATAATGTTACCAAGAAATCACAACTTTTTTCAGGTTTGATAAACAAATTGAGCACTAAATCTGCATTTTAGAATTATTTCTGAAGAATCATGTGACACTGAGGACTGGAGTAAAGACTTGAAAATTCAGATTTGTCACAGAAATAAATTACATTACATTATATTAAAGCAAAACATTTATTTTAAATGAATATAATGCTTCTCAATATTACTGTTTTACTGTATTTTTAATCAAATAAACACAGCCTTGAGAAGCATTTCTTTCAAAAACATCTTACAAACCTCAAATCTTTTAAAAGCTAATGCATGTCTGGCAAGATTATCAATGAATAATTTATTACTTATTACTCATATAAGCACATAAGAGGTTCTGGGTCTTGGGGATGCAAACCAAAATATAAATGAATCTGTCTGCCTGTACCTTCAATTCTGCTGTGAAATAAATTCAGGATTGCTCTCTACATTTGTACCCACAGGTTTCATCTTAATTACTGCTCTGCTTGGGTGCCAAAAGCATCATTTACTTGTGTTTTTGTGGCTATAGAGCAGCACACAAGAAGAGAACATGCAAGAAGAGTTGTTGGTCTGTGGGTATGTATGCTACCTGATGGAAAAGTGGGCTGTGAGTGACCGGGACCCCCAGTGTAGTCAGACACATCCCCAGCACCATGTCATCGGGGGCATCCGAACTGCGGCAGCCACAGCCACCTGCCAAAATATTCTGCACTGCTACTCTACTGAACACCATCCTGTAAGAATGTAAAAAGAAATATAGCTGCAAGCAGCGATGGCGGGCTCAAGCCACCAATGCCATCGCCACCCCGGTGGCATCAGGTAAACTGTGCCCAGCGGGCACATGCATTCACAATATCCCTCTGGCAGTGAGGTTTTAAAGAATATGGCAGTTAAAGGGTTAATTCGAATCATCTAGACTTTAAAATCACATTCACAGAACAATATATATATATATATATAAAACTTTAGTAACACTTTACAATAAGATTCCATTTATAAACATTGTGTTAACATGAACTATATTTATATATCATTCATTCATGTCAGTTAATATTCCAAACTTAAACATTAAAACATTGTTTTATTGTGATTTTTTTCCAAGCACATTTTACCAATTCCAAACCATATCAATCTTAATAACTACCATTACTTTTTATTTAATCATTTATGAGTGCTATACAATACTCCAGGAAAGCTGGAAGAGAAAAACAGGTCAAGAAGAACTGACAAAAGAATTGCAAAAGAATTAGGAATTAATGTGAAGATTAATTTTTAGTCAATTCTGCAAGACAGACTTTCAGGAAAGAAGGTGGAATAAAAATGAGCTCCTAAATCTTAATCCCGGATTCTGGAAGATATATTCCTCAAACCATCGGACAAGAGGAGGTGGTGCTGGTCCTTCACGAGTCACTCTAATCTGTTCATTAAGCCTATATATAAAGTCTTAATATATAGTATTTCACAATACTTCATGGTATTCTAATTAAATAATTTTTTGGGAATCTTAGATCTCTCAGAACCTGACACATTGTAATTCTGAGACTCCAGGAAAGTGGCAGTTCTGTAAAATGTTGGTGCTGGAGACTAAATGTTTCCTGATAGTTTCACACCTAATTCACTTAACACACACACACACACACACACACACACACATTAACCACAGTGACTGAGGGACAGAGTGACATCAGATGTATGATAGTTTTTTAATTTTCTATCATCCATATAATGTTGTATAGTCATGCAACTATGCATATTTCCTCAGAATGACTGGTCTTCTATGTGTAAATTTTTTTGAAGTGTTTAGAAGCTGCACTTTAAAAAAATAAAAGACATTTACTGGTTCCTTTTTTACTGTTATTTCAAAAAATCACCACGACAAAACCATTCAAGCTATCCAAAATTCATTCGCACCTGTTCTGTAAGATAAATTCTTTAAACAGTGGTAAAAGAGGATGTGGTGCTGAACCTTCAAGAGTCACTCAAAACGTATCTGTCCATAAAGCTTATAAAGAATTATTCTTAATATACAGTTCACAATACTTCAGCTTGTTATTCTAATTAAGTGAGGGTCATTTTATCAGTAAAATACATAAAATACATATTATTTTTCTTTGAAAGATTTCTATAAATGATTTAAATCATACTTGTTTTACAATAATTATTTAAAAGTATTCCTATAGCTCCATCTGGTGGCCATTATTGGTAGTAAGAATTGCAAGCTTGATTTATAAGTTATGATAGTTTTAATTTTATGCTGGCTCTTGAAAATGATAAAGCTATGAAGCTTACTGTGCTTCCTTCAAATGATGACTTCTACGTATATAAAAAATTATGAAGAGTTGGAATGAAAAATTTTAAAGATATAGTAAAATAACGATTGTATTTTTTTTTTTGTTACTTTAATAAATCGCTATGGCCACACCATTTAAGGTATCCTAAACCCATTCGCAATTTAACATCTTCAGTATATTAGCTTCATGTTAAAAAAGTTTGGTGTGAACTACTTGTGTCTTCTTGGAGGAGTATGAATTCATTTACAGGCTGATTTTATCATAAATCCACAATACAATTTCTGAGTTCTGTATCAATCTGTGTTGTTGTTTGTTTATTTTTATTTTTTTATTTTTCATAGGAAGATAACTGACCCTTTACTCTCCTTTTTAATAAATGTGCTTATAAACCAAGAACAAACTTTTTATAGCTGTATTTATAAACTGCTTACTACTGACTATTAATATTGGGACAAGGCTTTATAAAGCATGAACTGAATATTTACTTTTTGAGTTTGAAATTATTATTTGCAGCACAAATAAGGTTTTTTAGGATTTTTAAAAATCCCTAAAACTGTCAGAAAAGGATAAGGCCTTTAAGATTTCTATGTGAGTGGCTAAATGTATTTGTTTTTATAACTATAATGCATAAACTATGAAATTATACAAAATGTATAAAAATGTACAACAGTTATTGTTTTCCAATGTTTTTTATTTATTTATTTAATTTTTTTAATTTTATTTTATTTACATTTAAAAAAATTGGCCTACTGCAATCATTCTAAACAGCTTGAATAAAACCTGTTAATATTTATTATAGACCACTGTAACTGTGTATAATCTAACAAACAAGTTTATTATGAAAATAAAAGTGTACACCAGATAAATTGGACGATAAAGAAATTGCTAACAATTTAGTATAATAGAGCATGTTTTAGGTTTTTAGGCGTTTAGATGCAGAAATGGACAAATCAAATGTAAAATAAAATGTAATTGATTTAATTAAATATAGATTAATTGTTGTTAGAGCAAAATAATAAATAAATAAATAAATAAATAAATACGTTCACACATTAAAAAAAAGCAGCCAAGATGAATGAATTTAATTTTTTATATAGATTAAAATTGAAGACAGAAGCAGCTGGTATATGCGGTCACTTAATATTAAAATCCAGTAGATCCACTTCAGATTTATTTCTCAACAGTTTATGTTCACGTGGCTGTTTTCGTTTATATTCGCCAAGCTATTATGTGTTTTGAAATAATCTTGTCCGTGATGTGTTCGTTCGTACGACGAAAGCCAGAATCCTGCAGCTCAAGAGATATATGTTATTCTGCCAGTCACGCTTTCAAATAGTCTTTCACACTTAAACGGGTCACAAACACCTGCATTTAGCTCTTGTTGTGTTACAATGGGTTTATTGTGTGCATTTGTGGTAATATTTTATTTAAAAAAGCTCTTAAACAAGAATAAATTCGTTTGTTTTGAGCTCGACACTGTACGCCCTGATCGGAGGCAGTGATTTCATATAGGCAGCCACAAATATTTCATTTTCACACAAACAGTTCAAAAACATCTGAATTTAGCTCTTGGTGTGTTCTAATTGGTTGATTGTGTGATATCGCTGTAATAATTTATTTTTAAAAGCTTTAAAACAGGAATAAATTAGTTTTTTCTGAGCTCTTTACTCCAGACGCTCGTGATCACAGCGGTGATTCATCTCTCCTATTTCTCACGTATCTCTGGCCAGAAATAATTTATCCATGAGTCCTGAACCGGTAATAATCAGATATGTTGGTTTAGCTTGTCAGTGTGAATTAAATCTAAGTATTTATTTGTATTTTTAACCGATTTAAAAGTGAAAGTAAAAGTCCGGGAATTGAACCTGTAGGGGCGCAATTTCTCTCAGACAATGGAAGTCTGAAGCACATACTCAAACAGAGGGACAGAGTGAGATGAGATGTCTGACAGTTTTTTAATTTTCTGTTATCCATACAGTGTTGTAAAGTCGTGAAACTATCCATATTTACTCAGAATGACTTTTTTTCTGTATGAAAAAAGGTTTTGAAGTGTTTGGAATTTAAAAATGCAGGACAATTAATAATTCCATTTTTACTGTCATTTAAAAAAATCACCACGACAAAACCGTTCAAGCTATCCAAAATCCATTGGCAATTTAAGTTGTTTAAAATGTTTTGGCATCATGTAGACAAAGTTTGGTGTGTATAGTGTTACTCTCCTCTGAGCAGTATGCATTAATTCACAGCTAAATGTAAAAAAAAAATCCACATTCAAATCAAAATAGCTGACTTCCTGTTGATCGTAGCTGATGACTGTGAATTAGAAAGTTGTCCGTCTTGATAAGAACAATTTTTGTACCGAGTTTGGTGTCTGTAGCTAAAACTAACCCCCCCACTTTTGACAAAAGGTGGTGCTATAGAGTGCCTCTTCCACGCCCTTTTAAAAGCTTTTTCCATTGTCTAGCTATCAAGAATACTGATATGTGTTTTGAGTTTCATGTAAATCTGAGGTTGTTATCTGCCTCAAAATCACCATAACAGAATATTCAAGTTTGACACGTTGCCATGGCAACAATATATAAGATATCAATATCCCCACAACAGATTTACATCGGCCATGTTTTGACATTATTCTGATGAAGTTTGAAGCAAATCGAGTAAAAATAAGATGCTGAATTCAAAGCATTTTGAAAATGACTCACTTCCTGCTGCCAGTTGGTGGCGCTATAACGTTGACTCTTAATAGTCACATATATACGATCGGTATCATACATCGAAAAAACCGATGAAGTTTGATCAAACTCAGGCAATGTATGTGGATGTTATTAGGCATTTCCTGTTTCTCACTTTTTGCCCTAATTTCAACGCCTCGCCACGGGCAAACCGTTCGAGATATCAAAAATCCCCTCGCAATTTTTCTTCCCCAATGTCTTGAGATCATGTTCACCGAGTTTGGTGGCAAACAAGTAAAAAACCTATGACAAGTATATCAAATTCCAGAGCATGCTTTTTTTAAACAGCCATGAATTGCTGACTTCCTGTTGGGCGGAGCCTTTGACATAGAGCGCGAAAGTTGTTAAGCTCAATGAGATCTACAAGTGTACTGAGTTTCATATAAATATATGCAAGTGTGTGTGAGCTATGGTTCAAGATTTCTGACTGTGTTCCAGGGGGCGCTGTAGAGCCCCTGTGCCACGCCCGGGTCCCAGTCTCTGTGGCGTCCTAATGGCCGCAGATTCCAATGTGTGTGCCAATTTTCAAGAGTTTTTGAGCATGTTAAGGCCCCCAAAAACCCCCGGAAGGTTTAATAAAAAATAAAAAAAATAATAATAAATATAGCTGCAAGCAGCGATGTCGGGCTCAAGCCATCAGTGCAACGCCACCCCGGTGGCATCGGGAAAATTGTGCCCAGCGGGCATAAGCATTTACAGTAACCCTCTGATAATCAAGTTTTAAGGGATTACACACAGTTAAAGGGTTAATCCGACCAATCTAGACTTTGAAATCACATACACAGAACAATATATATAACTTTAGTAACACTTTATTTTACTATTTATAAAAAATGTATAAGGTGTGCATTGTAGCTGACACCTATATGAACACATTACAATTGTTTTGTGACTGCAAGTCTTTCTTCTCAAATGCTATTGAGCTTCAAATTTGCATTTGAGCCCATGTGTAAAAGTAGCATAATTTACATATGACTTACAGTTTGATGTAATAAATATTAAACATTCAAATTAATTGTGCATTATAGCTGTCACCTAGATGAACAATTACAGTTGTTTTTATGACTGTAAGTCATTCTCTTCAAATGCTACTGACGTTAGAAAAGTGTATAACAATATCACATGTAACTTTAGAGACGGTCCCTAAATTTGAGATTCTCGAATGGGAGAATGTTTGTGTGCATGTTTGTTTTTGTTTTTTTTGAGCAACTGGGATGGTGCCCCCTCTGGGAGTTGGTGCCCTACGAAGACTGCATACTCTGCATATAGGGAGAGGCGGTACTATCTGGAAGATATATTCCTCAAACCATCGTACAAGAGAAGGTGATGCTAGTCCTTCAAGAATCGCTCAAAACCTATTCAATTGTAGTTTCCTTTTTTTGCATCTTGAGATAAATATTTCTGAATTCTGAATCAAACTGGGTTGTGTTTATTTATTTATTTTATAAGACAACTGAGACTTTAATCTCCTTTGTAATATATGTGATTTTAAACCAAGAACAATTTATTTATAGATGTATTACTGCTTAATAATGACTATTCTTAAGGGAAAAGGCTTTATTATCATTAACTATTTACTAATGCTTAGCTAATGAGTGCAGTTATTATAAAGTGTTACCAATGCATTTACTAATGTTAACAAATTAATAATTTATTAGTGTTTTGTAATGATTTTAATGACCTATAAGCATTTGTGAAATAGTTTTGCTTGCATTGCAGCTTTATCTGTCAGTTGAAGAGTTTTACTGTTACATCCATGAGATTAATAAATGTCATGTCAAGTCACAGGTTGTCATAGGTCAGTATCAAATGAGTTTGAAATTATTATTTGCAGCACAAATAAGGATTCTTAGGATGTTTTTAAATCCCTAAAACTGTCAGAAAAGAATAAGGCCTGAGATATTTCTTAACCTGTAATGAAAGGGAAAAAAAAACCACCATTAGCAACAACAAAAACAATTACAATTTAAAATACAGATTTTTTTTCCTGATTATTAAAGGGATGATTAGGTCTCTCTCTCTCTCTCTCTCTGTCTCTCTCTCTCTGCCAGACAGCCCCTCCCTACAATCCACACACACTGTCAGTCACCAAAAATTCACAGTCACCAACCCCCTCACACTCCCCCTCCCTCTCCCCCTCCCTTTCCTCACACAGACAGAGTGGCCAGAGTGAGATCATGTCAGTTGAGAAGTCTGATAGTTTTCACATTTTCTTTTATCAATACAGTGTTGTAAAGTCGTGAAACTATGCATATTTCCTCAGAATGATTTGATCTCTGTATAAACAAATGCTTTGAAGTGTTTGGAAGCTGCAATTTAAACATACAAGACAATTAATGTTTCCCTTTTTACTGTCATTTCAAAAAATCACCACGACAAAACAGTTCAAGCTAACCAAAATCTGTTCGCAATTTAAGTTCCTCAATGTTTTTTCTTCATGTAGACAAAGTTTGGTGTGTATAGTGTACTTCCCCTGTGAGGAGTATTCATTAATTCACAAAATAATCTTCCCAAAAATCCATATTCAAATCAAAATAGCGGACTTCCTGTTGGTTGTAGCTTATGACTGTGAATTAGAAAGTTGTCCGTCTTGATAAGAACAATTTATGTACCAAGTTTGGTGTCTGTAGCTAAAACTAAATAAAATGCATTATTATTATTACTATTATTAGCTGTACACTTGATAAAAAATGTTCAATATAAACTTATGCAATTGTGTGTGTGTGTGTATATATATATATATTAGGGGTGTAACGGTTCACAAAATTCACGGTTCGGTTCGATACGATACACTGATGTCACGGTTCGGTTCGGTTCGGTTCGATACGTTTTAGATACAGCAAAATGTAAAAACATCTCAACTTTTCAGAATGCCGCAAGCGCACCGCGGGTCATGTGACAAGAACCAACCAATCAGCTTCATCCTTTCCCGTAACAACGTTGAGAGCTCAGCCAAGATGAAGGAACAGCTGATCATAGTTGTATATGGATTGCAATTTTGAAATAAATTCAGTAGCAGAGCTACGTCATTGTTGCTTAGCAAAGACAGACGCCTCAGGAGAAAGACGCGCTTAGCGTTTTCCATGCGTTTTTAGGCACGATATGTGAACGGCCCCTAAGGCGCTCGCTCACTCAGCACGCGCTGAAGGCTGGTTGCAAAATGTCTAATGCATTTAACAGACCAGAAATATAAGATCCTAAAATAACCAACAGGTCTGGTGTTTGGGTTGGATTCCCTGTAAGCTATAGTGTCTAAATGCTGCAGGGATAGTTTGCTGCGTGCATGTTTCTCCTTTTTTTCGTCTTTTCCCAGATAGTACTGACGCATATATCCCAGATATTCCCGCTGTTTTTTTTTTTTTTTTTTTTTGTAATCCCGCTGGTGTACCCTGTCATGTTGCAGATGCGACATACCGTTGTTTTTTTTATCCACCACTCTCTTGCCATCACCATTATAGCTTAAAGGGAATCCAAAGTGCACCCAAACACCAGACCTGTTGGTTATTGGAGGATCTTCTCATTTCTAGTCTGTTAAACGCATTGGCTATTTTGCAACGAGCCTTCAGCGCGTACTGAGTGAGCGAGCGCCTGCTGAGTAGCCTAACATAAACATATAAGATGGTGTTTTTTCTTCTTCGGGAGTGTCAGGGGCGTTGCCTGTTACGTTGTTTGGGTTATTGGGCTACCTTGTTGAACGCATATCATTATATTTCTTTCTCTCTCTTTTTTTTTTTTTTTCAAATATAATTAATTACTCCAACGAACCGTTCGGTATACATAATGCGTACCGCGTACCGAACCGAAAGCGTCGTACCGAACGGTTCAATACGAATACGCGTATCGTTACACCCCTAATATATATATATATATATATATATATATATATATATATATGTATATATATATATATATATATATATATATATATATATATATATATATATATATATATATATATATATATATATAAATTCAAGTGTACAGTTTTCTTTTATTGCATCTTGAAATAAATATTTATGAGTTCTGTGTTTGTTTATTTTATTTATTTTATTTTTTATTTTACATTTTTTTAGGAAGATTACAGCCTTTAATCTCCTCAAAATAAATGTGCATATAAACCATGAACAATTTAATTATAGCTGTATTTATAAAATGCTTACTAAAATATTAATTTTGGGAGAAGGCTATATAAAGCATGAACTGACTATTTACTAATGCTTAGCTAAGAATTGCAGCTATTATGAAGTGTTACCAATGCATTTACTAATGTTAACAATTGAGACATTATTTTAAAGTGTTACCAAATCCTTAAATAATGTAAAAATGTTTTGTTATGATTTCATTAACCTATAAGCATTTGTGAAATAGTTCTGCTTGCATTACAGCTTAGTCTTCATCTGTGAGCTGAACAGTTTTACTGTTACATCCTTGAGATTATGTAAATTAAAATAAATGTCATGTCACAGGGTGTCAGAGGTCAGTATCAAATGAGTTTGAAATTATTATTTGCAGCACAAATAAGTTTTTTTAGGATTTTTTTTAATCCCTGAAACTGTCAGAAAAGGATAAGGCCTAAGATATTTCTTAAGCTGTAATGAAAACAGCACAATTAGCAACAACAACAAAAAAATAACAATTTAAAAAACAGTTTTTTTTTTCTGGTGATTAAAGAGATGTTTAAGTCTCTCTCTCTCTCTCTCTCTCTGTCTGTCTGCCACTCAGCTCACACCCCTCCCCCACTCACACTCACACACACACACAGTCAGCACTCATTACATTCCTCAAACAGAGTGACAGAGTGAGATCAGATGTCTGACAGTTTTTTAATTTTCTTTTAATCATACAGTGCTGTAAAGTCATGAAACTATGCATATTTCCTCAGAATCACTGGTTTTCTAAATGAAAAATGTTTTTTAAAGGTTTGGGAGCTGCAATTTAAAAATAGAAGACGATTAATGTTTCACTTTTTACTGTCATTTCAAAAAATCACCACGACAAAACCGTTCAAGCTAACCAAAATCTGTTCGCAATTTAAGTTCCTCGATGTTTTTTCTTCATGTAGACAAAGTTTTGTGTGTATAGTGTACTTCCCCTGTGAGGAGTATTCATTAATTTTACAACTGTAAAATCTCAAAAATACACATTCAAATCAAAATAGCCGACTTCCTGTTGATCGTAGCTTATGACTGCGAATGAGAAAGTTGTCCGTCTTGATAAGAACAATTTATGTACCAAGTTTGGTGTCTGTAGCTAAAACTAACCCCCCCACTTTTGACAAAAGGTGGCGCTATAGAGTGCCTCTTCCACGCCCTTTTCAAAGCTTTTGCCATGGTTTAGCTATCTTTAATACTGATATCTGTTTCGAGTTTCATGTAAATCTGAGCTTGTTGTCTGCCTAAAAATCACCAGAACAGAACATTCAAGTTTGACACGTTGCCATGGCAACACTATATTAGATATCAATATCCCCACAACAGATTTTCTTCGGCCGTGTTTTGTCATTATTCTGATGAAGTTTGAAGCAAATCAAGTAAAAATAAGATGCTGAATTCAAAGCGTTTTGAAAATGATTCACTTCCTGCTGCCAGTTGGTGGCGCTATAACTTTGACTCCTAATAGTCACATATATACGATCGGTATCATACAACGAACAAACAAATTAAGTTTGATCAAATTCAGGAAATGTATGTGGATGTTATTAGACATTTCCTGTTTCTCATTTCTCGCCATAATTTCAACGCCTCGCCACGGGCAAACCGTTCGAGATATCAAAAATCTCTTCGCAATTTAGCATCCCCAATGTCTTGAGATCGTGTTCACCGAGTTTTGTGGTGAACGGGTGGAGTTCCTCAGAGGAGTATATCAAATTCCAGAGCATGTGTTTTTCATAAAACCCTAAATAGCCAACTTCCTGTTGGGCGGAGCTTATGACATGCAGTGTGAAAGTTGTTTGGTTTGATGAGTTATATATATGTACCAAGTTTCATATGTATACGTGCAAGTATGCATGATATATGGCCCTCAGTACTACAGGGGGCGCTGTAGAGCCCCTGTGCCACGCCCGTGTATCAGACTCTGCCCGGCCCTAATGGCCGCAGGTTCCAAGGTGTGTGCCAATTTTCAAGAGTTTTTGAGTATGTTAAGGACCCCAAAAGCCCCCGAAACCTTGGAAAAAAATTAGAAGAATAAAGAAAAAAAAAAAAAAAAAAAATAATCCTAAGGAAAACAATAGGGCTCTCGCCCTCCAGGCTTGAGCCCTAATAACAATTTAAAATACAGATTTTTTTTTTCCTGATTATTAAAGGGATGATTAGGTCTCTCTGTCTCTCTCTCTCTGCCAGACAGCCCCTCCCTACAGTCCACACACACTGTCACAGTCACCAACCCCCTCACACTCCCCCTCCCTCTCCCCCTCCCTTCCCTCACACAGACAGGGTGGCCAGAGTGAGATCATGTCAGTTGAGAAGTCTGACAGTTTTTTAATTTTCTTTTATCCATACAGTGTTGTAAAGTCGTGAAACTATGCATATTTCCTCAGAATGATTTGATCTTTGTATAAAAAAATGCTTTGAAGTGTTTGGAAGCTGCAATTTAAACATACAAGACAATTAATGTTTCCCTTTTTACTGTCATTTCAAAAATTCACCACGACAAAACCGTTCAAGCTAACCAAAATCCGTTCGCAATTTAAGTTCCTCAATGGTTTTTCTTCATGTAGACAAAGTTTGGTGTGTATAGTGTACTTCCCCTGTGAGGAGTATGCATTAAATCAGAGCTCAATTTAAATATTCAAATCAAAATAGCCGACTTCCTGTTGGTCGTAGCTGATGACTGTGAATTAGAAAGTTGTCCGTCTTGAAAAGAACAATTTATGTACCAAGTTTGGTGTCTGTAGCTAAAACTAACCCCCCCACTTTTGACAAAAGGTGGCGCTATAGAGTGCCTCCTTCACGCCCTTTTAAAAGCTTTTGCCATTGTCTAGCTATCACTAATACTGATATGTGTTTTGAGTTTTATGTAAATCTGAGCTTGTTGTCTGCCTCAAACTCACCATAACAGAACATTCAAGTTTGACACGTTGCCATGGCAACACTATATCAGATATCAATATCCCCACAACAGATTTACATCGGCCGTGTTTTGTCATTATTCTGATGAAGTTTTAAGTAAATAGAGTAAAAATAAGATGCTGAATTCAAAGCATTTGGAAAATGGCACACTTCCTGCTGCCAGTTGGTGGCGCTATAATGTTGACTCTTAATAGTCACATATATACGATCAGTATCATACAACGAACAAACCAATGAAGTTTGATCAAATTCAGGAAATGTATGTGGATGTTATTAGACATTTCCTGTTTCTCATTTCTCGCCATAATTTCAACGCCTCGCCACGGGCAAACCGTTCGAGATATCAAAAATCCCCTCGCAATTTTCCATCCCCAATGTCTTGAGATCATGTTGACCGAGTTTGGTGGCAATCAAGTAAAAGACCTATGACAAGTATATCAAATTCCAGAGCATGCTTTTTATAAACAGCCCTAAATAGCTGACTTCCTGTTGGGCGGAGCCTATGACATAGAGTGCGAAAGTTGCTCGGCTCAATGAGATCTATAAGTGTACTGAGTTTCATATAAATACATGAAAGTGTGTGTGAGCTATGGTTCAAGATTTCTGACTGTGTTCCAGGGGGCGCTGTAGAGTCCCTGTGCCACGCCCGGGTCCCAGTCTCTGTGGCGTCCTGATGGCCGCAGATTCCAATGTGTGTGCCAATTTTCAAGAGTTTTTGAGCATGTTAAGGCCTCCAAAAACCCCCGGAAGGTTTAATAAAAAATAAAAAAAATAATAATAAGAAGAAGAATAATCCTTAGAAGAACAATAGGGCTCTTCGCCCCTTCGGGCTTGAGCCCTAATAATAAGAAAAAGAATAATCCTTAGGGGAACAATAGGGCTCTTCGCCCCTTCGGGCTTGAGCCCTAATTAAATAGTTCTAGGGGACATCATTTGGCTCACACAGAGAACTCAGATAATGACTACTACAGTGATTCAGGACATCTCACAAAATAACAAGGTTACATGTCCAGAAACATGTGGTAATGATTCACACTCACCTGTGTGAGTCCTGACGCCATTGTATCTTTAACATACCTACACTGTAATGGGAAGTCACTGTCTGCTAATTAGAAGACTATAAGTAAACAGAAAACTATTGAGAACAGTTACTAAGCAGCATACTGTTGGGGCACAAAGACTGCAACACTAAACAAATCCATTCAAAAATCCATCACACCACTCTTAAACAAACATCATCTCAATAACATTTTCATAAATGGGGTTTGCTTAAGTTGCTGTAAAAAAAAATTAAGTTAACTGGTTGACAAGGGGTAATTACTGTATGTGTTTGCAAAGGGGTTTGGAGTGTTTTATTTAAGTATGTTGCCGAAAGATGCCTTGTGATGCATCGAGAATCAGTTTACAGATTCACACCACCATTATAGGGTAGGCATAGTGGGGGGGGGGGGGGGGGGGGGGTTATGAATTGGCTTTTTGTATGTTTCTTGGGTTTTCCAAGTTGTTTCTGGTGCATTGCTATGAGTTTGCTATAGAGTCCTAAGTGGTATCTCAAGTGTTCTGGGCGTTAAAGTGCAGTTGCTAAAGGGTTCGGTTTGGTACCACAGCCCGCAACTTCACACACATTAAAAATTTACTATATCATATCGCCTGATCAGGCAGACAAAAATATTTTTTTCATGTTTTTCATGCATTCTGTATTTAGCAAGAAAAAAATGCACACAGCCCAACATGGTAATAATTAACAGGGAAAAAAAAAAAATTAAGTACAATCCAAATTTTTGCCTACATAATGTGAACAATCTGCCCATACAGGCTATTTTGAACAAATGTGCATAAATCACACCACAGGCTATACAGATGCTTAGATGTCTCCATAAATTAAAATAAATTTACGTTTTTTTCATATGCACTGCATTAAAATTTGGTCGTCTCTCCTGAAACTCGTTATCAAACTTGGTCTTGGCTATTGGACCTGCAGTCTGCCCATGTCTACTGATCCCGAGCCATTAAATATTATTCCATGCCTTACATAAAATATTAAGCAGTTCACCCATATCTGGCCACATGTAAGTTCTGAGTGATTACTAATGCTATTTTGTACTCGGAAGCTGAAAACTCGGAGTTCCCAGTAGGAACTTTTAACAGGAATGCCCTCCCAAGTTCTGACTCGGAATCTCAGAGGAGTTGCAAAAAGTTGTAATATATTGTTTATTAGCATGTTTGTCCATGTCTCAAACTGTGCACAAAGAACTATCCAACCTCTCATTTACTTGTATTGCTAACAATTTTGGCAAGTCAAAAAAGCCCACCCAGAAGTCTTCATCATATGCTAGACTCTTAACATGCCTCAGGCAATTTATTTCACATGATCTATCTGTCAAGTGAAAATAGTAAACCTCATCACTTAGAAAAGTAATATCACATCAGAACTATATACTTAAGTTTAATACTTGAGGATAAAAGATTAGAACGAATCCATAGGCATAAGTATGGACAAAAGAAATATCTCTGCAGCACTTATCTGTAACTCACCCTCCACCTCCCGTGATGTAGCTGTAGCCATCCCTGCTAAGCCCATAGCCATAACGTTCTCCAACACTCACAGCTTTATTTGGATCATAACATCCCAGCAGCCTCCGTAATCTGGGCAGACTGGAAGACAATGGTTATTTAGTACATTATGTGACAAAAATGCACAGTATAAGTTTGCCAAACATGTATTTCTCAAACAAACAAGCCATAACAAAAATCATCAGGAGCCAACTTTTACTATAGGCATAGACTGAACATATTAACAAAAATCCAGTTACTAAATATTTATTTATTTTCCTTTTCTACCCATTCAACTTTTTGGCCTGTCCTCAAGCCTGTGTTTCCAGCTCTCCTTGCTATATTGGCAGATATGCACATTTGGATGAAAACACAATATTAAAATACAAGCAATACACTTTAGTTGACAGTATTTTAAAAAAGACTTCACAGCCATGTGTATTCCAGTCAAAATTTTGCTCCAGTTTCAGGATCTGTGACCTTATGTGCTTTGCCACACAATGAGAGTATTTTCATGTGGGCGTATTTGATTTTCAGGTTTGTGCCGATTGCTGGGTTATAATTCTGCAGATGGAAAGCGAGACAGACTTCTTTTAAATTCAAGGTGACATAGGTTGGCATATTTTCAATTAAGCACATGCATCTTGATTCATTTAAAGTTGTTGTTTTTTTTACCTAGTAGTAAGGCCCCTTAAAGTCTATTGATCTTTCACCAGTGTAAAGAAATCACATTCACCTGATCAGTGTGTCATCATCAACTATGAGCAACCAAGGTGCTTGTGTTACTGCCTCACTTGCAAACCTCTTCAGAATGGCAAATGTTTTTGCACAGTGCCCTGTAAATACAAGAACAGTGTGTAACTAATCTATACAGACTTTGGTTGGTGTTCCTGCAATATTCTGGTATTAAGGGGAGAAAAATAGCAGCTGAATGTCTTGAAGGAGACAGGAGACTCTTATGTGTCTTTTTTATGTTCGGTCCATGAATTCTTAGCAGACTGAAGACAGACAGGAGGAGACTGTGGGGTCTGCTGTGCAAAAACCTTTTTTACTTACCACCAGGGGGCACAGAAAAGACTTGACAGTTAGGGGAGTGTGCCTTATCACCTTGGATTATGAATATTAATTAGATGTCAAATTTGGCCAGTAGCAGTTAAGGATAAGTTGAATAATAGATGCAAAGATTATATATTAATTGATTTATATGTATATATATATATACATATATGTTTTTTTTTTTGAATTACTGCTTGCCATTCAGTACCAATTCATTTGGCTATTTTTTACACATTGTCATTTCTCCATATACAGTGTTTTAAACAGAATACTCGTTTAAAGTTTTTTTTAATAACTGTGATTATTTTATGTCTGAGAAATTAGCACGTATTTGTTCAAAAACAGTAAACAACAGTATTAAAAACAGCAATATTGTTTCCACAAAAATATTCTGATAATATAAAAGTCATTATTAATAATTGAGAATCACTTATAATTGTTAACAAGTGAGTACCAAATCAGTATATTAGAATGATTTCTGAACAATCATGTGACGCATGGAATAAATCACATTTTAAAATATTAAAGCCGAAAACAGTTATTTTAAATTCTAATAATATTAAAATTCTTGTTTTACTGTATTTTTGATTAATCAAATAAATGAGCACAGAACTTTTTCTAATTACAGGAAAATTCTAATTTCAACAATATCATCAACACCAAAGCATTCATACCTACAAAACAAAAAACAAAACTAATCATATGCAATGATAAACAAAAAAGTCGAGCCAAATCGGCTGTAATCATGAGCTTTGCCCAACACTAACTATCCACCTCACCCTGAGATCCCTATTAGAGATTAAACTGGACCTGAACAACAAACACCAGAAACAATACCACCACTGTGGTTCATTCTAAATACCTTTGACTTTTCTGGCTCTTTTCTGTTAAGGGAATAGAACAGAGGAAAAGCGGTTAAGAACGACTGAGAAGATAGGTGGTGAGATCTGAAAATTACCTGGAGTCGCCAACTGCACTGTGTCTGGCCCTTCCATTTCCTTAGGCTGTACTAGAATTTTCTTGATTCTAAGAGACCCCATGTTCCGAGGGCTTTCAGGATAAAATTGCAGAGGAATGTGTCGGATCAAAAAGGAAGTCAATCATAAAATCAGTACAGGAGCTTCCATTAAAGGTTTGCCATTGTTGGATGGAAATGCACCCTGATGACTGTGCCATTACATAGGAACATTCCAGGATTTCTGTGGACCATTACAGGGTTCGAAAGGAGTCAGTGGGGTTCATAAGGCCCTTCGCTCTTAGATGCAAAATTGGCTGCTCAAACAAATTGGTCAAAAACTCATGAGCAAGATGGTGCAGATGATTCCCTCGGCTTGGGTTCAGAAGGTTAATAGCAGCACTGTAACACGGTGAGGATGAGTAAAAGAGTGGTATAACAGATTGACAGAGGGAAAGAGAGGTGCCACAAAAGCTCTGTAGCGTCCATGAAAGAGAAGCTCTCTTATGGCAGTCGAATGAGAAGGTCAGCCAGACACAGGCTTAGGGATGGGGAGCGGACAGGAGGAGAACAGAACAAAACATACTGAGAGAAGCTCTGGAACACCGACTCTAAGAGTCTGTGGGAGTAATGTCTTTTCCGAACATTACCACAGCACACACAGCCCCCCAACAGAAGACTTCTCTCTCTCTCCCCCGGACATTCTGGTCATTCATTCTGGTGCAGAGGCAAAGATTCTGAGAGAGACAAAGAGGGGTGCAGAAGTCTAATTTAGGGCGCATGTGTTGAGAGTCCTCAGAGACTATTCTCAGCTCTTTCATCATTAGCGAATTTCCTGGAGTTGAACTCTGGATATATGAGGTTTTTGAGTTTTGGCCAATAGCTGGAGGGACCCGAGTGGATTTTGAAGGGAGAAGAATGTCTCATGGCTGACACTGCAGTCAAATATATTGTGCCTTTAAAAAGAGCATACTTAAATGTCCCACTGATTGAGAGTTGAGTAAGATAACGAATTAAAATGACAGTCATGAATAACCCAGCAAATATTACTTTTAGAGTTACGGTCCTGGCATCCATCTATCTATCTATTCACTTGTCTGTCTATTGGAAGAAGGCTTTATTTATTTGCAGCAAACCTGTCAATCCGAAGTCCGTTAACAAATGTGCATAAACAGCAGAGGAAAATGGCAAGCACAAAGGGATATTCACCATGATGAGTAAACTAATGTCAATCAACTGGTAGCAACCAATGCCCCATCCATTACGCTTACCGCAGTCAGGCTATGAATAAAACAAACTTTCCGACTTCACAAAATTGGATATCAGACTGTTTTCCATAAGACACCGCAGCACATTTTGCACATCACAAAGAGAGAATGATCAGTCCATTTAAATGTTTCATTTCGGAGACTCTGTTCTTTTATATGGTTTTGGGTCACGGGTTGAGACAATGCGAGCCATGTTCTTATAAGGATACACTATTTCTTCCTTTGTTATTGTTTTCTATTTTAATCCCACTCGCAATGGTTCTTTTCACATGCATAACTCAAACTGTGTAATTCAGTTCGACAAGTTGATACTCGTCTAAACATAATAAGTGATTAAAACCCATATATAAAAGGAGTGTTGCATGTTCCTCAGAGATCATGATGGATAAAGGGTTACAGTGGAACACAACCTGTTGTCATCCCAAAATAAATAAAAGACAAACCTCTCTCCGTGTTAGGGACTCCCAAGTGGATTGTGGGCAGGCATGTACTGGCCATCGGGACTACCGGGAGATTCCCGGTGGGCCGCGGTCTGGTTGGGCCGGTGCGTTATGTATTTTGTTTTTAAATCATTAATAATCGCAAATATATTCGTAATTATATTGTTGTATGGTACAATTCCGGCCTTATGTGTCTCTCTCATGAAGCTGCATGATGCTTTTTTATTTTTTTACGTTAGTCACAATAATTTATTTAAAACATTAAAAAAGGCAGTATAAAGAACAGATAAAACGACTCGTGCGCATGATGCTGATGCGAGCTGCGAGACGTGACGTGTTCACTGCTCACTGGCCAATCAGAATCAAGTTCTAGCCTTGAAAAGCGGCACATTACAACTGCGACGAAATTCAGTATGTTAAATAATAAAATATCTAAGCATAAAGGAGGGGCCGAACGTTGAGAGAGAGAAAACGACAAGAACTTGAGGCAGATGCCACCAATGTGTCAAGATATATAAATTATTTGCTGGAAGGCACAAGACTTAAGTGAAGACGTCAGCAGGGCGGACTTTACTGCTGAGGTGAGACAGAAATGTAATGATACACGGAGGCTACTGCATTGTTTTGTTTCAAAAAGTTAGGATATTCATGCTGTAATATGCCACCACTCACTGATCTATATAAATTACATTTAAAATTCTCAGCTCTCAGGTTCTGTCCATTTTATTACAAACTTCAGACAATACCGTTTTGGCGTCAGAAAATGTGACGTGACAGATCGCTTTAGCGCCTCAGTTCAAGTAAACCGATCATCTGTTACTTTCTGTTTAAAGATACAGTACAACTTACCTAAATGTATATATGCCTCATAAATAATATCGATCAATCAGTCATCTGTCAAAACAGCAGGAGAACAGTTATGTCAAACGTTACATTTACCTCAAGAAAGCCATTTAAAGACCATAGCAGGTTAGTTGAGAAAAATAGCCACAAGAAAGGAGTATTTTGCTAAATATGTGCACTGTAGTACATATTTATTATATTTTAATACCTGTCATTAAATAATTGTTATTATAATGAAAACTGCATTACATTTAATTATTTTTAACATTTAATAATACAAGCTTATGCTCTATGTCTCTGTATATTTACAGCATTTATGGGAGATGTTTATTTTCAATTTGTAATCAATTGAGAAAAAAATCTCTTGTGCCAGGCATAAGCCTTATACCTACTGTCGGTCTGTGTCATTAACGTGAACAAAAGACAAAGAGAAATAACTCACTGCTCTTGAATAACAGCTTTAACAAAGATATATGTGTATATATATATATGTGTGTGTGTGTGTGTGTGTGTTAAGTGAAGTATTTTATATTTGGATATGTAATATCTGTACCTGAAAACTGTGCTATTTATGATCTTTTTTTCTTATTTTATTCCTGACTGTTCACTTGTCTTCATTAATGTTTGAACCTAATAGTTAGTGTTTATTGTGGTATTGAAATTAGAATTGTGAAATTAGATTGCAGCTTATTTACAAAGAAAAAAATAGCAGTTTTATTTGTATGTATTTATTTTTGGCAGGGCAAGTACAGTTTTGAACCCTAGCATTGAGCTCTGCATTTGAATATATAAGCCAGTCTACTTCAAGGATTTTTAAAAGCCTTTGATTATGTTAAGAACATTTAAAAATAAATCACTACACAACGTTTTTTGTCTTAATTACTCTTTTATTTTATTGTAGAGCAGTGGTCTTTATAAATCACGTTTAGTGTAGATCAGTGGTCTCCCTATCAGTGGTCTGGAGCAACTAGAGGTTAAGTGTGTTGCTCAGGGACACATTGATGTCTCACAGTGGATTCAAATTCACTGTGAGACATCAATGTGTTCCTGAGCAACACACTTAACCTCTAGTTGCTCCAGAGGCGTGCAACCTCTGACACATGTAGCAATTGTAAGTCGCTTTGGATAAAAGCGTTAGCTAAATGAATAAATATAAATGTAAATGTTAATACTAGCCTACTATAAGCAGCCAACAGGTCAGAGGTAATGTGTAAATTAATATATATATATATATATATATAAAAAAAAAACAAGTGTTATGTTGCTGCACTATTAGATTAATAAGAAGCAATCAATTAAGACCTTTAGATATTTAAAATAAAGCCTGATAAAATCATTTGCATTTTCTTTGTTTATTATTTTAATATTTTTTTCTTGGTTTTGATAGTAATACATTCTAATCAGTAATTTTACATGCAGATTAATGTATGTATAGACATGTAGTTTGTGTGTGTTTGTGTGTGTGTGTGTGTGTGCGCATGTTTACATGAATAGTGGGCCGGTCTGGATGAAGTCCAGGGCTGATTTTTTGTCCCAGTCCAGCCCTGATTGTGGGTATATATGAGTCTGTGATGTCACTGTAGTATTCCAACGAGGCAGCATCTTTTTCCCAGGTTTGTTTAACTAAAGGAACTGTGAAGATACATTTATGCATACAGCTTAAGACAGTATAACATTAACTTGAGATTATAACATCCACGTGAAAGAGTAAAAAGATCATAAAATCAAAAAATCATATGAAATTAATAAAAAATGTAAATTAGTAAATTAAAATAAAAATGTAAAAAATATATATCCTGATGTAAATCTGCAGATGTTTTACCAGCACTGATATTTATGATCTTTGTAGCCACACACAAAATATTATAGTATTTAATGCTGCCTGAAAAGTTTGCTAAAATCAAACTCTAAACATAATTATGGAAATCGGTGCAATTATGCCTGACCAGCTGCAAAATGGAATCTCTCCTGGAATATAAAACAGCATTTATACCTGTCCTATTATACAGTACAGAGAGAGCTGAGAAGAGGACTGGGGAAGAGCTGTCTTTGTGAGAACAGTGTTTCTGGAAAAGACACAGTGGAACTTTATGCGGCTATAATCAACAAAATCAATTCATTGTCACTTACAGACATCATGTGTGGGCCAAGACACGAAGCGACTGACGGCTGTAATTATTCCCTTTTATTATTGTCTTTCTGTAATCCTCTCAATGCATGGCTTGGTGGGCTCTTCTCTGCTTTGCTGGCTTTACTTTTTAATCAAGACTGAATGATCCAATCCATTTTAAACACACTGTTGCTAAAAATGTAAATTACATAAAAGCTAAGCTAAGAAAAAAAAATAACATGAATTCATAGATATTTGTAAGAAGCAAAGATTTCTCTCTGTGAATGGCACCTTGTGCATCTTAAAGTCTAATATTGATGGCAAGCTAAAGCAGAGGTGAAGTGTGCAGTTTACTGCACAAGTTACCAATCGCAGAAAAATACTTCTTTTTTTTTTTAAGTTCAAGTTAGTTAATGAAAACTAAACTCCATAACTCATGTGAACATATACAACCTTAATAATGTATTATTGCATGCTGAAATTAACATTAAACAAAATGTAATACTGTAAACTACTGGTTATTATTAGTTTGTTACAAACCGTTTTACCTAAAAAGCCCTGACTTCACCTTTAACGTTTCTTTAGTTATGATTCAATCATGGTCTGTATCTGTTTTTGAAGAACAGGCAGAATACACCCACCTCTATCTCCATGAAATCTCTGACATGTTTTAACAGCAACAAAGACATCCTCCTTCTGCACAGAGTTTCCCTATAAAGAACATAACAGATATTTACAGCAGTTTGGTGTCTGCCACCAATCTGGGTGTTACAGTATTTGGGTGAAAACCAAAGTACCTCTTGTTCCTACTTTAAGATGTAGTAGGACATAGGACCATTAATATTACATAAAGTCTGTTTGTCAGCTTTGAGAGGACACTTTGTATGAAGTGGCTTATTTTCTAGGCTTATGAATTTATAGGCCTTTGATTATCCCTCAGAAAAAAACAGCAAATCTGAAAAGCCTCAAGCAGGAGTTTGGCGTTCACATTTGAAGACTGTCATTTATCAGAGCATTAGAGCAGGGAAACTCAATGACAACTGACTGTGAGATATTAATACGTCTTGACTTTCCCTTGGGAGTCTCTTCTGAACAGAACAATTTGTCATAGTTTTATTAATTCACATGGCAGAGGGATTGGATAAATCTCTCTGAGATTTGCAGATGGTGCGTTAGCATTTCTAGTACTTACACAGGCAGACAAGTAGGTGTTGATGGTCGTAGCACAAACTCCTGTTGAGGACAAGCTTTGCAGCTCTGAGCAGAACTCATTCACCACAGTCAAAGCAGGACCTCTGCTTTCCTCCCAAATGTAGAGGGCAATCTGAAACATCAATAAGAGAAGCAAAGCTTGACTTCTTTCTTCTAGGAGTGACTATTTAAGAGTTGTACTGAAGAAAGAAACAAAGAACTAAGAACTTCAGAGATCAGAGAAAGCAAACGAATAGTAAACCCAAAATAATATGAGTTTACAGTAAATAAAAGATTTCCATGGAATGATGATTAAATTGCACTGTAACATCATACTGCTATGGTACATTTATACAATTTTTTCGGAACTTCATGACCTTATGAATTAAGACAAAGGGGGGATGAAACGGAAAGAGTCCAAACTAACAGAAACGCGACGCTAGACAGCCCCCAGTCACCGTTTACTTCCATTGTATGGAAAACAGGAGCATAAACATTCTGCTAAACATCTCCTTTTTGTGGTCTATAGAAGAGAAGTCATACAGATTTGGAAAGACATGACCAGTAAGTAAATGACAACAGGATTTTCATTTTTGGGATAACTATCCCTTTAAGAACAAGACAGATGCCAGTCTGTATGACCAGAGGGTTTTGAGAAGACTCTTAGAGTACTGCATCAATAGAGATCACAAAAGTAGCACTGAGAGTTCTCTCTGGAACATACAGTCTCATTTTATCAGCAAGAAAGAGAGAGAGAAGTGATGGCAAGAGAAAAGGAGAGAGTGTCTTTGAATGTCACACAATTAAATGACAGCTCCTCCATAAAATATCAATGAGGGTTAATATATACACAGATATTCCTGTAGGCAGATGGCATATTATTTCAACAGGAGATGCAAGACATTTTAAATTGAGGTGTGACACCACAGGAGAGTACCGAGATCTGAATGATAGATCTGGAGAGGTTGGGGGAAAAAAGCCTATTATCTGTGTCTGGGTTATTTTGGAAAATCATATCTTTTGTTGAGATGCTTTATAGCTGATGCATTACAGCAACTTCCATTACAAATTATTCATATTTACAACAACAACAAAAAAGCAAGCTCTTTCACTGCAAGATAATGAATATTCAACAAACAAAATATATGTAGAGCATATGTACAGAACACTGAAATATTTTGTGATCGTTCTTACCTCATGTTGAAGGTCAATTGTGAAATCGGATTTGGGCGGCTCATAATTCACACGCTCTGCAGTTCTGAGATACCAAATCAAATAATATCTGTATTAATAGTCTAAAATAGCCATTTGCTGAAGATGTACGCAAAAAGCACAGGAGATGAAATCTGACCGCTTAGCCAGGGGGCAACTGAGAGCCCAGCCAGCCATGAAGTCAGGGTAACTGAAACTGGAGGGGTCCTCTGAGAAAGCGTAGTGGTGGATAATTGTTGGTTCATCATCATGGAGGGGTCTGCCCAGAAACCACTCCTATGGAGAAAAGACTCTTGGGTAAGAAACAGGAGGCTTTCATGTGCCAAGTCCTATTTCAGACTGCTCTTTCATTACCTCAAGTATGCAGGAGAAGGTTTTATGTATTGTGTTGACCTGGAGAATCTACCTTTTCTCCAGGGAATGTTAGTTCATGAAGTAGAAGCACTTTGTAAGAATCTACAACACTTTATTTTCATTTCACATGGCCTAAATAGTATTATCCAACATGTTGTGGTTGTGGAGTCAAAAAAATATATATTTTAACAGGGAGGACAGAACATAATAAACTATCATTTCTGTGTAAGATACAAACCCATAATACCCTAACATACATTTTTTCATTCATTACATTTGGGTCTCTTAAAGCTGCGGTAGGGAACTTTTGACGCTCTAGCGGTTAATAAACAGAACTGCTTGCGTCTTGCGGAAGAACATCGTAGCCGGAACTACTTCTCTCTGTTTATGTCTATGAAGAATCAAAAAGGTACTGGGTTACTCCGCCGCGGTTTCCCCAAAGCAATCTAAAATAGTCTGAATATAAACACTTATTATAGGTGTACCCTAGTGATTCAGGACAAGCCAAAATGGATTCATGGTGTAGTCGCTTATTATATAAATTTTTCTACATTTTGAACACAAACAAAGTTACGGACCGCAGCTCTGATTGGTTATTTTTTACCGGGAGCGATGGAGTTTCTGCAAATGGCAATAGGACCACTGGGAGGAGCCAGAGGAGCTTGGTTTTTTCACAGATTATCTGTCTCATATTCTACTGTCAGGACATAATGACAGGTTTAACAAATATGTAAAAAATATTTTTTTACAAAAGTTCCCTACAGCACCTTTAAGGGAAAAAAAAACAGTACAGATAACAGTTCACACAATCAAGAAACAATTCATTAGAGGATGGATCCCTAAGGGCTTCCTCACAGTTGTAAACGATGGGATGTCTGAAATTAAAGTGACATATAGTATTTTAAGTGCTGCGAGTCCACAGTGTGAACCGTACATTTTTGTTGAGAAAGTAAATGAGGACAATACTTCTTGGCTGCTTTCTTGACATTTTGCACATTCCAGTCTCAGTGACAATATTTATGCTCAGTACCTCAACCAATGACTCAAATACGATTGTTGCTCTAAAAGAGCCACAGTAAACAAAGCATTAAGTCTTGATATTACACTTTTGCAGTAACACTAGCTGAAAGACGGGAAAGTCTGCGGCTCACCTTTGTTGTGTTGAATTTGCTCAGCACCTGCAGAAGGTTGTGTAAGTTCACATTGGTCTCTTCTGCCAAAAACACAATCCACAAAGACGTTTGACAGTATTGTGAGGCAAGGCTGAAAACAAAAATAACAAGAATATAGCTGCATAAAATAAGATGACCTAAGGAATAAACACTGACATGTCAAGTGATTTGGATTCTTACCGTGGCAGTGCCGGAAGAATGCTCCAGTTCCCATCGTAGTCGGAGAACTTGTGAAGGAGCACAACATCTGGTGAACTCTGCAACACAGCACAAAGTCTGGTAACATCTCAAACGAACGACACACAGATAAGGGTTTTTTGCACAGTGTTATTTATAACTCATTAACACATTCAACAGGTGATAATAATTACTGACTAAGGCAGAAAGCAGTTCTTCATGCAGGTGACAGAATTATCGTTGAAAGCTGCCAGGTAATTTATAAATAAACATGTAACAACTGAAATGCATGAATTTTTTATAAACATTTATAACTCCAAATGACATCAAAAGGAACTACTAGCAGTTCAGAAGTTTGGGGATTACGACCAGAGTCTCTACTAGTCTTGTTTGAACCTCTCATTGACCTTTACAGAGAAATGTCAAGGAATGCCAGTATTGAATGAGAACAGGTAGGAGTAATGGTATGCAAGAGTGCACCAAATGTGCTTCGAAGACTGAAACAGTGGCTTATTTAAATGATGAATATGATAGCAGAGAGTTCGAGGTTATTTAGAATGTGCTGGAAAACTGAACAGATGGAAGATCGAAAAGACAACATTGGTGAGATTGTGGACAAGGACGTTTTTTGGAAATGGATTGACAGCAGAAAATGAAAACACCCCATGACTCACGTTTTAAAAGACAACTTTTTTCTATTAAAGTCATGATTTAAACTTTTGTTTTTAACTTGTATCCTGAATGATACATCTTCAGACTACTTTGCATATCAGGCAACAGGCTGTTAGCTTTCTCCAGCTAAATCAGTCAAGTGAGTTAAAGGTGATGGGTTATGTGTTGCAAGCATTACAAAAATAATTGCAAAAATAATAGCCCTCATTCACTAATAATGTTGTATAATTTGTGGATTTGTGGAGAAAATGTTACCACAACATTTCTCAGAGATGCACAACAGCTGTGTGTGCACATAAATTTGTCCTATGCCAGCTCACTCAAATGTAGATGAATCTGGATTATTATATGAGGGAGCGAGCATGTGGCCACAACTACTAATTTGTTGTATAAAATGTGCCAAAACCCCTTCCATATTAGAACATTCTGTACAACCTCACTGCTCACATCTGTCACTCTCTGTCTTGAGAGCCTTTGCAGCAAAATTGTCAAATAATGCAAAGTGTGCCATTATCAAAACTGGCAAAAACAAAATAGTTTTTAAACAAGTGCATGCAGAATTGTTTACAAACAGGTTTCCAGAGCATTATTTAGCTCCTTTTAGGACCTTTAGATAACATAACCTTTAAATGCAGCAGAAGAAAGTATTTTAAGATCAAAAAAGGCACACATCACATTTAGCATAAGAATGAGTCTGTTTTTTTAAACATACTGAAGAACATTTAAAAAAATTTAAATCACTACATTTTAAATCTACTTCATGAGGATCAGCTTTAATGAATGCCACTCAAACGTCATTTTTACATGGTGGACTGATCTTTGAAGGCCAAATCAAGTTCCAGTTACACTGCCAATAGTGAGATGCCAGATGATGATTATGACAGAACCCGAAGAGAAGAAAAACAATGAGGTGGAAAGAAGTCTGGCCTTTTAAATTGATGCAATGGAAACACTTCCCAGAAGTCACAGCCAGTAGGTGAGCCTTTTTCTTGTCAGAGGTTCTTGCCCCGGAGGTTAATGAATAATGGCTGATGTGTCAGACAGAGAGATGATTGGGGAAACCTTTTCCACATGCCGTAGCCTTGAGGAGTCCTGCTGATCAACGGGAGGTCAAGATGCCAACTGGAGCGTTCTCACCTTCCCGCTCAACAGCTCCAAACCTCCAATCCTTCCTGTCACCCCCACTGTGAAAATAGTCTTCTAATGAGCCAGACTCTCCAAAATAAGACTCTCAACTTACAAAAATCAGCCAAAACTCGTGGTGAAGGTGGGCTCTGATAAAACGGCACAAAAGTGAAGAGTCAAATAGGGCCTTATTACTTGGCATGACTCAGAGAAGGTGAGATTTAGTTTTGTAACGTCTGCTTTTGGCTGCTTTAAAAGAGATGAGATGTCAGGAGTTCAGATAGCTAATTAGTGATGAGAATCTACAGAATATAAAATATAAATTAATGAGAAACTGAAAACAGTTTAAGGTAAGAGGCTGGGAAACAGATGGCTTGATGAAATAAAAAGCCTGGAACAACCTCACCTGACAAAATAAAAGGCTTAACAAAAAATCCTTACCTATGGCTCTGGTTGCAACAGCACTTTTCGCAAAGCTTGTACAATATGTCATATTCTTTCTAAGAAATGAATACCTGCCAGAAGTTATTTTCAAATGATTTGTTGTTGTGGTAAAACACAAAATTATCAATTACAGCATTTGCAAACCAGACAGAAATGAATCATCTGATCTTGGCGACATATACAAAACTATACCTCAGAAGTAATTTTTTGGCAAAGTCATATTTATTATTATAACGGCACAATGATAAAGCATATATCTATCTATCTATCTATCTATCTATCTACAACAGTATCCCTTTAAATTCTAATTCTAAATACATTTGCTCTTTACTGAGTTTTAGTTATGCATACAAGTGATGTTCGGTTCTTGAATGAATCGTTCTTTTGGGCCTGTTCTCAGGAAGTAACTGAGACAGGGCATCGTTACACAAATCGAACTGAATTGAACTTTAGTTTCTGGTTCATTAAGCAGGACACATAGCCGAAGTTGCACGTCCAACTCCAAAAGATCCGATTGATCTGGTTCAACCACCTGTCGAAGTTTGCAGCGGATCACCAAGGGCTCCACAAGAACGGAATGAGCCCTGGAAATGAATCAGCCTTTGCATTACTAATGCAAATAAGTTCTATATAAATTAAAGTTTTATCAAGCCAAAATCCATTGTCTTGATTTATTTTGTCATAAATCACACAATTTGAGCTATAGATGTGCCATTCTTAACCAGTTAATATAAATGCAATACAAAAAAGCTATTTAAAAAAATATATATATTTATTAAAACTTGACTGCTACATTTACACAAAGTCAATATCCACATGAGATCTGAATACTGAACATTAATAATACAAAAAGTAGTTCACAAGCATTGTTAGAATGAACAACATCTGTGCTAGAAATGTAAAGTTCCAAGAACATTCTCAGAATATCCCCTGAGAATTAACACAAAATGTGTTAAGAGAAACAGAAAAGAGAGAGAGAGAGAAACACACCTTCAACTGACTTATTAACAGCCTTAGAAAACATTGAATCTTTCAATCTTTCAAGATCTCAGCAGAGGAAGTTTTAACAACTCCACAAACAGCATCACTAGCTTCACTTATTACTAACCAATTTAAAAAGTTATTATTTAGAACGGAGGTTTAGATGTTGAATTTTCTTACCATTTAGGCAATATGTGTTTCCTCTTGACCCTTAACTTTATAACATTGGTTTTTCTCTGGCTGCTGTAAATCTTTATTTTTTTCTATTAATCTATTAATCATAATCTATTTATTATGTCCAAAAAAGACAGAAAAAGAACACTGTCAGTTGGTTTTGGCTGGTCAGTGACTTATGTAGGAAAAAATAAAAAAGATCTATTAAAGTCTGTGATTATGTTTGATTTTAAATTAATTTAGTATTGTTGTTAAAAGTAATGCTTAATGCAGAAAATTTGATGAATTAAAAAAAAACTTGCTAACATTCATCAAAAAATAGCATATGAATCTCAACGGTGGTGACAATAAACAAAATGTTTCATGCTGCAGTGCATTCTGGGTGCACTAATCAACACTTATCCATGGCTCCCAGAATCCATTGCAACATGAATAAATAATGCACCTGAATTGTCTTATTTTTAATGTTTTTATTCATATTATTTGCTTTATTTTTTGCTTGCTTTGTGATGTTCAAAGATGTTCATCTGAATATTTTGTTGATTGTTATTGTAGAGATGTCGGGTCTCGGGGCTAATCACCTGCCTTTTGTGTGTGTTTGGGTCTCTTGTCAGCTCACCGCGTCTACCTGTTCGAGTTTTCCCCGCCCTCCTTGTTTCAGTGTTGTGAACCCTAATTACTCACCACCTGTTTTCTATGTTCTTCTAATTTTATCCCCTTATCAGTCCCCGTGTTTCTCTGTCTATTGTCAGACTGTTGTTACTCGTACCAATAGCTCCGATCTTCTAGTTATTCTTGGCACTCACCTTTGTCGTGTCTTGTCCTCAGGCTCCAGTGTGTTTAGCTGTTTTCTCTGCCCCCTGTTCCCCAGCGCAGAGCTCTTGGAAGCTTCAGTGTCATCCCTCCGGTCTCAGTGGTCGTACAAATAACTGTGGAACGTTACTCATCGGTTTGATTCATCTGCTTCGACTATTCTCCCAGTCACTACGAGTAATCCAGTGAACGTGACTCATCTGATCTGCCTCCTCTGCTTTAAATAAAGCCTAGCGTAAACCCGCATCTGAATCCTGCCCATTTTCTCCTGACAGAACAGTCTGACCATATCATGGATTCAGCGGGATCTGATCCACTCCGCTCGGCTCTCGTGCAGCAGGGAGTTTTGTTAGGACAGCATGCCACCCAGCTCAACACCACCGCGCAGGATGTGGACGCTCTCAGGGCCCGAGTCTCCGAGCTCCTCACACGGGTGGACGACCTTCAGCGAGAGGCAACAAACCGGGGGTCCGTTCTTCACACCGGTATGGCCCACGAGTCCGAACCTCATGCCAACAATCCGCCGGTCTATGATGGCGATCCTAACGCCTGTCAAGCGTTTCTCTCCCAGTGCTCGCTGGTGTTTTCTCTGCAGCCCCGGCGTTACGCAAATGAGGAAGCCAAGGTAGCGTACGTCCTTACACTTCTTTCGGGCCGTGCCCGCGAATGGGGAATTGCCGTATGGAGATCGCGGGCTCCCTGTTGTGCTACCTTCACTGATTTTAGTCGAGAGATGGCAAAGTTATTTGATCGCTCAGCTCAAGGAGACGAGGCGGCGGCCCAGTTGTCGCGTTTGACTCAGGGGAGGAGCTCTGTCACGGATTACGCCATCCAGTTCCAGACTTTAGCGGCGGCGTGTGGGTGGAATGAGAGCGCGCTGCGCGCTCGCTTTCTTGAGGGGTTGGATTTTCAAATTTCTGATGAACTCGCGGCCATAGAGCTCCCGCGGGAATTGGATAATCTCATTAATCTCGCGCTCCGTATTGAGGGCCGTCTCAGCCGCCGCCGCAAACAACGGCAAGCGCCCGCCCCGTGGCGCCACCTAGAGTCCTCTTCAGCCAGTTCAGCCAGTTCTGCCGGCCGACAGCCCTCGGAGGAGGACCCCATGCAGTTGGGTCGTTTACGGCTTACACCACAACAGAAGCAGGAGCGTCTGTCATCGGGGGCGTGTCTATACTGCGGCAGGGGAGGACACTTCGCCCTTCACTGTCCGTTAAAAGCCAGGGTCCACCAGTGAGGCGGAGAGTCCTGGTGGGCACGGTTCTTAATTCAAGCTCTCCCGCAGCACGGACTCAGCTGCCGTTCCAACTCTCTTTCCAGAGTCGGTCTCACACTGGGCTCGCCCTTGTGGATTCAGGGGCTGAGGGGAACTTCCTCGATGCTGCTTCTGCTCAACGTTGGAAAATACCGCTTATTCCTCTGGTTAGTCCCGTATCAGCATGGTCTTTAGCTGGCCGTCCCCTCACCACCATCACTCACATCACCCCCAAGATAAGCCTTCATATTGCTGATAGCCATAGCGAGCTGATTGAACTGTTTATTATTGATTCCCCTAAGGCTCCGTTAATCCTGGGGCATCCGTGGTTACATAAACACAACCCACACATTGACTGGGTCAACAATGCCGTTTTAGCCTGGAGTCAGTCTTGTCACGTGTCATGTTTGGGTGCTGTTTTTCCTCCTGTCTCTGTGTCTTGTGTTCCTCAGGAGGATCCCTCTGACCTGTCCGGTGTCCCCGCGGAGTACCATGATCTTCGGGCGGTCTTCAGTAAGGCCCGGGCCACCTCGCTACCCCCGCATCGCCCCTACGACTGTGCCATTGATCTTCTCCCGGGCGCTTCTCCGCCTAAGGGTCGGTTATACTCCCTTTCGGGTCCTGAGAGAGAGGCCATGGACAAGTATATACGTGAGTCACTCCAAGCTGGGCTCATCCGCCATTCCTCCTCTCCCGCTGGTGCAGGTTTTTTCTTCGTTCAGAAGAAGGACGGCTCCCTGCGCCCCTGTATTGATTACAGAGGTTTGAATGACATTACTATTAAGAACAGGTACCCCCTACCTTTAATGTCTTCTGCTTTTGAGTAATTACAGGGAGCTCGGGTCTTCACCAAGTTAGACCTGCGCAACGCCTACCACTTGGTGCGCATTCGGGAGGGGGATGAGTGGAAGACGGCATTTAACACCCCTTCGGGACACTACGAGTACTTGGTTCTTCCGTTTGGTCTTACCAATGCTCCAGCCGTTTTCCAGGGACTCGTCAATAGCGTGTTGGGTGACATGATCAATCAATTTGTCTTCGTGTATTTGGATGATATCTTGATTTTCTCCTCTTCTCTCCAATTACACACCCAGCATGTCAGACGGGTCCTCCAGCGGTTGTTAGAGAATCAGTTGTTTGTCAAGGCGGAGAAGTGCGAATTCCACGCTGAGTCTGTTACGTTCCTTGGCCACATTATTTCTACGGAGGGGATCAAGCCAGATCCCGCTAAGATTGAAGCTGTTGCCCAGTGGCCGGTTCCTGACTCCCGGAAGGCGCTGCAGCGATTCCTGGGTTTCGCCAACTTCTACCGGCGATTCATCAGAAATTTTGGTCAGATTGCTGCACCGCTCACAGCCCTAACTTCAACTAAGGTGTCCTTCAGATGGAACCGGGAAGCGCAGGTAGCCTTTGACATTTTAAAGTCCCGTTTTGTCTCTGCACCTGTTCTGTTGGTTCCAGATCCTGAGGCCCAGTTCATTGTTGAGGTTGATGCTTCGGACGTCGGGGTTGGCGCAGTTCTATCTCAGCGTTCCCTCCACGATGGGAAGCTCCACCCTTGTGCATTCTTCTCTCGTCGTCTCAGCCCTGCAGAACGTAACTATGACATCGGCAATAGAGAACTGTTGGCGGTACGATTGGCTTTGGGTGAGTGGCGTCACTGGTTGGAGGGGTCAGTGCAGCCCTTCTTGGTCTGGACGGATCACAAGAACCTGGAATACATCCGTTCAGCCAAGAGGCTGAGCTCGCGCCAGGCCCGTTGGGCACTCTTCTTTGCCAGGTTTAACTTCACCCTTTCGTACCGGCCGGGATCTAAGAACACCAAACCCGATGCCCTCTCTCGTCTGTTCGGTGCTCCGGGGGGGGAGGTTGCGGCCGAGGCCATCCTTCCTGAGGGGGTGGTGGTCGGGGCTCTTTCATGGGGTATCGAGCAGCGAGTTGAGGAGGCCGGTCGAGGGGTGCAAGTGCCAGGGGAGTGTCCGGCGGGCAGGTTGCCGGTGCCGGCTGCGCTGCGCTCTGAGGTCCTTGAGTGGGGTCACTCATCCAGGTTAGTCTGCCATCCAGGGATTCGGAGGACGTTGTCTGCCATCCGACAGCGTTTCTGGTGGCCTACTATGGCCGCAGATGTTAGACAGTTTGTGTTGGCCTGCCCCACATGTGCCCAAAGTAAGCCGGTCAATCGCCCTCCTGATGGTCTGCTAAACCCTCTCCCTATCCCTTCTCGCCCTTGGTCACACATTGCCCTTGATTTCGTCTCAGGGCTTCCTCCGTCGAAGGGTAACACTGTTGTTCTCACAGTGGTGGATCGCTTTTCCAAAGCGGTTCACTTCATCCCCCTGCCCAAGCTGCCCTCCGCCCGGGAGACCGCACAACTGGTGGTGGACCACGTCTTCCGTCTCCATGGGTTTCCGGTGGATGTGGTTTCTGATAGGGGTCCCCAGTTTGTCTCCCGGTTCTGGAGGGAATTTTGTAGACAGATTGGGGCCTCTGCTAGTCTGTCTTCAGGGTTTCATCCCCAGACCAATGGGCAGTGTGAGCGGGCCAACCAGGATCTAGGAAGAATGCTCCGCTGTCTAGCGTCCAACAATCCGAGTTCCTGGTGCCAGCAGCTCTCCTGGGCAGAGTACGCTCATAACACGCTTCCGGTGGCCGCGTCAGGTATGTCCCCTTTTGAGTGTTCTGTTGGTTATAACCCACCTCTGTTCCCGTCACAGGAACCCGACGCAGCGGTTCCATCCGCCCTGGCTTTCGTCCAGCGCTGCCGTCGCACCTGGGAGAAAGTCAGGAGGATTCTGGTCCAAGCCTCTGGCCGAACCAAGACCGCAGCTGATCGTCGCCGGTCCTCTCCTCCCGCCTATGTGTGTGGTCAGCGGGTTTGGCTTTCTACCAAGGATCTGCCTCTCCGGGCGCCTTCTCGTAAGCTGGCACCCAGATTCATTGGGCCATTCCGCATCACCAAGGTGGTTAGTCCGGTGGCGATCAGGCTCAAGCTCCCTCCCACTTTTGGTCGGGTTCATCCGGTGTTTCATGTTTCCAGGGTCAAGCCGGTGTTCTCTTCCCCCCTTAATCCTGCTTGTAGTCGGCCCACCCCCCCCGCCCCCTCGTCTTGTGGATGGATCTCCTACCTATACGGTTAAGAGATTACTCGATGAGCGGCGCCGCGGCAGGGGGTTTCAGTATCTTGTGGACTGGGAGGGGTATGGTCCAGAGGAGAGGTGCTGGGTGCCGTCCCGGGACATTCTGGACCGCTCGTTGATTGAGGACTTCCGGCGGCATCGAGGTAGGCCCCTTCCTAGAGCGTCAGGTGACGCTCCTGGGAGGGGGGGTACTGTCGGGTCTCGGGGCTAATCACCTGCCTTTTGTGTGTGTTTGGGTCTCTTGTCAGCTCACCGCGTCTACCTGTTCGAGTTTTCCCCGCCCTCCTTGTTTCAGTGTTGTGAACCCTAATTACTCACCACCTGTTTTCTATGTTCTTCTAATTTTATCCCCTTATCAGTCCCCGTGTTTCTCTGTCTATTGTCAGACTGTTGTTACTCGTACCAATAGCTCCGATCTTCTAGTTATTCTTGGCACTCACCTTTGTCGTGTCTTGTCCTCAGGCTCCAGTGTGTTTAGCTGTTTTCTCTGCCCCCTGTTCCCCAGCGCAGAGCTCTTGGAAGCTTCAGTGTCATCCCTCCGGTCTCAGTGGTCGTACAAATAACTGTGGAACGTTACTCATCGGTTTGATTCATCTGCTTCGACTATTCTCCCAGTCACTACGAGTAATCCAGTGAACGTGACTCATCTGATCTGCCTCCTCTGCTTTAAATAAAGCCTAGCGTAAACCCGCATCTGAATCCTGCCCATTTTCTCCTGACAAGAGATTCATGTCTATGTGTGCCATAAACAAAAACTTGTGCACAAGTGTTTAAAATGTTCAAAACTGTTCAAATTCAAACTGCAGAAATAGTTTCAATATTCAATCAAGTAGATTGTAACAATCAGTGAATCAAGCCACTATAAGATGATTGTTTATAGCATTGTATTTTCTCCAAATGTTCTTTCCTGTAAAAACACAAAATTACAGCAACAAAAAAAAAAACTACAATGTAAATTTAAGACTCAAGAGCCCAACTAAAGCAAATTCTGACCACAGTGATGATGATGATGATGATGATGATGATGGTGATGGTGACGGTGACATTTTGTGAAATGAAACTAACATATAAACCTCTATTAATTCTCATACATTTTGTCTCATACAGAAATAAAGTCAAACTGGTTAGTAATAAGTGAAGCTGATGCTGTTTGTGGAGTTGTTTAACACTTGAGAGACTTGATGTGTTTTATTTCACTTGATTTCCTCTGGGCTATGACTGTAATTTAGTAGTAGTTCTGTTTCTGTCCGTCTCTTTCTTTTTTCTGTTTTTCTTTCCTTCAGTAATTCTGCTTGTTGACATTCTCATTAAGTTCAACTCTACCTCAGTGTTACTTTAAAACTCTGTATTGTGGGACCAAATAGACTCTGAGCATTGTCAGTCCTCCAAATACCTAACGTGTTGCACTTTATTTTACAGTTACGTGTACTAACATGTACTTATAGTGTACTTACAGTGTATTTATCTAAAGAAAATTCTGGTAATACAAGGTAACTACATGGGGTAGGGTTAGGTTTAGGGGTAGGTTCAGGGTTAGTACCTAGTTATTACATAGTTATTGTAATTACTATAATAAGTACATAGTATGTACATGAGGAACAGGACTGTAAAATAATGTGCTACCAAATAACACCCACCAACCCTTTAAAGAACTCAACATCATGACCATCTCGGAACATTCTGGGAACATTACATTTCTAACTGGGAAATCCATATACCTGACATGAGTGCATCCACATCAATGAATTTGGTTACCAGCTTGAGGAGTGACGTGTGCAGTAATGTGATTGGTTGATAATTGACACATATTGTGGTGGACACACTATGTTGTTTCTCTCTTTCTCTCTTTCTTTTTACACATGATCAACTTAAAATTACACGAAATGTGATAAAATGGCCATAACACAAAAAAAGTGTTATTGATTAACACATCCTTTTTGAGAGTGTAGGATTAACACTAGAAAATAGACTTTAATAACAAAAATACCGGGGACAGGAATGAAATACACGCCAACATAAACGAGAACCGACAGACACTGAGGGAGAACTGATGACTTAAGTACATGACCAAACAAAGGAACTAATGGGATAAATAATAGAACACAGGTGAAGTGAATACAACAATCTAGGAACAGCAATGAGAGAGAAGTATGTCATACTATGGGGCAAACATGACAGAACCAAAAATAATGAAATCAGGGCATACACGTTACACCAAACTATAACAATTATTTTTATTTTTTATTCATTCATATAAATTGGCCATTTTTTAAGTTTGATTTATTTAGTTTTTAATTTCAGCCTATTTATTTTCTAGACTGCTATGCAATCATTTTCCAAAATGTTATTTGTGTAGAAATACTACAGTGTCTGTAAACGGGTTATTAACAGAGGAATCCTGAAAATGAAGCACAGATGCACCAGCAGAAAAATATACTGAATTGGGGTGGGGGGTTATTCGCTTTCTTCCAGTATTGAAGGAAGGAGTCGCATCCAGCTATCTCCCCTCACTGCCTCTTTTAATTCTGAGTGATATTCACACGGTGGGAGATGTTCTTGGCTTTCTCCCTGTGTCAGCCCGTGTCTTGAGCCGGCCGTTATCGCAAGAGGACACCATGGGCTCTCCTCTGCTGTTGTTGCTGCCACGCCTACCTCCACCAGCGGGCGGCCACTCCGAAAACATGGTACTCTCATATCCTCCAGAATGCATCCATATGCAACCTCTGTCTTGCTACCTAAATGTATGGAGGTATCTGCCAGGAGTGTTGTGTTGGGTTCTCAGCACAATCCAGTCCAGTTACAACTTTCAGTTTTGATGCAATCCCCCCCTGTTTTGATGAGTTCATCCTACTGTGGTAAACAGTCCCTTCGGGGCTTCTGTTCTGCAGCAGTAAGGGACTTCACACTTTCTCAAGGGAGCAATAGAGAAGGCTCCAACTTGAATAATTGCACGAATCACCGCTTTTTCAGACATTATTTTCTTGTCCTGAAAAAGGACAGAGGTCTTCGCCCCATCCTGGATCTTTGTCACCTGAATTTTCCCTGGCTATGGCTCCATGGACGTTCACAAAGTGCATGGATTGCCGGACAATTGGCTCATCCTGGTCCAATCCAGGGAATTGACATGTCATCACAGGGACATTCTTCTTCACCACCTTCAGTCTCCTGGCCTCAGCCTGAACGCCCAGAAAAGTGTCCCCAATTTCTTGGGGGTGCAGCTCAATTGTGTCTTGATGCAGGCCTGTTTGGCTCCTGCTCCTGTTTACCGTGTCAGAATGTGTTTGACCGGCTTCAAGCTAGGCCATCATGTCGTGCGCAGTTGCTTTCATGCTCTACTGATATGGCAGGACCCCTCGCTTCCTGTAGTTTGGAGTCAGGATGGGCACTGTTTGCCATCGCCAAGTGATAACAACGGACACCTCCTTGACCCGATGCGCTATGACCCGATGCATCATTCTAAACAGGCTTCAGACAATCTGCACACCTTTAAGGGGCGTTCCCATTGATTCATCAATACACAGAGCTGTGTTCCCTCGAACAAGCGTTATGCAAACATGACATTTTTGTTTTGTTCAGATGTGTTTTACGTAGCATAATTTCACAAAGCTGAAATCAAACCATTCTGTTTTCAGATTTTGAAATTATACAATCTAATTTACAGTAACATTACAGAAACATTTTATGCTGTATTATATGTCTGTAGTATCTTTATTTGGATCATGATTGAAATGCAGTGGTTACCTCTAATTCAAAATGCCTGCAGTTAGTTCTGCCTGTAGAGCAAATAAACATTTTGTCCATGTACACGTTTTTTTTCTTTCCCTTGTTCATCGGCATCATCAGTACACTTACAAAAAATACAAATTTTGAAATTGGAATCGGTCAAGAAAATTGCAATCAGTGCATGTCTAGAATGAACAGCCAGACATGTCCAAAGCAGTGTGCAAAATCTGCGTGTACATATATATATATATATATATATATATATATATATATATATATATATATATTATATATATATATATATATATATATATATATATATATATATATATATTCTTTTTTTTGTGACAGTCTGTATAAGTGCACTTTAAAATTTAAAAAAGCACACAAATATTGCAATACATAGCAATATCAATACATGCATGTCAATAATTACTGGCACCCAAGTATCATAGCATTGCACCAGGTTCCAGATAGTCCCAGCCTTAATGAGGAGATATGCAACTCAAGAACTGTACACTCATGCACACTCATTTGTTTGTTTGTCCCCTATAATTGGGAAATTTTACTGACTAATTCCAGAAATATATCAAACTTCTCTTTAGTCAAGCTACTTGCTTGTGTTAGCCCAACTGTTGTTGTTTTCTTTTTTTCTTTTTTTAAGTTTAAATAATGAGGGTGCATTTTTTCATGTCAAATTTGATGTCTATAAAACCGTACAAGGATTTTAAGTTTAGGCGCACAAAGAAGCATACATATGCACAATATTTATCATGACAAATGTAAAAAATCACAAAAGAGACGCACGTTGTGTCTTACCACCCATCTATTACAGTGACCACACAAGCACAAAAAATTGTCAACAAGTTAAAAAATAATTTGCACCACACTGTGTAATTATTGTGATAGAGACACTTTTTAGAAACTCTTTAGACACCACAAAAACAACTCTTAATATTGAAATATAACATTTCACTTAATACCAATAAAAAAAACAGTTACTTTTACAAAAACAACAGTGCCATCATGTGGCTAAAAGAACAAGACTCTGAAAACATAAACCATATTACATAAAGGTTTAGAAATTATATTGTGCCAAATGTACACTGCAAAGGTGGCACTTAAGTTCTTATAAAGTGGCAAATACAGTAGGTGTGTTCACACCTAATAATGCTGCTCAGAGGTGGCATAAATGCATTTCCACAGCAATCATAACTATTATTTGATACAAGTGGCTGAGATGGATCTGAGCAGGAATAATTTAGTCTGACTTTTTTGTGGACTTTTAAGTTTTTACACTGAATTTTGAGCAGGCACAGAGCAATCCACTTTTTTGTTAAATCAAGGATATAAAATTTTCATTTTCAGTGTTTATCTACCATCTTGTTAAAAAAATAACAATAACATAAAATTTACTGCAATATAAAGTTTTTATGAAGGAATATAAGTATATATTTACCAAGCATTTAAAACTAAGTATACTAAATGAAACCAAAACTGCATTTTGCATACTTTCTTGTACATACAGTATAATGTAAAACTACCTGGTTTAAAGTTTGAGCCTGATGGAGGAGCTCTGTTCTTCTTTGTTCAGCCCTGTGGGTATGATATGAGTTTTTCTGACTCTGTATCACAAAAACCACATCCCGCACTTCTGCCACAGAGGACGAGAACAGAGTATAGGGAGAAGAAAAAACATTTACTCTATAGTGCCTACTATAGTCAATACATTTTTCATATGCCTTGATTAGATCTCAACTAAACTGTTTGATATTAAAGGACTTAATAAAAACAAACAAATAAATATTCAAACCGGAGAGACTGTTTGAATATCTCCTATTTGTAAATTCAATTCACTTCCGATTAATGATGACTGCAAAATAATCCGGAGGAAGAAGCCACACTGTGCAACTCACCAGTCAATTGGTCAAACATTTGTGGATCACTTCTTTCCTGTTTCTTCTGCAAGAGACAATATGAAGCATTTGTGTTTTATTCAGTTTTACGGTAATGATGTATATGCATGGCCACAAATGTGTTTATGTTATGTGTTTATGAATAAACCTGCCCCAGGCAGAAAACTTTCAGCATTTTTACATTTTTAATAAGACATTGTTTAGTGGTCTTCACTATTTTAATAAGTAAATAATTAAGAAACATAAACCATGTTTATATTGTTATACCAGTGTTATACCCATGTCATTATACATATTTATGTCTTCATAAATTATATACTGTAAGTGTGCACACACATACACACACACACACACACACACACAGACACACACAGACACACACACACACACACACACACACACACATATATATATATATATATATATATATATATATATATATATATATATATATATATATATATATATATATATATATATATATATATATATATATATATATATATATATATATATATATATATATTCATAACTTCTAAAAATAAGAAAACTATAATAGCCAAATTGAAAATGCCCTTATTAAAGAGGGCAAATAATCTTTCAAAGGTTAAAAAGTTAATGTGAATTTGCTTTCAACATGTTCAACATGAATTATTGTCAGCTATATTGTGAGTTGATTTAGGTGCATTAAATGAGGGTGTTTTTAAAATGGGCTGTAAATCAGCTGTCTGTCAGGGATCTGCTCTGCTCTGCTGGACAAGGTGGCCTTGAGTTTGAGCCAAAAAGTGAATCTCGGATTCCACATAAAAACGTGTTGTGGTTGTTGTTTACTATACTGATAAACATTTGGAACATGCATATAGCTTGATTTACAACCTTAACGATAATTATTACATAAACATAGTTGTTTAGATGAATATGTTATACGCACATACATATATGCATACATTCAACGTTAAAATGTTTCTTCTTACTTCTGAGATTCCGCCGTTAAAAGCTTTGCAAGAAGGCACTAAGAGAGAGATAAAAAAATAAAAATAAAATAAAGTTTAGTTGTAAGCATCTACAAAAGAACCAAATTTCTTAATCACACACAAACACAGGCTATATGTAGTTTTTGTTTTATTTTAATTAGGTCCATGGACATATGAATTATCTGTAACATTGTAACAGGTGTGTGTTTACAGTTTTGACAGAAATGATCTCATTTGACTAAAAAGGGCCAGTGATGTTCATTATGCTGAGAATGTGTATGTCACCAACTCACCAAAGAAGAGCAGAGAGCAGCAGAAATATACGAAACCGTGTCCAGCAGTGTATCCAGACATAGCTTTGGGGGGCTTTAGCGTGCTGAGAAGCTCGTGAGTGTCACGCCGGCTGCAGAAAAACGGAGCAACTACCGAATTCGCCAGAATCGAGCCATAACGCTATTAAGGAGCGCCCTCTATTGGTCAGCGGCGGCATGTAATGATTACGTCTGTATGTACGTCTGTGGCATTGATAGCTTGCTCAAGATAAATATTTAAACAAGCCAGATAATGGTAAATATTCTATTGCCGGATCTTACAATTTATTGAAATTTCATTACAACAGTTTATGTATAATGAATTCAACACAGAGGTCTAATAGCATATGAAAGTAGATGATAGATAGATAGATAGATAGATAGATAGATAGATAGATAGATAGATAGATAGATAGATAGATAGATAGATAGATAGATAGATAGATAGATAGATAGATAGATAGATAGATAGATAGATAGATAGATAGATAGATAGATAGATAGATAGAAATGTGTCCTACTTGTCCTACAGCATATCACCAATGGAGGGTGCAATAGACTTCCCTTACCTTAATTTCTCTGTACACCGCTAGTCTCATGACCGCATGGTAATGTTAACAAGTGTTTTTTTTTTTTTTTTTTTATTATTATTATTCTTTTACAAAGAAGAAACAGCACTGCATTGAATACATTAACAAATAATAATAATAATATTATTAGTTTACAATTAGGGAAATCTCAGCAATAAAGACAAACAAGTGTGTGTGTACTATAGACTGTATGGTGGTGACGCAATAGTATGTCTTATAAAAAAAGAAATAAATAAAAAATCCAACCTTCCATTGTTGTGGAGGTCTGTTAATTATGTCAGGATAGTCATCGCCAAGAGATTACGAATTATGAACACTCATTTACAAAACACGTGAAATTTAAATGTTTAATTTTAAATTATTAAAATTTACATCGGTGGTCTTTCTGTTATTATTTTGTAGGATACAGTGTTTTGTTTCAAGGATAATATTTAAATGGCAACAAGTTCAGTTTCATTTAAAAACGATCTGAGACACTTGGCTTATTTGTTATTATACTACATTTACATTTAGTAATTTAGACATTTCCTAAATATTATATTATTTGGCATGTTTATTACAATATTGTCAGGAATATAAAATGCTTAAAGTGTTGAAATAGATAATACAGAAAACAAATAGGGTGAGCTAATAAAGAAATATAAGTGGAAATAAAAGAAAAAAATTAATAAAAAGGAAGACATGCAGTGAGGATGAATTTTATTCTGTTTAGTGTGCTATCTATACAAAATTTAATGTTTGTTATAATATGCAATGCTATTTAAAAAGTAGTATAAAAAAAGTGTATGCAAAGTGTAACTAGTATGTAAAGTGTAGTTATATCTAATGTGGTGAATGTCTTGCAAATTAAAGAAAAATAAATCAATGCTATGCATGACATCACTGCATAAAACGTGTTTATGTGGATTTGAATGAATAATCAATAGATAATTAAGTCACAACCAGTAAGTCAGTCTAAAGTGTTCTACGTATACCATCACCTGGGAAAGCTGACAGAAATCAAGTATCACGGTAAATCAGACTCATCAGCAACCATGCTCTTTGTTGTCTAGGAAAGCATGGGTGAGGGGCGGGGCTACTTTTACAACTCGGGAGAGGGTGGAGCCTCTAATCCCGGCGCGACCACTGATTGGATTAGATTTTAGCCCGGTAACTGAGAAAGGATTTTCTAGCAAATAAGAAACGCCCCCACCCCGTGCCGGGAAACTAACTTCAAACAACAACTGTAAGAGTCTCGGCAGTCAGACAGACATTCACTCAGACACAGAGAGGTGCTGGAAACTTAAGCTTTATCCTAAGGTGACGTCCGCATGTTAATAAGACGTTTAGATTAGGACCAAGTGGCTTTATTAATTATCCCATGACGAATGCAATACTTACGTAAACTATTACAATCTTATAGTCTGCGTATTGACAGCCAGCTGAGCCGAACAGGTGGCTCATGTGTCAGTTTCCGCTAAGGGTTTAGTATTAGGAGCAGGGATTCAGATGTCCCATTCTCACAGAGGTCTTCTTGATAAGAAGTAACAGTAGATTCAGAAGACAACAGGTTTTGTTCAACAGGCGCAGGGATGCCCGATGCTGGGACAGACATGGGGATGGACAGCGAGAGGATATTTGGGGCGAAAGCCACAGAAAACACCTCTCCTTCGTCTATGGGCAGCGGTCGTCCAGCTGATATCCTGCGAAACTTTTACCACACGAAAAGAGTTGGGAATTATCTGATCGGGAGGAAGCTGGGAGAGGGCTCGTTCGCCAAAGTGAGAGAGGGGCTTCACGCGGTCACCGGCGAGAAGGTGAGAAGATCCAGTGTCCTTCACTTTGAAACACTGTCAGCTCGCTAATATCTTCCTGACACTGTAATAAAAATGCATATTAATTGTGTTTTTAATATATAGGTATACAAGTTGTTTATTTATATCATCTAAGTGAACGAAAACTTAAAATATCTAGTCCATTAGTCTGAATCGAAATAAAACTAGGACTTGAAAACTGTTGCATTAGTCATTTACTACATTTAATTAAGACAATTGTTCACAAAACTGTCTGAATACGGAATTGTTAGCTGAAAAAAATAACACAACTTAAGTCTAAACTGTTAAATACATGACTTGAATACAGTTGAATGTATTATTTATTTACTACACCCTGATCATCTATTTGTTCATCTATCATTGCCTGAATATGAAAATTGAAATAACATCTGTCTGAATTGTTTTGGTCAAACCCTCTTCAATGCCTATGGCATGCAAAGGTAGTCTATGGACCATGACTGGAATGCTTTGTTGTGTGTTATTTAGAGATTAATTCTAAAATAAATGTTTAATGTCAATGTTAAAATTAAAAGCTGATTTAAAAAAAAAAAAAACCTTTTAAAAGTATGGTCTCATGTTCTTCATCACAAAAATGTAATCAGGTAACAGAGACAACCCTTGAGCCTGTTTGCATTCAGGTGTCTGTATTAACCTCAGATTACCCCATAGAAAGTGTGCAGCCATTCAGAAGGAATTTCTTAACAGTTTTTCCACTTCTTTATTTCAGCAAATTGCAGGCTCAATATCTGGTATCTAGTTTCCAGGGCGTTTATTTATTAACTATTGTTGACTCAGAATGTAACATTCTTCCTTGGAATGACATGCTATGAGGTGCAGTGTCTATTGGCATTTAGAAAAAAAAAAGTATTTGCTCTTGCAGTGAATGACATGAAATACTTAACATATCAGGTTTGTTCAGTCTTCTTGCCTCCTTTCACGGTTGCTGTGGAAAAGAGAAGAGGTCTTTCCCGGGCGATGATGCAAATGGCTAGCAAGCACAAAGAGAAGCGAGGCTGCCCCGTGTTCCTCATGTGTCCTGCCTTGCTCTCGTTCTCTGACATCACCTAGAAAAACAGACAGGGTGGGGCGGGGCTCACGATCGGTGGGCAATAGCACATGCTTCCCCCATGTACGCTGTGAGCATATCTAACCCACTTACACCCTCACCTCCTTTGTCTCCCAGCGAGAAAAACAACACGTTAGTCTGAGGCTCTGGGGGACCGTCGACCATCATTCGGATTAGCGTTTTAGGCGATTGTTTAGGGAGGGGATTCAGACCCTTTTTTCTCTGCACGTCTTTTAATGTGCCACTCAGTTGAAGTAAATGATCCAGTTATCTTCTTAATTGGCCATGTATGACTGGTTCGCTCAACAGTCTCTTTTTGTGCCTGATGATTTGTGGTGGCATGGCAGGTCACCCCTTGAACCCTCCTCGGGTCACGTTTGGGGCTCTTTGATAAAGGGTAGAACCAATAACACCAGGCTATTGTTAAAGCCTATAGAGGGACTTTCAACCCAGGACAAAGAAATCCTGTTGGATAGAGAACAAAGACCCTTCCATCTTGATCAAAAATAACAGTGAAATTATGCTAATTCTCTCTCTCTCTATATATATAGTATAATACCATAATGGTTTTTGTATGGAGGTGCGTGGGGGTTATGGGGGGTAGTGCTCTGTTTGACTCAGTGTTTATACAGCATTAGTCTTTTACTGCATGTTGGTGACAAATGGGTGGCATTAACAAGCCATTTGGAGATTCTTCCTTTAATTGAAGATGTTTGAATGGCTACACATTGGTCATTTGTCCTTATCCTTCCCCCACTAAGTCCTCTACAGGATCTCAGGGACAAACATTCAACCCTTGAGACGTGAGGACACGGGCAAATAAGAGTCCTGTCTGGCTTGCCTAACCTTTTCAGGGCTATTAGAATAATTCTGTACATCCACTAAACACTCCATTTGTCTTTTATATATTGACTAAGTATTATTTTTTTATTTTTCCCCACAGCTGGCAGTGAAAGTGATTGACAAGAGGAAGGCCAGAAAGGATTCGTATGTCACAAAGAACTTGCGGCGTGAAGGGGATATTCAGCAAATGATCCGGCACCCCAACATCACCCAACTGCTGGACATCTTGGAGACGGAGAACAGCTACTACCTCGTCATGGAGCTCTGCCCTGGTGGAAACCTTATGAACCACATTTATGAGAAGAAAAGGCTGGAAGAAAGAGAAGCCCAGAAATATGTGCGCCAACTAGTCATGGCAGTGGAGCACCTGCACAGGGCAGGAGTTGTTCACAGGTGAGAAACGAATTGTGAAGTCATCGATGGGAAACATTAAATTAGATTTTCCAAAGAATAGTGAAGTTACTCTGAAAGCAGAGAAACCATGTGTAGATACTCCAAAGACTTCTTTTATTTATAGTTCAGATGGTTGTTTGATAAATTAAGGTTTTTAAAATAATGTTTTTTTTTATGAATTTCAACAGAGACTTAAAGATTGAGAATCTCCTCCTTGATGAACAGGACAACATAAAGCTGATCGGTAAGCATTGTACGGAATATACATTATGCAAGGTTTTTAAATGCAACTTAAAGAACAGCACAAAGTCTTAATGTCACCTAAAGTGAAGTGACATGGACGTGTTCATCTTTAGCAAGTGTTGAAGACTGACTGAGCAATCAGTATCTCATTAAAAACAAATGACCTCTCACCTCTTTGTGAGACAGCCAACAAACGCATGGCTTTTATTTAGCAGCTGTGTGTGACAGACGGGGTTAGTGTTGGGCAGCCATAAACCTTTTTGCACACCTCCTAGTGGGACGGTCAGTCCATCTATGATAAAGTGCATGCAACTGTTATCTTACATACAACCTTCTCTCCGTTTTCCCTATATAGATTTTGGCCTCAGTAACTGTGCAGGCATTCTGGGATACTCTGATCCCTTCAGCACACAGTGTGGCAGCCCAGCATACGCCGCCCCTGAGCTTCTCTCAAGAAAGAAATACGGGCCCAAAGTGGATGTCTGGTCAATGTGAGTTCACAAAATGTGAAGCACTGTGTTCTAAGTTTGCATTCGGTACATTTTTCAGAATTTGACTCTATGTATGTGTTTCAATGTAGAGGGGTGAACATGTATGCTATGCTGACGGGTACCCTACCATTCACTGTGGAGCCATTTAGCCTGACAGCCCTTCATCAGAGGATGGTGGACAAAGATATGAACCCTCTACCTCCATCTATCTCTTCAGGTATTGAGAGAACTACATCTCTGAGTTGTTCAAAAGATCTTAATGACCACAAAGGTCACATCGAAACAAGAACAAATAACTATTGCATTCTAAAAAATAAGCTTGTGTGATTCTACCAATTACGTTATAATGGGCATCATGCTCTGAATTCTGAGCATGAATGAGGTCCTTGAAAAACGTCACTGTTTTTTTTTTTTTAGTCCTGTATGAGGCTCTTGAGTTTTAAATTGAAAACAAAAGGGAGGGTCTGGTGCCCACTGGTGTTTTAAATATCTCAGGAGATGAAAGTCAAATCTAATAAAGCAGGGAGTCTTCATAATCCAACTTCATTGATCCAGTTTGCTGATTTCTGTCACATTATTTTGTAGTCGACTGCCAGCAACACAAAACCTGCATGCCATAAAAAAACCATGCCTGAGTGCCAACACTAATGCAACATTTTTTACCAGTGAATTCATTATGTAGATCATGCATTAAGATCCTAATATTTTTTTTGTCCCAACAGTTATGTTTACAACAGCAGTTGCAAATGAACCTGTAATAATCATGTCATCTTAAATGAAAACATACTCAAGAACTCATACTTTAAATTGCAATGCCATTGGCTCCTAAACGTTGTTTACAGCAAACGTGCCAGACAAGTTGTGGCTTATTTTTTCAACCACAAGAAAAACTGGTTTTCCCCACAAGACAAAATCAAACGATCCGCTTTATTCAGATTTCCTAACAGCCATCAGTTAACCTTCCACAGAAGTAAGATGATTCTGTAATATCTACTTTAACTGCCATCTAATCATTGTATTTTGTTGACTAATTTGACACAAGCAGAATTCCAGATAAAATCAATTTAGGTAGATCACGTGGTTGATCACATTCCGTCAACTTTTCCAATCTGTTACACTTGCGTGAGTGTTCTTAATACCAGGTGATTAATTCGCTACTAAATCTGTGAATGGATATATTACTACAAGATGATGCAGCGTTGAAATGAGATTAGCCTCATTATATAACACCTGTATTTAGCATCTCAAGGATGCAAGGCTGTGCGCTTGCTTGCTTGAGAAAGGCTGAATACTCTTTACTACAACATAATGTGTTTGTCCTAAGAAACAATGATTTATTCATCCTAAAAAATCAGTTAAACACAGCGACTGATAATTGTTTTGTTAAAGTAAGGCTAGCAAGGCTTTACAGCTTCCTGTCTGTGTTCACAGCTGCCATCAGCCTGCTGAAGAGACTTCTCGAGCCTGACCCCAAGAAGAGACCCAACATCCACCAAGTGATGGCTGATCCATGGCTGCAGCTGGGCAACCCTCACACTGGAGTTCCTTACTTAAATAGGTTAGTCACCTAAAACGCTTGGAGGTCAAAGCCAAATCTTTTATGACTTATTATGACCTTAAACATCTTGTTGTACCGTTCAGGATCCACATTGAGGAGATCAACCACACGGTTCTGCTCCACATGACTGAGAAAATGGGCTACAAACACAGCGAGGTTCTGAGCGCGGTGCTCACTAACAAAGCCTGCCACACACTGACTGTGTACTTCCTGCTCAACAACAAGATGAAGCGACTCTCGAAAGAGTACAGGGTAAGTTTGAGAAGACAAAGACACCAGCACGTCCCCCATAGAAGCATTTCAGTTCTGTCTCCTGAGTTTAACGTTTTCTCTTGTTCTCACAGGAGAAACAGTACAACATGGAGAAGGAGAAAAAGAGCGAGCTGTTCCAGACTCAATGGAGGAAACACGTCGAGAAGGTTACGATTCCACCCAAGCAGACGCCCGTGTATCTCGCTGTGAACAAAGGTCCCACCAAGGAGAAGAAACACAGAAATGGTGAGCGCCTGAAACTAGACTATAGACACAGTAACAATTATTTGGTTAAGATGTGATTTGGCACACAATTGATGTGTGACTATAATTATATATGATAATAAACACTACATAATGGTACAAATTTAACCATTTTTAATATAGCTCTTTGTTGAAGGCAGCTTTGAAATAAGCTTTGATACCTGAGGGATAATTGACAGTAAATGAAACCGAGACAAATGTAAACCCTTTAGGGCTGTTCTGATCAGATACAATATCATTAACGTTTAAAGATTAAAGATGACTTAAACGGACAGGTGTAAAGCATGTAGAGAAAACCTGTTCCACTCAGTTTTACTTGCTGGTTTGCCAAGTCATGTGACTACTGAAGAATTCAGCACAACATGGAACATAGCACAGTTAGTTGGAATTTTTCTCTGTGGTTGATAGTTCAGCCTCACCAAGTTTACTCACTTTCACATTACTTCTAACCGGTAAGATTATCAACTTCTTTTGTCCCACATCAAAATCAGTTAGGTCCTATGTTGTTTTGCCTGATTTTCTTTTTATCAACAAGAACAGTCGAAACAGTTTAATGCATCTTCTCTTAAAGCAGTTTAAAATGTAGGGCTAAACTGCAAAATACATTCTCTAGCCCAGCAGACTTCCACATTCTGCATGACAGAGTAATAGAAATACAAACAGAAAATGTATTAGCATGCAGTTTAGTAGTTGCTTATACAAATTAAGACTCCGAATCCGTCTGATTAAGCGAAGTTGAATCCGTTCTGTATCAAACTCTTTCCTCTCTCATTTTCAGGTCTTCTGAAAGCCGTGACCGGAGGTTTTAAAGATGTTTACTCAGGACATGGTGGTTGTATCACCTCCTCCTCTCTGGAGTACATGGAGATCCACCCCCTGTACCCAACCCCGCAGCCGACCCCACAGCGGACCCCAACCCATCCTACACCCGAGACCCAGCCAGTCCAGAAAGACAGCACCAAAGATTCCCCAAAATTTGTCAACATCTCCGCTCGCCCACCTTCCTCCCTCGGCGCTCATTCCTGGGCGTCCGCAAGCAAGCAACCAAGCAGAGATGCTCCTCCATCGCCATGGTTCAAGCTGACCAACGGAGCGCTCTCTCCACCTCGACACGTGTCTGCTTTTCAGCCTGATAGCTCGTACTTGAAGAAGGCCACGATCCCAAGCCCACCTCTTCTTATAATCAAACCTCAACTCAAGAAAATTCCTCCTGCTTCAGATTGTTCAAGCTCCTCAGATTCAAGCGGTAGCCCACCCAGCAGCGGGGGTAGTGAGGAACCCCACAGCCCTCAGCACCACAGCAAGTTCCCTACCATGGGCATTGGGCAGATTTTCAAGAAAAAAGTGGCGCCCTTCAGCTTCCAGCTGCCCCTGTTCAAGCCAGAGCCTGTGGTGCAAGTGGAGTCTCCAACTCCCTACCATATGCAGACTCTGCTCTGTACCTCAGGGGCTCTCAAAACCCTGTGCTGAGGAGGAGAACTTTTAGATTATATAAAGTCAGATGTATGCAGTCTAACCGACAATGCTCACAGTTGGTCTCAGTTGGGCTTCCCACACATAGACCAGATATATTTAGCATATGTTACACGCATAGCTTGAGTGAAGGCATCCAGAGAACAGATAGGCTCTGAACACTGTAAAATTAGATCTTGAGGTTACTCGACCCCAGGACATTAGACACTGAATGTCGAGTTCACACGCAGCAACACATACAACATGATTCTAGTATAAGTGCCATGTAGCAGCTGAGCTGAGCCAACCTTTAATGCACAATTCTTCTGTGAAACAAAGCTGTCACTGCCCACAATAATGTTTGTACTTATATGTGTTGTACTGTAATACAATTAAGACTGTTAATGAACGGTTGAAGGGTTTTTTTATAGCGTTTATATGATTAAACAATATTAGTGGTTTTTCAGCCCTTATGTAATTCAACCTTAAATTGTAATGACACTCAGGTCAACAGTGCTGAACTTTTCCAATAGCCTCACTTCTAAACCTGTGATGAAACTATCAGTATTTAACTGAAAGATGACATTCCTCTTGATATTCCTCTTTAGGGGATTGCTGACATTTTGTATAGCCTTAAATATCTTGCGTTCAGCCTTTGGGGAGATTTTTAAGTATTATTTGAACTCTTAGTGAATAAGATTCATTTTACCTACAAAAATCTTATTTGGTGAAATAATAGATGTGCAATACTGTGTATATTTTTGATTGCTGACCTGGTTATAAGCAGGTTGCTGTTTTCTCTCCAATATAAGAGATTTTAACCCACCTGTACATAGAACGCAAGCGTCTTTCATTCCATGTTTAAAGGTGATTTATGCTGCCATTAGACATTAGATAAGCTGTGAATCTCTGCTACACTTTTGCATGCACACCAGGATAAAAAAAAAAAATGTGATGTCAGTTTTTTGGTGACACGTATTTGTACTTTTTCTATGCTGAAGATGATTTTGAAGGTCTTTTGTAAGTTTTGTATTGATTTGCTTTTTGCCAAGTAAAAAAAAAAAAAGATTTTTTTTTATGCTGTAAAAAAGATTTCAAATATTTATATTTTAAAAATATTATTTGTGTTATGAATTTTATATTTTAAATCAGCATGTATTACTTTTTTGACACAAAAATAAATGCACAATACCTAAACACAGATTTGCATGCATTTCTTTACAAACATAAAATGTCTCTTTTTTTTGATGGTATTTAAATAATTTGTCACAGAATCTAAATTCTAACAGTTGTTCATGAAGAAACAGGTGACTTGGTGTCTGTGTGCTTTTCCCACGAGAACCCAGCAATAACCATTAAATGAGTGACAGCTGAAACACCATGTGTCAGATAATCCAGTCAGCTGCACCCTCACAACACCCATATCGTGACCCACAGACATGTATACTCAAGCCCAGATAAATCTAAGATGATAAAAGCTGAATGACAAAAGAGGATTTAAAGTATATTAAAACCAAATCTTTGTTTACAAAGGACGATACTGACTGAAAACCTTTTTGTGTTCAAGTGGCAAAAACAAGCTATGATTAAAAACCCAAAGCTCATCGAACCATCAGATGCGGATTAATACACAACAACAACACGAGCTGAAGAAATGTTGGCTGTGAGATGATGCAGAACAACACAAATTTTCTAGCAATCAAACGTTTTCTAACTAATTCAAGAACAAACATCATGCCATTTCAAGGTACTGTGACAGTCCTGTGGCACACTGATGATATCAAATGGAAATATGAAGCTCAATCAGATTACAATAATCTTGTATCATGATAGATAAAAACAAAGAATTACCCAAAAGGTCCAACAAAACAAGACTAGTTTCTTTAAAACTTTTATATTATTTGATCGTTGTTTACTACTTTAACGGCTTTGATAGACAAATTCTGGCTTTAATACAGTTTAACTCAGTTGACAGTGTTTTGACATGATGTTGATTACCACATTGTAGCCCAGATTTTTCATTAACACAAGTAAAGAAGGGCTCTACAAATATTTAGTTAACTTGCTGACAACAACCTGAGCAAGGATAAAGTAATCACAAATGTACTTTAGTTTCATTAGCATTTTAATAGGCATTGCCAACCCTTTGGACAGGGTGCACAAATCACTGTTTACTGTTGTTACATGGCTAAGATCATCATTAGAGTCAACGTCAAATAAAGGCCTTCTTGCTGTGTTTAGACCTCTCAATCTGCTGGGGCTTAGACCCTGATTGAGACTAATCCTGTTTTCAAACGGGCTTCCCCCCCCCAGCTCAGGAATATTTCTTTGTGTCTGAAAAAACATACAATTAATCTACTGTCCTCACATGCCTAGTTGTCACATGTTTTATTTAGGTGAATTTATTTGTGAAAATCAGTTTCTGAATTGCCACAATAAAACCATAAAACTATCATAGACTTTTCAGCTAAATCTATTTATAAAATACAAAACATTGATTTAATGTAATGTAAAAATTATTGTTTTGGCAAACAAATATATAATAAATATATTGTATAAATGTATAACTTTTAAAGCATGTGACAACTTTTTTCTAAACCACAAAACACTGTTTCAGTGTAACTTAAAAAAAAACATATATATATATATATATATATATATATATATATATATATATATATATATACATATATACATACATACATATATATATATATATATATATATATATATACATATATACATACATATATATATATATATATATATATATATATATATATATATATATATATATATGTGTGTGTGTGTGTGTGTGTGTGTATATATATATATATTTATATATTTATTTTTTTTATTTTTATTTTTTTCCAACAAATATATATATATATATATATATATAAATAAATTATATCCCCAATCCCCAAATTGTTTTACAATTATGCTTTACAATTATTTAAGTGTCTTGAACTTAGCGTTGGAATCCAAAGCATTCGGCCTGTAAAATAATATTTGCATACAGCGTTTAAAAAAAATACAAATAAAAAAGTAACTTCTGTGTGCATCCGCAAGCTCAACATGTCACAAATCTTTCAATCATAACTCAAAGGTAATGTTGGGGCTAATGCAGGCAAGTGTAAACCGCGGTTGCACGCAACAATCTATTTGCATATTAGCAAGAACGGACTGGCTAAACCTGTTTTGAGCTCCACTGCTATTGGAGGGTTTGTCTCTACAGTCCTTGTGTCGATTGTCTCACGGGGTTATTTGAAGTAACCTTCGCTTAATCAGACTCACTGTCTCTACATTATTGATTACCAGCCCGTCCTCCAGGACAAAATGCGCGCGCGCGTGTGTGTGTGTATCTGTGTCTGGACACGGAGATGGAGGTGAATGGGATGGGTAAGATCATACTGAAAGTGCAGAACATCAGCACTTTAGTTCAAGTGAAATGCACTGTGCAGATGCAGACTGCAGCCAGCGTCCATTAATCAAAATGACAGCGGCTGGCGGAGCAGGTGAGAAAAAATAGGCTATGGGAGAAAAAAATAAAACATCAATGAACAAAGACAAGAACATATGTACAGTCCAGTCGTCTTTCCTTGGTGAACAAATCTGAATAAATTAAATGAATTAAATTAATTGAATAACACATTCCTGTTGTAAAGGAGCGTTTAAATTATTTTTTAACTGAAGAACGAATCTGCCTCTTCAGTGTACGAGTTTGAGATTTGATGAGGCACTGAATGAACGAAATGAACCAGACACCTCATTCATAAAAGAGTGAAGGCCAAAGTAAAGGCCTATAGGCCCTAGGGTTTTTGCGGTGGTGCAAATTTAGTCACCAGAATATTAGGCGAGCACCATACGATTTTTGTAAGGTCTCACATGCTCATTGATTAGTTTAGCACTAATCAGTTGTCCCACAAAATGACAGCACTGGGGCCCTTATGCAGAATTTTTTTCAGTAGAAAAAAAATAGCAGATTACAGCAACAACACAGGGCAGAGCAAATAGAAGCAACTTAAGTTTAAAACAAATAAATGTTTATCTGTCATAACTTTTAAAGAAAAATGGAGCAGACACTGGACAAAGGTTAAACTTTCTAGAGCGCATGTGTGCACCGCCTGCGTTTGCATACACCTAGGATTCTTCTCCATGTATTGGACTTAAATGATGGCCAACAGGCTGAAGGTCAATTTGCAATTTCAATGCTGCTTCAAAGGGCTCTACACCATCCCAGCCAAGGAACAGGGATCTTGTCTAGTGACAACAGTCATGTTCTAAACAAAATAAAAAATGATGTACTTTTTAACAACAAGAAAATGCAATTTGGACAGATTTGGTTATAATGATCGTTCTTGGTGTAAATGGGCCTTTACTCAGATGAATCCTCACCAACTACTACAGCTAGATATGTTGGCTATTTTGCCACATGTACAGTGATGTTTCCCTCTACTGGAACAGGCAATGGTAGGAGGAGTTCAAAGGCACAAGAATGAAGAACTGTCTGAGGACACGTGAGAGATTGAGACCACACCCCCACGATCGACTGAAGCACAACATCATCAGACTGACAGACCCACCCCCCCCACTCGCAAGCTGGTTGGCTGACTCGCTGGCCGGCAAATAAGGATGGCAACAGGCTCTAGCGACAGCATGTGCGCTTTGTTTCCATGGCAGCATGCCCCTTAGATACAGCTCTCTGGTTGGTCCGAGGCACGCTGCTTCAATCTCAGCCGCTGTTGTTATGCTACCCCAGCATTCAGGGTTGGGGGTGCACGCCTTTAGGGTCTCTACCACAGTCTATGGGCTCTACGAGTGTTTTCCCGCCTCCTGGTGTAGAGTGTTGCTATGCACATTGGACAGGAACTGTAAACAAACATGCCCCCCTCCTCCCGCCACCCACATGCACCATCCACTTGTTATTGAACTAGTTTTCAGTGGGTTGGGCAGAGATGTTTTGATACAAAAGATGAAGTATGAAAAACAAACCAGCGGAGGGAAAAACAACAACAACACGTGATTTGCTTTCCCATTATATTTATTGTGCATGTTCACCGTGTGTATCCATCTTATAAATACTATCATCACAAAACAAGGATCACACCTGACAAAACATGAGATGCAAACAAACATTCTCCAGTAAGAGTGTTTTCGAACAAACAGTACAGCAACTTTTAAAGAATAATACAATGTTATGTTGTAATATCTATGTACCTATTTCTAATGACATCTCTTAATTAGTGGACCTTGAGATTAATAAAAGGTAGGAAACGGTACAGATGTGTCACTTGAATACAACTGTACAGTAAATACATAACTGTCCTGACAAAATTATTTTACACTAAAGAGACCAAAAACCTTATTTACAACAGACACACGGTTTTATTACCGTCAGTCATAAAACAGACAGCTCATATCATTTTCCAGAATTGCACTGGAGGTTATTTTCAATCTCCAGTAGGCGTTGTCCTATTATCACAGCTAGAGATTTGATCTGAAAGATACATTAGAGAATAGGAGGTCAGACAGAAAACAGAGGACATGATTGTGAAATCTTGCTTAAAAAAAAATCATGATTAGAACATAATTGTTTAAATACATAATTGTTTAAAACACTAAATACAAATATATATATATATATATATATATATATATATATATATATATATATATATATATATATATATATATATATATTTATATATATTTATATATATAAATAATAATATTATATGTAAAACTATTAAAATATTCATTCTCAACATTCACAAGACATTTCTAAATTTACCAGCCGGAATCTTCTTATCAGAATTGTTTTATTTGATTTATTTGACAAGTACATAGACAAGGAAGATGAAATTAAATATGAAAATATCTGACAGACATAACCGTCAACACCCTTTTCTAGATCAAATTCTTCAACAGCTAATATCTATTGTTCGCCGGACTCGGTGACCAAACAAAGAGCGCTGGCAGCAAGAGAGCGCCATCTGCTGTTTACTTCTGCGTGTTAAAAACCACACAGATAGCCTTTTTCTGCACCCTTAATTCCGATTTCTCCTGTGTACCCAACTCATACTGGAACGCATTCCTTTTAGGCATAAATTAGTTTTAGAAATAATTTATTTTAGCAAAAAAAAAAAAAATCTAAATATTTTTTTTTTTTAACAATAGATTTCCCCTCATCAAGTTTAACATCAAAAATTATTTTTGTCATTTCCTTTACACATTCAATATTGCCATTAATCTCTGCATTTGTAATGCAAAAGAAATGGCTTATTTTTAAACAGCGAGAGACTTGCATCGGTTTACATCATGCTTGCAGATCAATAATTTAAATTAAAGATGAGCTACTTTACCTCGGTCATCTGCTGTTCTACAATGCTCTGGTACTCCAGGGTCACTGGTTTGTCTTTGTCTAATTCTGGCACCTGTTTGCCTGGACTGCCGACTACATAGCTACAGAAGAACACATTCGTATCCTCAATGTGATACATGAGATGTGGTGGCAATGATTCATTTGCAATAATTACACACACACAAAAAAAAAAAAAAAATTCACACAGGATTGTGCACAATATACATACCTTTCAATATTTTCAACATTAAAGCAGAAAAGAGATCTCTTGTAATCAAGCTTTTTTGGGGTTGATATGTACATAATTCCTAATTCTGAGCAACAGCCACGGCAGGTGAGATTCACAACAAGGCTGAATGTGAGAGACAAAAATGTCATAGACATTGATTTCATGTTTAAATGGGAAAACACATCTATGACTCTACATACATTTATAAATTTATGAAACAAATATCTCACCATCCAAGCTCCTTTCGGGTACCAGACACAAAGGGTTCTTTGTCTATGACAACATTGTCAGTGATTCCTAAAAATCAATATGCAAATGTCAAGACATATTCTATGTGATCAAAAGTATTACTCTAATACTCCCGTTATGTATTGCATAGTCAATGTTATCAGTACATATATATGTATATATACACCTACACTTCGATTTCAGTGGTTTAAATGGTTGTTATTCACAATTGTATTATGCTATTTTAACAAATGCATGCTAAGTAAAAACTAAGGTAAAAAAAAAAACATTTTTAACATATTTTGAAATGTAATTTATTTCCCGAAGGCAATGCTGAATTTTCAGCAGCCATTACTACTTTCTTTAGTGTCACACGATCCTTCAGAAATTATTCTAATATGCTGATTTGCTGCTTGATATTTTTGTGGAAGCAATCTTCACGATTCTTTCTTTGATAAACAAAGTTCAAAAGAACACACACACACACACACACACTGCAAAAGTTTGGGATAAGTAAGATGATTTGTAATGCTTTTTAAAGAAGTCTCTTCTGCTCATCATGGCTGCATTTATTTGCAAAAAAAAAAAAAAGTAATATTGTGAAATATTATTGCAATTTTAAATAATTGTTTCTATTTTATTATACTTTAAAGGGTTAGTTCGCCCAAAAATGAAAATTATGTAATTAATAACTCACCCTTATGCTGTTCCAAACATGTAAGACCTCCTTTTACCTTCGGAACACAGTTTAAGATATTTTAGATTTAGTCCGAGAGCTCTCAGCCCCTTCGTACACACAGCTTCAATGGAGGGGCTGAGAGCTCTCGGAATAAATCTAAATGAGTTATTAATGACATAATTTTCATTTTGGGCGAACAAACCCTTTAATTTTTTATTTATTCCTGTGGTGCAAAGCTGAATTTTCATCAGCATCATTACTCCAATCTTCAGTGTCACATGATCCTTTAGAACTTATTCTAAAATTCTAATTTATTAGTTTTCCTGCTTAAAATTTTCTTGGAACCTGTGATACTTTTTTCAGGATTCTTTTTAAGGAACAGCATTACTAGAAACATTTTGTAAAAATATACACTACCATTCAAAAGTTTGGGGCGGTATTTGTTGCTTTTCTTTTCTTTTCTTCTTAAAAGAAATGAATGCTTTTCTTCAGCAAGGATGTGTTAAATTGATAAAAAGTGATATAGACTTAAATTGTTAGAAAAGATCTCCATTTAAAATAAATGCTGTTCTTTTCCATTTTATTCATCAAATAATCTTAAGAAAAGTATCAGAGGTTAAAAAATAATTAAGCAGCACAGTTGTTTCCCACATTGATAATAAATCAGCAAATTGAAATGATTTCTGAAGGATCATGTGATCATGCTCATCAAGACTGGAGTAATGACGCTAATGAAAATAATTTGCATCAAAGGAATAAATTATAATTTAAAGTATAATAAAAATAGAAAACCATTATTTAAAACTGTAATAATGTTTGACAATATTACTGTTTTTTTTCTTGAATATTAAGTCTCACTGACTACCAACCTCAAACTTTTGAATGGTAACGTTTATCAACACAACACAACTTTAACACCAGCATTTTACAGACAACAGCAAATAAAACGTAATAATCTTTTACGTTTGAGCATGATTTGGTTCTGCTCGTCGTCACTGCCTCCCCAGGACAGACTGTCGCCGATGGGCAGCTTGCATTTGCCGCACATAAACACCGCTGGCCCGTCGCTTTCTCCGTCTTCCTCCACTCTGCTGCTGCTGCTATCAGCGGCACTCTCGCAAACAGAGTATGTTTTATAGCTACAGTCATCCGCAACTTTCATTTTGCCAGCCATTTCAAACGAAATATCAAAATCGCGCACTCTAGTGTGTATTTTTACCGCTTTTAAAATGTCTTCAAATGTCCGCGGGCAGCTGCTTCTGCGGATTTGCAGTAAGCGAAGATAAAATGACCAGCGCACAGCGCCCCCTGCTGCAACGGAGCCGCAGCACAGCGCTCCCCCTGCTGCAACGGAGCCGCAGTTTCACTTCATCGCGTGAGGTTCGATTTTAGAAACATGACCAAACAGACATAAACAGACAATACACACATTTCTAACACTAACACACTCACGAACAAAATCTTTATTGGAAGAAAAGGTAGGATATTTTTTACTATATATTTTTTATAAAGGTTTAATAGTCCCAAGGTCTGGCTTCGAAGACAACGCGCTTAATAGACTACTTGAAATATTATATTAATCATTAATAATATGAATGATACTACTGTGAATGCATTTCAGTCAGATTGGTTACAATACTGTTGTCATTGCCTCCCAACTTCTCCGCCACGCCCCGTTCAAATGCGTTTTTCCTCAACATCCTCCTCAAAAGTCACTTTCCGAGTGCCAAGAACCACGTCTTAGCATTTGTTTTCTCACTAAGGACCTTAAAATCATCAGCAATGGATTGAATAACGCTAGTGTCGCTGCTTTCAGGCACCTCTGACTTGTTGCGCACTTGTTATTTCCCTGCAAATCTCAGTGACTGCGTCGCTTTGAAATGTTTTCTTTTTGTTTTATATCCTCTGACTCCTTTTTAATGAAAGAAGAAACGATTTCGAGACGTTCGCTTTCTTACAGTTTGGCTTAAAAGGACTGGGATGTCTAAGTCGCGGTATGAAAATATACTTTGAGCTGTGGCAGGTGAGAGAGAGAGAGACGGGGATTCCTGACAGCGTTTCTCCAGCACGCGCTTGAATGCACGCGACTTTGATGCAGAATTAATTGAAGGATTTGAACATGATCTCAGCGCAGCACCCGAGACGCTGCCGGCCACCTGGACTGTGTGTTCAAATACTTTACAGTGTTCTCATACTGTGGACCAAAGAAATGGAAGGACTCTCCGATTTCTCAAGTGAGTCAATAAAATAATGATGATTCACAATAAGTGCAAATGTTATGGTTGCAATATTCACTTATAATAATGAGAACGATTATTTAAAAAGCATATTTTAAAAAGTATATTAATTTATTTAACATTGTTTAAATGTTTCAACAATAAAAAAACAAATACATAAACTTACATGTATGGTGTATGGCCTGATACATAAAAAAAATAATTTAGATTTAATTACTCTAAAAATGTAATAAGTAAAAAGCATCCAAATAATTGATATATTGAATTTAATTGAATAATTAATATATTTTAAGTAAATTTTTTTGATGTTATGTCCTAAAAAAGGCCAAAATCCAAAAACTAGTTAATTGTTGGAGAGGTGTATTCTAATTATATTTGGCATTACTTCTGAACGAGCATTTCTTGATGTATTATTTAATTACATTAAAAAAAAAAAAAATGTATTTCTTAGTGTATTTTTAATAACTTATCGTAGATCCAACCTCTCCACCTTTTCATTAGATTATCTGTTTAGGATCATCAACAGTCAATCAGCTCAAGCCTGTGATGGAGATTTCCTGCTCCTCAAGTGTCCACGACACTCCACAATAACTATTCAGTCTGCATTTTATGGACAGAATGCAGCCCTTCCCGGGATTGTGCCAGGAATGAGATGCCAATGGCTTAATAACAGCTGTTCTGCTAGCACAGCACTGCAGGTGAGTGGCCTGTGCTTTGGTTTCAGAAAAAAAAAAAAAATTCCTTTTATTTTACATGCACTAAATGCCAACTTAATAAAGCTGTTAGTTACCTGTTGAATAGTCCCATGGTGAGAACATAGTTTCTTATTCACTTCCCTGCCTTTTGTATAATTTACATTCTGTGGTCTTTGATTATTCCTCTCTGTTAGAAAGTGCTCTCTGAATGCCAAGGTCACAGAAATTGCCAGTTTCTGGTTAATCATCAAGTCTTTGGCATAGATCCTTGTCCTGGAACCCCTAAATACCTCCATGTATCATACAGATGTAAACCTAGTAAGTACTTCCTTCTTTAAAGACTTGATCGATTACTTCTTCTTCAAATATTTACTTATCTACATCAGTAAAGATATTTGTCTTACAGCAGAGCACAAGAAGAAAGTAACATGTGAGGGAGATCGACTTTTGCTGCACTGCAAACATCCAAAAGTGCTGAATATCTACTCTGCTGTTTATGGCAGACAGTTGGAGGGGGGAGACTTGTGCCCATCAGAGGAGCAACCTCCACCATTCGGTACGTTTTTTGGGTTTAAGCAAGGTTTATACTTACGGTAATATTATATTGAATTTATTAAGTTATTATTATTAAAAGTTGTTGATACATTTGTATAAGGTTGAATCTATTGTAATATTCATTACAGATTTTGAGAATATTTTGTTTATTTTTGATAAGACATTTTAAATAATTTTTTCTCTTCGTTATTGCAGAATGTCTTTTTCATGGAGCTGTTGATGTGGTATCCAACATCTGCTATGGAAAACAGAGGTGTTTGTTTACCATAGATGAGGAACGTTTCAAAAACCCCTGCCCTACAGGAACAAAAAAGTATATCACTGTCTTCTATGCATGCGGTATGAATGCTCTCATATCCATCGAAATCTTCCCAAAGCAAATGTTTGAATGTGTTTTTGAAATATCTTGAATTTTCCGAACACAGTAACAGAATGGCGTGCCATCTTCAAGGCATGGCCGATCTTTAATCAGTTTGAGATCTTAAATCATTGATTGAAAGTGTGGGAAAAGACCTTCGTCTCATCTCAGATTGTTGATTTACCCGTCTGTTTTTTTCCCGTCTCATAAGTTACAATGAAGACAAAAGTTGTTTGGGAATAAAAATAGGGAATGAGCCTGGCATTTGTAGGCCTCGAGGCTTCCTGTAAAACTTCCTGTAATTGCTTTGAATGCCAGGCTTTTGTTACTGATTGGAAGACAGGATCGGTTCACAGGAAAAATAAAGATTACTCATCAGCTTTGCATTGAAAGATCCTGGGAGATACCGCCTGGGAGTTGGAAGATGTTAACTCTTTGTACTGTGCCTTTTTTAAGTTCCAGAAAGTTTACTCAGGGAGGCTGATCCCAGCAGTTTCCAAACTACCTCAGTTCCTAACCAGAGTACAAAAGAAGGTGACAGTACACCATACAGTTTACTTTATATAGAACATCTGTGAAGTTGAGCTAAATAAACAGTTAAATTATTTTTCATTGTTATTCATAGGGGAACACCCAGTTGTCAGAAATTCTAAGTTTCCAGAGAACAGGATTATTGTCAGCAACTCTTTGATGGCATACGGCTACATTACAGGTAAATTGGAATATTTTAAATGTCTTAAACCTAAACATGCCTGGATTCTTTTCCATTTTTTCTTTATGAGAAACGGCCCAAAAGGAGGAATATATATATATATATATATATATATATATATATATATATATATATATATATATATATATATATATAATTTAAAGTGGTTTATGTAAAACAATTTATATATTATACAATAAAATGAGAATTCTAGCATTATTTACTCAAGTAATTTCAAACTTCTATTTTTTTATTTATCCATGCAGTACAAAAAGAGAATTTTAATAATCTTCATGTATTATTTTTATTTTTATATTTTATTTTATTTTAAGCTTGACACATAGTCAGTTAGAATTTATTTTATGTGGGGAAAAAAATCTCCTTTTGTGTTCCACTGAAAAATACCTGCATATCAATGTAAAAACTACTTTAAAAAGTTATTAATAAAAACATTACTGGTACATTTTACAAGAAAATACATTTCAGTCTACTTCAAAATTTCACATTAAATGAAATGTGATACTTGCCATTTCTTTGCAATTATTCGTGAAATTCACTAGCAATAAAATAGGAATAAAAATAGTTTAGTCTTTGAGTATGCATTTAGAACGACATGAGGGTAATTAAATCATTTTTAACTATTCTTAACAAATACTGACAAGTCACAAGGACTTTTCTCTTTCTCTCAGAGCATCCAGAGATGGCAGGACTGCTCTTCACATCAAGTGTTTGTGTGGGACTTCTGATTGTTCTAATAGCGGTTTCAACACAGTTAACATGCAGTAGACGTCTAAATACAACTAGAACATTCAGGAAGAAGAGTAGCACTCATCTGGAAGAGGAGGAGCCAATGAACCAGGATAACGACGAAGAAGAGGAAGATGAGGATGAAAAAGGGTCCCTAATGGACAGCTCTAACCTGTCAGAGGTTAGCAGGAAGGTGTATTGCTGGGAAGATGTGACGTATACCACAGAGGCAGCAGAGCTGATGGAGAGGATTGAGCGCAGAGAGCTTGTGATTCAGGAGATCAGGATGAACGCATACCTCAATGGAAACACATGCATCCTGCATTCATACATGCCAACTATTACGCAGAACGTGCAATAGCTGTATTTCAACCAAAAGGAGAGAGCATTTTGAATGTTTTCAGTTACCAAAACACTAAAATTAAAGGTGAAGTGTGTAATTTCTGTATCACAACACAACTGTCTTCAGACAGGTTTCCAGAGCACTCCCCTCGTTTGCTTTTGGTCTGCCACATAAATGGCCCGCCCCTAATTCAAACTCTTGGTAAAGCTACTTTTGCAGTTGTCTGGCAGCTCAAACAAACATACCGATATTTTGATAACATCACAGATTCATTGTGCTACACCTTTTGAGTGGATTCCACCTACAACAGTTGCATAATAAGCCATGAAAGATGTATTTTAAAATTAACAAATTACACACATCATCTTTAAAAATGGTCAGGTTAAAAAAAGAAAAACAGTCTGGCACAGCGAGGACTTAATAGCACAGACCAAGCAATAGCCAATACATTTTTTTACTGCCTAAGCAGGGCAAAAGTTATTATTCTGTTCTAAAATTATTCTATTCAGTTAATAAAGTAGCTGTTGTATTCAATTGTACACAAAGTAAAGCCATGAAAAAAAGTATTTTATAAATTATTGCTCTATTCAACACTGGATGAATAATGTATGTGGGTTTTGAAAGTCAATACAAATTAAGAAGACTGGTAACATTTTTTATTGAAATGTATTATATTTAAATGTGGAATCATAAAATGAAAATAAAATGAACACAAACAGATTGTTCTTTTATTACACAACATCACACTCTCCCAGTGAAACCAGACTTCCCGATACTATAACCTCTCTTTTGCCTTAAGGATACCAAAATGTTCTGTAATTCCTCCTCAGTGTTCTCCAAATGAACTCTGTGGTGCGATCCTTAAAGCTGCATGGCAACATCCTGTCTTTAAACAGCATCAAGTTTCAATTGAGTAACTGCCAGAGGCACAGACAAAGAGAGGAAAGGTGTTGCATCCTTCTGCCAATGAATCAGAACAGAGAAATCTGATGTCTCTCACTTTGCATTAACACACATTTACAGTCTCATAAATACCTTTCATATATAATGAAAGCACCAAATTGCATAAAAACAGCAGCAGTAGAGTCTAGAGAACTATGATTTCACAATTGGAGACAATTGACTGTAGATTGTGATTTTCTCTGTTCATCTATCTTGGGCCCCATTTGATATTTGTGAGTCCCTGGAACTGTCTTTTTAGAGCCTGTCTGTCTGACCAATCAGACTGAAGATACGAGTCATCATCTCCCTCTTCTAGTTTCTAGAAACAAGAACAAAACAGACCAAAACAATGGTAAATGCTCTAAAATAACAAAAATAAATAGATATGTTATATTAATTAATTATACCTATTTGTGTGTGTGTGTGTGTGTGTAGAGAGAGTGTGTACAACATACTAGAATATTAAATAAAAAAGGGGTTAATTAGAGACCACTCACTTTTAGTTCTTCCTGCCTCTTGTAATAGTGCAGCATCATCTTTTTTTGTTCTTCTTCACTCACTGGTGGTTCTCGCGCTGGTGCACCCTGGCCTCTCTGAAATGAATGTGTGAACAATGGTGTTTAGTTTTCATTTCATTAGGTCAAAACATCTATATGTAAATTCACGGCCAAATTTAATTCTTTGAAGATAAGTTTAAAAATCTGATTAAGGTAAACAACTAAAACTGAAATTCATACCAAACACTTACTTTCTGAATTTTCACAATAATTTTAGTTTTCTCATTTTTCCCAACATAATCCTGCAGCTTTTTGCCCCTCTGCAGTTCTTTAGATGCCCACCACAGCTGAGCCTCTTCTTCTGGGATCACCTGTAATGAGGCCTGCAGAGGAGAGCCTTCATATCAGTATTACTGACTTTGTTATGTTCATCAAACAAATAAAGAAAATTATACTGGTCTGTTTTATTAAACAATGTGCATGTAGTTGCTTAAAGCGATATTCCACCTAAAAATTTAAATTCTGTCATCATTTCCTCAGCCTCATATTGTTTCTTCTGCAGAACACAAAAGAAGATATTTAGAAGAATGTTGGGAACCAAACAACATAGACTTCCATTGTATGGACATAAAAAAAGAGAGAACCATTTCTTAAAATATCTTCTTTGTTCCACAGAAGACAGGAGGTCATACAGGTTAAAAACAACACCAGGGTGACTAAACGATGACATCATTTTAATTTTGAGTGGACTCATTCTTTAAGAAAGGCAGAAAAGATTCCAGTTACCTGTGTTCCGGTAAGATCCTCTTGATTTTCAAACTCCATCCTTATTGGATCATGTGGAGGCAGCCCCATTGGGTAAACTATCATCACAGCTCCTCGCAACTGATCCAAAGCTTCTTTGACCATATCCATGGTAACGCAGACATTCGCTTGTACTTGTTTCTTTAGAGTAAATAAATACATACATCACAAAACATATCAAAAGTCTAACAACATTTTTAGGTTTAGAAGTATTCTATATGTGACCCTGGACAACAAAACCAGTCTTAAGTCGCCAAAAAAAAAAACATTGTACTGTATGGGTCAAAATTTTCGATTTCTCTTTTATGCCAAAAATCATTAGGGTTTTAAGTAAAGATTATGTTCCATCAAGATTATTTGTAAATTTCCCAAGGTAAATATATAAAAACTTAATTTCTGATTAGTAATTTGCATTGCTAAGAAATCATTTGGAAACTTTAAAGGTGATTTCCTCAGTATTCTTTTTTTTGTATCCTCAGATTCCAGATTTTCGGCCAAATATTGTCATATCCTAATAAACCATACATCAATAGAAAGCTTATTTATTCAGCTTTCATGTATACATCGAAAACTGACACTGAAGACTGGTTTTGTGGTCCAGGGTCACATATTAGAATTAGCTACATACATTTGAGATTAAAGCTTTGGCTTCCTCCACAGTTTTCCTTAAAACTTCTTTCATCTTCTCGTTTGGAGCTAAATGGAAAGTAAGAGTTTAGTCATACCAACTAATTGGGCAATTCAAATGTAAACTTTAAATGTGACAGGGCTACCATGTCCATTTCGCCGTCCAAGCTCATCTTTCTTAAAGTCAGCACCACCGCTGGGAATACAGCGGTCTTCCCATTCATCCTTTAGTCTGAGCTCCATGATCTGATCATCGGTCAGGCCTTGCATATTCAGTGGAAGAGAGATGCCATGATCTGCCAGCTCTGGAATTTCTATGGAGACATAAAAATTATTCCATGTTTTAATGCTATAATATCAAATCAAACGTTTCACACGTGTTTTAGAAACTGACTTAAGTTCACAATACATGCATTTTAGGAAATTAATTTGTCTGCCAAGAACATAACCCAACTGAACCCAAAGAATGTGATGCATTTGTTCTATTTTATAGCATAAGCGTGCATAACATTATTGTCATACCAGAGCAGATCCTGTCCACTTTTAATCTCCCATTATAGACAGCGCAGACCTGCTGGGTCAGTGTCTCAATCGAGATATCCACTGTAGTACTGAAGAGAATCTGACTCTCATCTCCTCGTTTGACGTGCAGCAGAACCATCTCCCAGCTGCTGAATTTGTCCTGTGCGGATATGTAATAAATCTGAGATTTGAAGACAAAGTAGGTATATAACCGCTGGACCACAACAACAGACAAGTGTTGAGGAAACTCGACTATCGCTTCACTGTGTTTGCGTTTGTTGCCATGACACCCACAACACCGCGCTCCAAGAATATTCTAGCAAGCTGTGCGAGCAAGCTGTATAATAAATGAATTTAAGGCGGAGACGTCGTGAAAATAATAATACATGCAACAGGAAGAATTAAAACAAACAAAAAAATCATCATTTCATAGTCAAAAATCATTTTCACTATCTAATTATCCAAATGATACTTACTCTTGATTCAGTAAACAGGAAGGCGGATACGACAACAACAAGTTACGTTACTGATAATATTTCCACCGGAAATGGCGTATTCAAAATAAAAGCCACTTCAAGTTGCTGTCTAAATAGTGTGGACTTATTTTTCACTCCTTATTAGTTTACTACAAAGTAATTTAACTATTACGGATACGCATTCAATTATATCAAATACATACATGATACATATTACACAAAAGATGTTCAGATAAAGTTAACTCGATATGAGGTAATTATTTTCCAATATTTCTTTTTTTATTACGTGTATTTCTTGTCATGAGTAGAAACAGTACAAACAACAACCAGTCCAACAATATTAACTCTTCAAAATAATAAACTCCACAATAACAAACTCTTCAGGATAATATACTCCATAATAATAAACTCTTCAGAATTTTTTCTAACTCATTAAACATTAAGAAAGGTAAGGCAAGTTTATTTATATAGCACATTTCGTACACAATGGTAATTCAAAGTTATCTACATAAAAGAAAGTAAAATAATCATGAAGAAAAATAATAACAAAAATAAAAACAAGCAATTTTAAACTTTGGAGATTATTAAAAACAAATTACTTATTTAAAATGAATTTAAAACAGTTAAAAATAGAATATGATTTTATATAAAATACAGAGCAATCAGTTCGGACATCGCAAAGTGCTCATTCAATAAATGCACAGCTAAACAGATGATTTTTGAGTCTAGATTTAAATGTGACTAATGTTTTAGCACATCTGATCTCTTAGCACATCCAATCTCTCCCCTTGTTTTGTGTGAACCCTTGGTATTTCTAACTGACTCGATCCTAATGATCTGAGTGGTCTGTTAGGTTTATATTCAGTGAACATATCTGCAATATATTTCAGTTCTAGGTCATTGAGTGATTTATAAAGTACAAGTACTTTAAAATCAATCCTAAATGTAACTGGGAGCCAGTGTAAGGATCTGAGGACTGGTGTGATATGCTCAGATTTTCTGGACAGAATCCTGGCAGCAGCGTTCTGGATGAGCTGCAACTGTCTAATGGTCTTCTTTGGAAGGCCAGTGTGGAGACCATTAGAATAGTCCACCCTGCTGGTGATAAAAGCATGAACAAGTTTCTCCAAGACTTCTAATTCTAAGACATCTAATTCTTGCAATGTTTTTTAAATGATAGTATGCTGATTTAGTTTCTGTTTTGACATAACTACTGAAACTAAGGTCTGTCTCCAGAATCACACCAAGATTCCTGACTTGTTTTTGAGTTGTTTGACCCCTAGAGTCAAGGTATGCATTCACCTTGAAAACTTCCATCTTTGTTTCCAAATGCAATAACTTCAGTTTTTTCCTTGTTTATCTGAAGAAAGTTCTGGCACATCCAACTATTAATTTCATCAATGCATTGGCAGAGGGATTCAATGGGGCTGTAGTCATTTTGAGATAAGGTAAATCTGGGTATCATCAGCATAGCTGTGATAGGCAATTTGGTTCTTTACACTGATCTATATATGACTGGATCGCTCATCGTGTTCTAAATTGCCAACAGGCAATGAAGCCACCAGAAGTGTTCGATCCACCATCTTACAAATCCCTACAGACAGAGAGCACTATTGAGTTACATTCAAACCGACGTGAGATCATGAGCAATCTAGTTCTATATTATAGATCAGTAGTTCTTTCTCATTATTTGACTTAGTGGGAGCATATACAGGCTAAACAAGAGCGGTGCAACAATTGAGCCTTGTGGGACTCCGCATGTCATGGACGTCCACTTAGACTTATGCTCTCCTATACTCACATAATAGCCTCTCCCTTCTAAGTATGACCTGAACTATTTGAGTACCATCCAAGAAAGCCCGACCCAGTTTTCCAGTCTCTGTAGAAGTATGTTATGATCAACAGTGTCAAACGCAGCACTGAGATCTAGCAATACCATCATCGATATTTTAAATCACAATTTAAACGAATATCATTTATTATCTTAATGAGTGCTGTCTCTGTGCTGTTATGCGGTCGGAAACCAGATTGAAAATTGTCCAGGTATCCATTTAAGTATTTGTTCAGCTGATTAAAACTACCTTTTCTATAATTTTGCCTATAAAAGGAAGATTACATATTGGTCTATAATTGCTCAAAATGGTGTTATCTAGATTGCTCTTTTTCAGGATGGTCTTAACAACTGCAGTTTTCAGGGAGTTTGGAAATGTCCCAGAAAGAAGTGAGGCGTTCACCACATCTAGAGATCTGCTCCTAAACAGTTAAGCATACTTTTGAAAAAAGATGTGGGAAGTGTGTCAAGATAGCAGGTTGATGATTTTAGGTGCTGCACTATTTCTTCCAAAATTTTGCTATCAGTTGCTTTAAAAGTAGACATAGTATCTTTTTGATATTGTGGCCAAATCTGTCTGACCTCTGCATTGCTTGAGGATGTGCCAATTGCCTTCCTGAACCTACGCGTCATTTGATAGAATGACGTGGAACAGAACGTTGCACTTCCTATGGAGGACTAAACCTGCAGAAATTAAAACCAAATAAATGAATATATAGATAAATAAATACATGTAATAAAAGTAAAATAAATAAATAATGTTATAAAAACAAAAATAGTTCATTTGTAATTAAATTGAATCGTGAATTTATATTTTAAATTACTTTTAAAACCAATTCACCGGCCGATCTACAAGGACCATCTCTTTCAATTGTTGCACATGGAAAAGTAAAAATTAATCTGGAAATAAATACATGTTGGAATAAATAAATACATATAATAAATAAATAAATGCATGAACAAATACATTTAAAAATAAATAAATAAATTACATATAAAAATGTAAATAAAAGTTAAAAAGAATAAAAATAAATGTCAAATAAATACATAAAGGAAAAAGGAATTTAAAATATAATTCAGGATTGCATTTTATTTCAAATGAATAATTTTCATTTTTATCACATCATTTATTTATTTATTTTCCTTTTATTACATTTATTTATTTATTAACTTATTATTTATGTATTTTTTTTTGGTCCTCCATACAGAACATTGCGCTTTCGACCTGAAAATAGAATGATTGTCATAAACATCCACCAAAACAAAACTCTATAGTTACGTATAGTCTCATTCTTATTATCTTAAAGAGGATTCTGTCCATTTGACTTATATACTTTTGTGTTCAATTAGAATAATACAAATGAGTGAATTGAATCTCCAAACCTGCAGTGATACGTGCAAGTTCTCTTTAAGCCCAAAATAGTGTTTCCTGCCAGACCAGAATAGGCTTTTCATTAGAAACAGTGTGACATATATTAGGTGACGTAAGTTAAACCACATCTTCCTGTTTCCTCTCTATTAGGAGGGCACCAGTATTCTTGTTCAGGATGAGCAGCAGGTTAAATGTGTCGAGTTTCAGCACGAGAATTTCTGAAGAGCTCAACCTCATCTGTTAAGCTTCATCTGCAGGAAGGTGAAACTGATAAATGGTATCATGCAGTGCTTGTGTAGCACTGAAAGAGGATTGATATCTGCAAATTCTCACACACAGTTGCTAACCCTCACATTCTCTCATGCTGAGATGTATGTAAATATATATATGTATTAGGGCTGGGCGATATGGAGCAAAAAATATATCTCGATATATTTTGCAATATCTCGATATGCGATATATATCTCGATATCTTTACAGGAAATATAACCCCCCTAAAACAACTGCAAAAACAAATATGCCAAATATTACATGTTTAGGGCCCTATGAAACGTCTATTTTTTTCTTCACAATATGCTTTATTGTTACCTATTCTGTGTATTTACATTTTTCTGGTTGTCAAATGAAGGCATAAAACATTTATTTAATTTATCTTTTAATTATTTAAAATTAAGCAAACTTTATTTTTTGGTAAACAAAGGGGATTTACTATTAAAAATAAAACATGGAAGAAATGTTGTGTGATTATTCCTTAAAAAAATATGTTTATTTCATTTTAATAATAGTATTAGTGAGCTATGTACATTCTGCTGAACAATAGTAAAATATTTCTGCCAAATACTTTTATTTTGACGGGTTTACCTTTACAGTTCTGTGTATGTGATACTACAGTCTATGATGTGATATGAGCTAGTTTTACTCAAATCAAATCTCTCGGTGCAGTTCTGGAGATGTTCCTCATGTGTTCACATCTTTATCAGTGATAGGAAAGACGCTGAAATCAGCGCGAGCATCACGCGCTTCCGTGTGTTTAATGAATGAAGACGCGCTTCTGCGCCATTCGTTAACACAGACACGCAGAACATGCAGGATTCCTATTTAAATAGACTTTTCCGGGTTAATATTTGCAGATATTAGTCTATATCGCGATTTGATTTAAGTGCATGACCTACTTTTGATAATTCATTCAAAATGTAACCAATTCCTTGACATTCCGCGTTAAACTGTAAATACCGTTTTTATGACTGGATTCCGTCCGCGTTTTCTGCATCGCGGAAATCATTGGGCCCTACGTTAGACATCTGCCTTCTGTTCGTCCTACGCCTTAAAACCAAAGTATCTCCATATAATGGAGCCAGTTGTCCTTTTGTTTTTAGACTTTGTTTTTTAGACTAGTTCTATACACGCGAAGGGAGTGGGGACAAAAGCAAGGAGGCGGGGGCGAGCGAGCGGGGGCGAGCACAGCACAGAGAAGGCAAAGAAGCAAAGTGGCGGAATCAGAATTAAATATAAACAACATATCGATATATACGATATGTCAAAATCCATATCGTGTTTAAAAAATATCTCGATATATTTTAAATATCGAGATATCGCCCACCCCTAATATGTATTATATATAAATATTTCATGACTAAGGTACTCATTCAGGTTAATCATGTCAGAGTCTGGCAATTATCCTCAAACCTCCGACTCATGGCTTTGTGCAGGAGAGCCTTTCTACACTATTCATTAGAGTAAATCCAAACTTCAGCCTCGTTTATACACTTAAGAGTGGACGTCAGTGGAACTCAAAAGTCAGCTGGTATTTATTTTATTATGTTTTACACAAATATGTCACTTCAAATTTAATTCACTATGAACTATCAGCAGCAGCACAAAACCATATGCAATGTAAATAAAAAAACACATAATAAAAATATAAATAATATAAAATACATAAATAATAACAATGTACTTTATCTATATATATTGATAATCACTATACAAAACTCTCCTATCCTTTCACTCCTTTTCAGATGATGATATAGGGGGCAGCTGTGGTCTTATGGTTAGAGAATTGGACTTGTAACCCAAAGGTCGCAGGTTCGAGTCTCTGTGCTGGCAGGAGTTGCAGGTGGGGGGACGTTAATGAACAGTGCTCTCTTCCACCCTCAATACCCATGGCTGAAGTGTCCTTGATCACCCTCAGTTGCTCCCCGGGCATTGGATATATAACTGCTCAGGGTGTGTGTTCACTTCTTGCTGCTGTGTGTGTGCACTTGGATGGGTTAAATGTAGAAAACCAATTCTGAGTATGGGTTACCATACTTGGCAAATGTCATGACTTTCATAAAGTTCAGTCAAATGACTGTAAAAAGACTGTAAGTTTATTAATTTAAAGTATTGAGAAATGTGATTATTTGCAGTGTCATCTATCTCTTCTTACATTACATTTGCTTTTTCCATCCTAACAGCCTAACACGATCGACAGTTCTAGGGAGTTTCAGTCTGCACCGAAATACGTCTGTTCTTGCAGTGTGAATCCCATCCTTACCACTTCTGCTTTACAAGAGGTCCCTTCGTTGCATGCTAAAATCTTTATCTTTGATCTAATTGATTTTTCTAAGTTTGAATTCTTTATATAATCAGCAGCTTGATTTCTGTCATATTGAAAGTAAGAGACATCACTGTGGGTTTCTGGGCAGCTGGATGTGTCACCGGCTGACGTGTACTCAAATGGCATGATCATATCTGAGATCACACTTGCTGGATCCCACACCTGAGTCTAGCAGGTTAGAGAGCAGCAGTGCACCTTTACTGTAGTCTTCGTCCTTTACAGAACTCATGTTTTTGTATAAGTAGGATCTACTGAGGTTTTTAAACATACTGCTTTACTAGGTAAAATAAAAAGGGATCTTGAAATGACTTTTCAGGTTTTTACAGTCTATATTCCGCTTTCATTTGTGTTTTTGGTTTTAAATGGGGCCAGTGACAGAAACCCTTCCCGCAACTCACACCACATTGCTGGATGACCCAGCTGCCCAGAAGTCTGAGGAAATACCCTTTAGAAAGGTCAGCTAGCAAATTATTAACAGTAATTATAACAGATCCCTGTCCTGTTTTATCAGTACCTCAATTATTTTCATAGGGCTTCACAACTGAGGGGAAAATCGAACTGTGATTTTTCTGATAATTTTATTTTAATTTTTTATTGTTTTTTAAAATGCAGTTTAAAGTAATAGTGATTTATCAAAGTATCTGCGACATGATGCAAAAAAGACTAATATATATATATAGCCACCAACTCTATGATAGCACTAGTTTTGAGACAGGAGATTGTTTAGAATAATTTCTTATGTGGATTATTTTTGATTGATTTATTGATTTATTTTTAAATTATTATTATTTTATTTTGCTGTACCTGAATGTTATATACAGTTATGTATAACTAAAGGCCAGAATATATATGTTTATTCCTTAAAACATGTTACTATAGCATATTTTAGTATAGGTTTCTTATAAAAATATGTTTTTATTTAAAAGTGAATTCTGTAAAATCTAAATAAAATGTTCTAAAAATTTTTAATGCCTATTTAATTCCATGCACATATTTAGCATTTAATTTCAATAACAGGCATTCAGCAAAATATAGCTTCTCTTGAACAGGAAATCTCACAGACATAAAGCCAGCCCACACAGAGAGTGGCTGGAAACGACAGACTGAAACAAACCTAAAACAACAGGTGCGTTATGTGACCTGTCCAAGATGATATTATTTTTAGTCAGTCTTTTCCTCGGGAACATTCCTTCATTTGCATTTTCAGCATCCCAGCCAAGTGAGTATTTTACAATTACGCAATTCTGAAATGAAATGTAGTTTTTTCTTCTTATTATTTAGATTTTATATCGTGTCGCATTTACAAAACACATGATACCTAGTATTAAAAAAATAAAAGGTTTACAGAATTAATTTCAAAACTATTAAACAAAACGGTAGGGTTTGTTGACTTTTCATTCATTTCTTCCCCTTTTTTGTGGTTTTTTAATACTATCTAAAACTACGGAAGTATGTGGTTCTACAACAGTTAAGATGTTGAAATCAAATATGTTAACATATATAGGGCCTAAAAAGTCTGGCGGCAGAGAATGTTTCATCAGCTGAGGAGACCATTCCATACTCCTCAGGAAACTGTGAAAGCTTTCAGCAGCAACCTGTCGCTGAAGAGCTGACAAATGTTCAGATGCTTGCTTTCCAAAATGGCTGGTCTGTGGCCATGATGAACACACGCAACATGAGCCTAACAACATTTTTGTTCCTGTTTTTCATACAATGACAATCAAAGAAAAATCTAAGAAATCTTATGCAAGACTACAATTGAATTTAAATCAGTAAGAAGTTATAAAAGAGTGTTTTTGACTGAAAACATCCATATTTCCTGTATGTATGTTTCTTTCCAGTCATCACAGTCTGAACATCCTGTGACTCACTATAAGCATTACAAGCTGTCATTTATATATGATGTGCATTAGAATTCAAAATAAAGATGAATTTAAATGTTAACTTTCTCTCTTCTTTACCCAGAAATAAACTGCCTTATCATAAATCTGGACTATGTTAATTGCACGTGGAGTGAGCATGAGCACAGTTACAGTTTCAAGAGCATGTAAGTATGTTGAAAAAAAATAGAAAAACCTGCATTTTTGGATACAAATTTCAGGACTGACATTAAAATGTAATTTCTCTTAGGTTTACTCATAGCCAAATTCTGGAGTGTTCTAACTATGTCCAGATTAAAGGTGTTAACGTGGGCTGCATTTTGCCCTTCATCACATCACAACGGTTTAATACTTTAAACACATGGCTGTACAGTGACAACGGCAGTTTGGTGACAGAGCAGCAACATAACATGATTAAATCTGGTATTAGAAATTATTCATATTTATTATGACTTGATAATAATTAATGGAAATGGCCGGCTGATGGATTGATACTTTACATAATGTGTTTCTAATCAGTGAAGCTTAACCCTCCATTCAAACTGTCTGTGGTGGAGAAAAAAGATGCTGAACTGTGGCTGTACTGGAATGTTACAAGGGACTGCACTGAGAGTGAAATTCGTTACAGGACGGACAACAATGCCTGGAAGGTATGACACTAGTTTTAGAAAACTAAACTAAACTTTAGACTATTGTTTCACTAAATGATGGTAGTCTTTTTTTTCTCGCTAAGAAAAAGTTTAAATTAAACAGAACATATTCTTTATTTTTTCCACATTCTCATTCTTTCGTATTATACTTTTATTGTTCTTATGAAAAACCCTTTTCGTCTTTGACTCATTTCCAAATAACTACTGCCTTTTTTGCCATGTCCAAATACCCACACTTGCGGTCTTTTGCACTTGACCACTTATAAGACGTATTTCCTGTATTAGTTCCAAGTGTTCAAGTGAGCACGAAAACCAATAAATAAATTAAGTGTGTGTAGAACTTTTCGTTATCTGTTGGGATGCACTTATATGTTGTAAAAATGCAAGCACTTAGAGAGATTTATTTTTACTTTCAATACTTTGCTTTTTAAAATCAGCTTCTAAATGTCTCAGTAGTCCCTATAACACGTGACACAATTTAATTTTGTGGTGCTTCTAATTAAGTGATAAAAGCAATACAGAATTGTACAGAATAAATATCTCTACTCATTTGCACCAATAAAACCTGCAACTCTTTGTTATACAACCAAATTATATGTAATATATACTTTTCATTAATATTTAATAAACATTGGAAAGGTTTATTTACAGGATTATTCGGTTTGCATTATTATAGGGCAATGCACTTTGGCGTTTTTAAGACCTGGGTCTTGCTTACTTCATATCTCACACACCCTCTCAAGAAAGACCACAGGTGTGGGTATTTGGACAAGGGGTTTTTAACTTATGTTTCGATTGAGTGAATGATTCGGTGACTCTTAACAAAATATCACTTGTTTTTATCCTCGTATTAATTGCTGTTGAAAAAGTCAAGTCACCTGTCGCCACCTACTGGCTTAATGACGTAACATGCGGAGAGAGACGTCCAAAAACCTTTTTCACATTTCCGGGTTTCTCGTCAGCAAGAAGACCTAGTTGGGTTAACTTGAGGAGTAGTGAATAGGAGACACAATTATAGATAATAGAGAACAATGTCAAATTTACCTTCTCTCCGCTGCATTAGAAACACCCACTAGCGTTAAATGTTTTTTGTAATGTGATGGAAAGGTGATTATACAAAGAATGGTGTTATAATTGTACATAAATATTTTATAAATATTTCTAAAAAACTTTCGAAGATTTACGATGCTGATGACCGTTAAACACGTCATCACAGTCTAGTGAAAAGGGTCCATAGAGCCATTTGAACATAAAAAAAAATATAATAAAAATTATACAAAAAGACTGCTACTATGCCATGTGTTACATCTTGTTGGAACTTCTTATTAAATGGTAAACGGTAAGTTAACTGTTGCATAAAGTTTTATGCTTCTCACCTTGTGGTCGTCTGAACACCAAACAACACAAATCACGGCACAATTAACATTTTTCTTCCCTAGAATTCCAAAGCAGCCAAGAGGACCTCCTTCACTTTGCCTTTTCCAACAAAAAAGCGGTATGAGTTCCAGGTCAGGGCTCGAATAGAGAATTCATGCGGAGAGTCCATGTTTTGGAGCGACTGGAGTGAGCCTGTCTACTGGGGATCTTTAAAGGCCAACAATAACACCGGTAAAGTTAACTATCTGTATTATAAGTCTGTCAGCTCTTTATCTGTCTAAAATTACTAGTATGCTGGAAATGAAAAGGATGAAGAACTGTAGACAGTCACAGTCACAAGCGTCTTATCGACACCTCTTTAGAACAACCAATCAGAACAGACTTCTCTGCCTGTGTCGTTATATTTGCATGCTTTCCTTAATACATCACCACCAGACTGGATGGTTTGTTTGCATTTTGATAGTGAGGAATTTGCCATGAAGTCTTTCTACAACCAGTTTCATGTTTGATAATTAATATAAATGACGCTCTCAATATCCATACTTGCAGTCTTTGCACTTGACCACTTGTTGACATATGATACACCATGTAGTATTGTAAAAATGCAAGTTTTTTTTTATTGTTATTTGCACATTTTGATTTTCAATACTTAAAAATGTCTGTTCAGTTCAGCTTATGTAATTAAGTGTACACATGAAAGGTGATGAGATTAGGAGTTAGAATGCCACTGAACACCAAAACTGGAACAATCTTCCTGTCAAGTGCAAAGTCTCAAGTGGCCAAGACTGCAAGTGTGGTACTGGACTGTCAGTTAAAGGAGCAATATGTAACTTTTACATGTTAAAAAAAGATGTTGCCAGATTTAAAAAACAATTATGAAATGTATAGCAGTGGCCTTAATGACAAATCTTTTCCCCAGAGACTCCGATTAGCATGTCTGTGACGTCACTGGTGCTGTATATAGCAGGACCCACAATAATTCTCATCACACTCTCTTGCTTGCTCGTCCAAAATGAGAGGTTTGAAGCTTTTTTTTTTTTTTTGGTCCTTTAACAGTTTTTTTTTTTTAACATTGTATTTTAATTTTCCACAGTAAAATTCTCTTTATCTTTTAATTCAATGTAAGTGTTTTATTTATAATTTAATGTTTAACGTTCCTTAGGTTAAGAATCATTTTAATACCAGTGGTGCCAAACGCAGGACGACATGTCAGCAATTACCTTACAGCCCTTTTTGACAATTATGATGGCAATGTTGAGGTAAGCAGCAGTTTTTCTTTTTTCCATCATGTACCATCCTTGAATTTGTACTTTAATTCATAGTGGTAAAAAGGGTAAATGAGAATTAATCTTTTTTTTTTTTTGTCATACAGAAATGGCTGTCCATGCCTAAAGATCTGGAGAATGGCTTCAAACCCAATTTCACGGAGCGTGCCTGCCCTGTGCGCGAGTACATTATAGTGTCCCAGTCCAGCACTGACAGCGAAAGCATCCTGTCAAACCCAACAGATCTGTCATCATGTGAGGGCATGCATAGCTACTCATCAACCTCCACCATACCTGGATCAGCCGAAACCCCACAAACCCAAGATCTATCGCAAGTGGATAGTCCAGTCTAAATCTTTATCTTGATCTGTGGCAATCAAATGTCTTTGAAATTTAGATTCAAAATTACAATCTTGATTGAAAAGAAAAATATTTCCATCTGAAAAATGTGTTACATGATGAATCCCAGACTAATCCAATATTGGCATTTTGAAACCTTAATTAATTAGTTCAAAACAAGAAATGATGAACATTCAATAGCTTTTTCTTTTTTATGTGTAACCTGGGTAATGTAGTGTTTGTAATTGAAATAGTGTTATTTTTTTGTATGCTTCACATAGTTTGGAGTTGGTTTTTGTTAATAGGTCAGGTGGAGTTGTAGCATAGTAGTTGTGTTTTAATGTTTTTTTTTTCCCCCATATTGTTTGCTCCTGTTCAGTTTATCAAAATGATTTTCTTCACAGTGTTATGTTAGTTGTTTTCCATAGGAATGTAGGTGAGAATTCTTTAGGGTCGCTAGAAGGACTGCTTCTTTAAGATTAGTGTTTTTGCAAGCAGTGACTGTTGTATCAAAGTGAAAGATGTGTCTGTGATAACATTTATATTTAGTACAAAGTAAATTCTGCAAGCAGGTTTTTGTACTGGTGGGGAAATCCCATCACTTACAAACCTATTATCTGATTATTTAGCGAAGTGCTATTTGTGATTCTTAATGTAGTTGCATATATATTTTTTTAGATCATTCAGTTTTGCTAGCCATATATATATATATATATATATATATGTGTGTGTGTGTGTGTACATAAATATATATTTGTTTTACATGTAAAGTATCTTTATCATAACATATCATAAAAGGCCCTAAAAAGGCACCTGAAATCTTAAAATAAAACAATGTTTGTAGAATATGTATTCTGATTAATGATCTATTCTCTGTGTGTTTTGGGATTTATCTTTGCACTTTTGGTGTGTTGCTCATCTGTAGTACTCTGATAAAATGTCACAATTTTGAACAACATTCAGCATACTTTTGAGACTTTTAGCATTTAGAATGTGAATTTGCTATTTTAAGATTAATGTGTGATGCTAAAATGTAATGCTTTTACAATCTCAGAATAAAAACACTCAAATTCACAATGTCTGTGATGATTACTTGTATATTTTGATAAAATCATAATTTTTTTCACAGTAGATTTTGATGTTAGAGCTCATCTGGAAATGGGATGCTTAAACTGCAAGAACATCAAATACACTAACATTTTCAAATTTATGAAATAAAGATTGTGACACGCTAAAGAATCACTAGAACAGGTCTTAGGCACATGAATATTTTAAATGAGCAGATACTTAAAAAGAAAGAAAGAAAAAGAGAAACTTACTATAAATAAATATCATGCATTTTGAGTGTATCTATAGATTATAATGTTCTGGTATTGTGCAAGTCAACTCAACATTATTTCTATGTGTAATTTTACATAAAACATGGATTGTCACAAACATCATACTACTGTTAAAGGCTACGTACTAAACATAAAAAACATTTATCCAAGCTGGTCTTCATATTGTTTTCTGAAGCAGTCTCCAGCAGGGAAGAAATCCCAGCATCTCTCCTGGTACATCTTCCACACGTATGATTCCTGTCAAACACACATTCACACGTCTATGTGAATTTAAATCACTTTTCATATATATTTATGAACATTGTGACACGTCTTACCTGCCCAGTGTGCTCAGTTTCATCCTTGTTGATTAAGTACATCAGGAAGAACCTAGTGAAGAGAGAGAGACTGTATAAGATGTCTGAGAGATTGTATAACATCAGAAAAGTGGCAGAAAACTCAAATCGCTCACATGTAGTTGGCCAGGTTGTGTTCTTCAAGAGTATGCGTCTCAAAGCCATGTGGAGTTGTATCAAAGTAATCACTTCCAATACCACATATAAAGCATTTGGTCTGGCAATGCAAAGCGTAAAACAGATACATATCTAAGTATTTAAAAACTTAATATGTATTTTTCTTTACTGAACAATAAAGATCCCAGTACCTCCATGTCTTCTTTTACTTGCTCTTGCTGGTCTCTCAGCTCACCGAAAGCATCGATGATCAGACCTGTGCAGACAAACACGCACTGAATTGCAGTACAGTGTTTTCAATCTAATCCAGAAAATGAAATGTCATAGCCATTCATACATGTAATTTATTCAAATGATTTAATGCGGTAGATTTGCTAGGCCAAGTTGAATAGAAACATAAGTCTCACCTTGAATGATGGCCAGCAGGATGACAATGACAAAGAAGAAAAAGGTGATGTCGAAAACCACCCGATAGAGTTCATACTCATCCCCTGCTGGGTCCTCAATCTCGTCTCCTATACCTCCACCTGCCCGCACACCCACGTACATGTGGAACAGATAACACTGGGAAGAGAAAGAGCGAGAGATGTGCTGGATTAAACACCTGGTGTTTGTTTAGGGGAGAATTTGCAGAAAAAAATTAGCAACCCCCAACAAAAGGTTTTACACAAATTTTGTGTTACTGTATTAGAGAAGGAGAATTAAAGACAATTTGACACCAATAGTGTTGTATAATGCAGTGACCAACCGTCATCATGTCATCACACTTCATGTCCGGCTCGTCCTCATCCTCGCTCTTATTGTAGAACTTCCTGAAGAAGTTAAACGCCACCACAGTGTAGAGGTACACAACCACAGCCAGCAAACCCACAGTCATCATCAGCTGAAACAAGCCAACGCAGTCAACTGCTGTGTAAGATTTTCACAACCAGTTTGAGTTTTGTTGTACTGACTGTACCTGTTTTCCATTGTGTGTGACTGAGGAAAGAATTGTACGCAGGGTCTTGACACCCATTGCGATGTCCAGCAGATGACAAGCAAAGAAGAAATTGTTGTAATGTCCAAGAAGTGACATAACTGTGTACCACACCAGGTAGAGGAAAGTCTGCAAATAAAGAAACACTTGAGGCCACTTGACTTGAACTTTGTCTGCGATTTTAGAAAATACTTTAGATTTTAATACCTGAAGAAAAAAATGACTTACATTGTCTGTGAACACAACTCCAAATTTCCAGATCTGATACTTGATGTCAATGGCAGTGAGCCTAAAAAATAATATGGAACAAAAATATAATACTTGAAAAATCTGTGTTTGTTTTTTGCAATCGTGCCACTAAGTGGCAAAGAAATAACATGAAACCTTAATGTAATATCTTAAAATGTCAAATAATTATACGTCACTTGTAATTTATTTTTAATACCATGCAAGCATAGAGTTGTCTGGCTCTTCTGGTTTCTTGTCTGTCTGTTGTTTGCTGACATCCAGTGAAGCCAGGTCCATACCCAGCAGCTCTGCAATTCGCTCACGTCCATAAATATCTCCGTATTTATCCAAAACCTAGTCAAAGGAAACAAGAACATCATGGCTTCATAAAAACACTCATTTTAAACCAAAACGCCAATGAACAGAAACAATATTGGTTTACCTTTCGCTTAACAAATTTGTCCCAGTAGTTGGAGGGAAAAGAGCTAAAACAGCAATAAAGAGTTTTAATTACAGTTTTTTTTAAAGAAAAACTATGACAACAGCTGGATAGGTCTGCTAACAAACCCTTTTTAGTCCGTCCTAACATCCTTGAGTGTTAAGGAGACATAAATTAGGGACCACATATGTGCAAAACCAGTTTAACCTCAAAACAGAATCCAACTCAACTTTTCTCCACACTTACGGTGTGTTTAGCACCAATCTGTCCCACTGGCCTTTGATGTCATCATCCTCTGGCTGTTCAGTGATGTAAAGGCCATCGAACTCCAGCTTTCTTGCCAGCTCTTTCTCTCTCTTAAAGATGACTAGTGGAATCTAACAGACCATGACATCATGACAACTCAAGTCTGATAATGAAACAAGTTTAAGTTTAAGTAAATATAAATCCAGTGGTTTAAACCTTGAGGCAGTTGTATCCAATAATGGATAAGAAAGCGATGATGGTGTGCACAATGGCCAGGCAGGCCAGAGTGGGCTGCATGTATCCGGTACTCTCTTCCAGGAAAAAATAAACTGGACCTTCCTCATCCTCATCATCAGCTCCATCCTCTCCACCGGAGCCCTCAAAGTCCTCCCCAGAGCCTTCAAACAGCCCAGAGCCTTCAAACATACCTGAGCCATCAAACTCATCAGTATACTGAGGAGTATCAGATACCTGGAAAAAGAACAAAAAGGAGGAACATTAGATTTTATTATTACATGTATATGCGTTTTAAAGTAAATTATTGCGAGGCATGCCATTTTGACTGAATTAAATTAAACATTTAAACAAAAGGACATATAAAGAAACCAATAATTAAAATGGGAAAACAGTGTGAAAATCAAAAAAAGTTGTCCGACCTTGTAGAAGAGAAGAATGAAGTTCAGGGCGAAGGCGATGAACAAAGCCAGGAAACGAAGGTTGTAGAAGTTACGGGACAAACAGTTCTGTGGAGATGAAAGATGAACAGCAAATTCAAACCTCTAAATCATAACTAAAACTCATTGTTTTAAGATTTAGAAGAAAAATATATTTTTCTCCTACCATGAATTTATTTCTTTGAACATCCAATTCATTCCAGAGCTCAAATCCTGCCCCCTTGGCTGATTTCTTTTCCTTCTTGGCTTTGGTGGCTTTCTCAGGTTTTGGTTCTTCTGGTGTCGTCTCAGGCTTGACCTCTGCTTCCTTCTCCGCCTTCTCTCCATTCTCAGTGCTGTTACACATAGAAGATGGTCATTAAAATGGTAAATGCATCTAGAAAAACAAACACCACAAATCAAGCAAAAAATACAATATCCTGTTTTCCCTTCATTTGGGAGTCACTCACTCTGCTTTCTCAGGCTCAGGGGGATGTTCTTCAACAGGAGGTTGCTCAGGTCCTGCTTCTGGTTGCTACAGCATAAAAAAAAAAACAAGGCCCAACATGACACATACAATTTATAATCTTTGTGTAGAAGATCAGTGAAGGAACACTAGGAACCCAGCTGAATAAGCACCGTACCATTTTCCTCTTCAGTAATGGAGTGCCCTCTGGAGTCGGTGGCTCTACAGGGGTCGTGTCACCCATATCTCCAAGTCCACCAGGTGTATCGATACCAGGAATCTTCCCACCGTCTTTTTCCTGGATGTCCTCATCCTCTTCCTCTCCTCCTCCTGCTTCCATTGAGTCTGTTACACCTCCTGTGTCCTGCTCCTCTCTGCCCCTTGGTTCTCCTGGTAGGTCTCCATGCACCTCATCCTGTGTGGGATCAGGCATGCTGGCCAGCAACTCTGTGACGGTGATGTTCTTGGCCCCTTCAACTAAACCACCTCCAAAAAGTGTATGCCAGATGAGCAGGAAGAAACCTTTACACACACTGTAAATGAAATGGAGGATGCCCATGAGGATTGTCCATAGGAAGGTAGCAACCCTGACCACAATTTCCTTGATGGTCATCTTCCTGATCCTACGGTACTGTCTCCGAATATTCCTAAAGGTAAACATTCCCAGGAAATTCATGATGCTTTGGATAAAATCAGCGAAGGCGGAGCTTGATTCTTGCTGGCCCTCCTCTCCACCACCCTCTTCATCTCCGCCATCTCCTCCTTCGGGTTCCTCCTCATCATCCTCTTCTTTCTCCTCCTCATCCTGCTCTGAAATCTGTGAAGCGATATTCATCTCAAAGATGGTGTCCTCACAGAAGTTGACAAAAAGCTCCATCTTCTCCGATTCACCACCTTCATTGACCACGTCAAATATGAACTGCCGCTTGGACTCTTTGACTTGAGGCATTTCCCATTGCTTACGATTCACCTCACTGATCTCAAAGTAGATCCTCTCGATCTTCCTGCTGGCGCCCATTATCTCGATGCGTCCCAAGAATGGGCGGAAATAGTTCAGAACGTTCTCAGCTTGTTCGAGGAAGTTCTGCAACCTGATATCATGAGGAACGTGTTCAGAGAGGTTGGTTAGCAGCACCGCTATGTTAAAACCAATGTCTTTCGCTGGCTCTTGGAACCGACTGGCAAACTCCTCATAATTAATCATCTCATTCTCATCTGCCTCAGAGCAGGACAATAGGAATTGGATCTCCGCAGGTGTGTACTGTTTCTGGCTGTCCATGGCTTTCTGGAAATCCTTCTTGGATATCAAACCTCTAGAGTCTGTCACATAGTCGCGGAATGCATCAGACGCAACAATGTCCTTCAGCTTGAGGAACATGTCGAAGAATTTAAGGATCATTTCTACATTGCTGGATGACTCCACTAGCATGTCCACCATTTGACGAGCAATGGTGCCATTTACAACATTACCTGTCAAATACAGTGTAATCAGGTCTAGACTGAATGATGTGAAACTGATGAACATAAATGCAAGATTTTCTTCATACCCTCCAACAGAGACAATAACATGACCACCATATCTTTCTGAAGGTCCAACAACTCTTTCAGAAGACCAATCTGACTTGAATCCTTTAAGAAACCAAAATGACATATTAGCTGTACCATAACATTTATAATCTAAATCAGCAGATTTTATTAAAAAAAATATATAGAATGTATAATTTATAAAATATACATTTTAATGAAACAATGTTTTTTTAAATACACAATGTAAAAACAACAACGTGATTATAGCAACATAATTCTTAAAGGGGGGGGGGGGTCATAACTTCATTATTTGTGAAGGTGTAACTTGCTATTTAAGGGTATGATCACAAAATAAATACATTATCATCTTTATAAGAAACGTTACCTTATCAGATTGGTTGAGGATAATCTAAAAAACTGTAACATTTAAATGTAGGTTAGTGCATGCAGTAACAATAAGGGGTTAATTTCTAGAAACAGAAACACTCCATACACACAAGAGATCACAAAAAAAAAAGAAAAAAGGAAAAAAAAACCTTCACACCAAAGGCAGAATTTTAGAAGAGGTAAAACAGCAAATTCACATAAAGCTAAAACCACATGGTTTTTCTGGGTAAAGTTAACTAGCATTTGTTCTCAGGCTGTTTGACCCACTTGTTTGCATACTTGGCAAATTTTTTTTTTCAATTCAGAAAATTTCAAAGAAATTGGCATTTTAAATGAAGATAAATAATTATTTAAAAATAGATTGTGTGTCAAAAAAGATGGCCAACTGGGTTCAAACACCTGGAACATAAAAGGGGATATTCAAATACAGCCACTTCAATCGATAAATAAGAATGATACATACTCTTCCCTGCATACGGCATATGAAAAACAGTTTTATTAATCAGTAAAGCATTGAGAGTAAAAACAGTATTTCATTCCAACATACCATTCGTTAAAAGCTTGAAAAAGGCATGTAGCATGCTCTTTAATTAAGCTTGTAATCTTATCATTAAAAAATAGTTCATGAGCAACTACAACAACTTCATTTACATGCATTTCCTATTAGCAACTAAAGTAATAAATAAGCCCTTTTAGTAGAAATTAAACACATTTGCTACTGAAGAAAGTATGTAGATCTACTGAGAAGCTGTACAATATGGTTTTATGTTACATAAAAGATGCTGAAATACAAAAACTACCCAAAGCAAGCTGTAAAATTACTTGTACAAAAAAACACTAAGCCAACTTCATGTAAATGATTGCATATCTTAACTATTTGATCTAATTCATTCAGACAAGAAATGTGTAGGTAACAGAGCAATCAAGTTCAGATGGGTTACCTGAGCCAGTTTCATCATCATATGGGCAAACACATGCAGGAAGCCCACCACAGCATCCCACAGGCGACTGTGGGCCAGGGACTGTTGGTTTCCTGTGCAGGGACCCTGAAACAGAAGGGCAACTTAAATAGATGACAGATAAGTGGTTTTAGAGGAAATTAATGTGCTGACTTTTAACACTGTAAAAAATCAGAGCAAAGTTTTCTCAGGAGAAAATTCCAGGATTCAGCTGTTCAAACACACAAGGGGTTGTGTAAGAGTTACATTTGGAGACCATAAAATCAATATAATTTTATATTAAACGTAATGATCAAAGAAATAAGATGATGTACCTGGATATACTCAGTAAGGCTGTTGAACACCTGTTTGGCCACAGTCATAGCTTTAGAGAAGTTCCTCTTGCCTGGTTCATCTATGATGTCTTTTCCTGAGTAATACCAGTAGAAATCACTGATAGACTCCTGGAAAGAGAACATAAACATCCAAAAAATACTAATAAGTGTGCAGATATGAACATTTAAAGCAACACTTCATCAGTTTACAAGTTCAGGAGTATTTAATGTTCAAAGGGGAAATGACATCACCTGTAGTCTCAGCAGGTAATCCACTGTACAGATAATGACATTGATGGTGGTGGTGCTGCCTGTCTGTGTTCTCAGGTAGTTCTGGAAGTCTAAATTAAAGTAAACTCACAGATGGTTAAACAGTCAATTTGTACAACAATAACATTCCCTAAACTCTTGAACCTTGGTTCTTGAAATTCACTCTTTGTGTTTTACAATAAAAAAAACAGCATATTGGTTTCAAGCAATATGACAGTGTGTAAGTAATGACAGAATAAACTTTTTTTTTTTCCAGTTAAATTTCACTGCACATGCAGATTCAGGACTCACCATTGTTGTGTCCCTCACAGAGGAGCTGCAGAAAGCGAAAGAGGTCACAAGTGAACTCATCGTCAGCCATGACCTTCTCACCTATGTGAAGGGAAGGAAATATATATGAAAACACATCACACATACGTGAACATATCTTTGTGACACTCATCACAAGTTTAGTGTAGTGGCAATCTGATTAGAACTGAGAAGAAAAAGTAAGTAAGTGAAAAAAAGAGAGTGAATAAACAGCTTAAACCTCTCATGTTATAATGTTAGTGCAAACAGCAATATTTTCGTCCCTTTCTGTAAGAGATAAGCAGGAAATGTAGTTATTTTTGTTTCAATCCACTGCCCAGTTCAGTATTGAGTACACTGACCAAGTTGTCCCACCTAGTGTACTGAAAAATCCCAGCGAGCACCACTGAGCATAGGCTGCTCACTATATTGTCGGATGTCAGTACAGTACAGCCTTGAAAATCACCAGAAATGGAGCACAAACTAATATTTCATGATGGTACAGCTCTTTTTAAAAGCTACAATAACAATGCACAAACAATTACACAAAATGGCAAAATTGAACAATCCTCGTCATTGTGAACTAGGGAATGGAATGAGACAGGCTTTAGCGTAATCACTAGTTCTTTAACTTCGACTGAATTACAGCAGCACAAAATAACACGCATTACAGAATCACTTTATTCAAATAACACAACACATACATAAACTATACAAATGAACAATAATGTGCATATATGATATAACACAGATATAAGAACACTGATATAGATCACATATACTGTGGCTCATACACAGAGGTGGATTAATAACAACATGAAGCCCTAACGTAGACGATACTTCAGCATGCAGAACAGACCTACTGCAATCCTAAACCTCAGCTGTTTTTGGATAGGTAAACAAATCTCATTCATGTAAATCACATTCATTCAAAGCTTTCAGCATGGAATGATCTGTTCGCAAATAGCTTCTGTGATAATTCCAGCAAATTTGTTCCATAGAAAAATCACAATGTTAAACTGCACCGCTAAACTGCTGTGCGCTAACATAACCTACCGTTTTTGATAATGCCTGATTACTGGATTAATTATGACTTCAAGCTCATGTCTAATGGTGAAGCCAAGGCAGAGTTAGATCATATATGGTTAAATTCATAACCAATGACAGGATTTGGTAAGTTATATGTATTTGTTAGGAACAAAAAACATATTCTGAACTTAAGTATTTTACATTTTTCCATGTAAAAACAAAGTTCATTAATGCAAAAACCAACATTAATGTTAAACTAAATAACTAAAATGCAGAATATATTTATATTATAATTTAACTCCTGTTTTCTATAGATTAAACTCAATGCAGAGTTCTAGAGTTACAGTAGATCTGTTTCAGCACTCAAAAGGAGAAAGAAAAACACTTCAGTCACATTCTGTGTTGGTATCTATAACTATCATACACACAGTTACTACCCATTTGGATTTTGTATAATTTTTAAACAGTTTTGCTGGGTTAAAATACACAGTAAATTACAGTAGAGATTAAATGGAATTTCTTGATATGTTAAAAAGAGGTAAGCACATTTAATATCTCTACGCAAATACTTATAATCCAGTTGCCTTTAAAAAAAGGTTTACTTATTAGCCAATTAATGAGGACTTAAAAGTATCTGTGAGGATGATGATGAATTTGAAAAAGAGGGAAAAATATGTTTTTATTTGATCAAAGATTGCCTAATGCAGTTAAAAAAGTAGATATTAAAAGTAAAGATATGCTTGTAAATAAAAATAAAATAAAAAAAACACATCTAATACTAATCCAGAGCTTATCTTTTACATATACTCCAAATACAATTAATATTAAAGATATTATATTGATGTATTGGTATGTTTTTAAAGATTATCCAAAACTTAATGGGATATTTAACCAGGAACCATTAATTACTCATAAAAGGGCTAGTAATATAAAAATATATATATAGTTTTACAAGTTGTTCTACAAAACAAATTTCGCAAAATATTTTATTGGGCAATTTTGAATGTGGAAATTGTTAATTTACAAAAAATGTAAAACATTTTAATCATCCTGACAATAAAAGTTCTGTTTTTATCAAGAGTTTCATAACATGCAAGAAAAATTATGTGATTTATATAACCCAATGCCCATGTAACAAATTTATGTTACTGAAACATCCCATTCATTAAAAGAAAGAAGAAGGATCTAAAGAGTCCTGTTGCAATACATGTTTGTGAATGTAACCATAAATTGTGATCTTTTTTTCTTGGAACTGAAAAGATTGTTTGTATAAGAAAGAAGCGGGAGACGTCTGGATCTTTTATTTGAAAAGTTTCCAAAAGGTATGAATGAGAATTTTTCTCTTCAAGACTTTTTTTGATGGTGTTTAAAGTGTGTTGTATGACTTTTTTATGTGTAAACTATATTAATCTTATCTGGATTGACTCTGATTTGGTGATTGTTGCTTTTGAGTACTTAAAGGTACAATTTATAAGATATTTGCAGTAAAATATCCAAAAACCACTAGGCTTGTGTTTTATATTTTGTCCAGCTGAATACTAACAATATCTCTAATGTTTTCAACTACTTGTAAATCATGAGAAAATTCCCATTCTAAACAGTGACATTTGCATTGACTTTGTATGTAATCTACTCGCGCAAATCATTGAACTCGCATTTGTTATGTATGCCCAATTATTGTGTTTGAATGTACACGAGTGTATATATTTGTTGAACAAGTGGTAATCATTTTCATGTAGTCTGATTGATGGCCATCAGCGGTTGGGTAGAAGACAACAAATCCCATAATTCCATGCTCCTTCTTAAAGTCATCAAACCATGCGATTGTTATTGTTTTGGTAGTGCACCCTCTAGTAGCAGGTCCTACAACCTGTACCTTTGAACTCTTACTAAATATTGTAAAGTCTTGAGTAAAGCTTGTCAGCTGTTGCAAATTTGTGAATGGGTTATCAAATATCGAGTGCTTTTAAATGCTTATGTATTCTGTGTGTTGAATACCCTGAGGAAGACTCTTAGGCCAAAACGCATTGGTATTTTCAAAAATGATTACTGTTTCCTTCATCATATGTGGTGCTGGAATCTTTTTCATATATAGGTATGTATAACCATACAGTAATTAATATACACCGTACTACAATCTGCATTTTGGATGTGACTGAAAGTTGTTTTTACAAATCCTTGAGTGATAAGATTCATATACTGTGAATATATATATACTTAAAATGTATATATATAAAAATTCCAAAGCACATAAAGCAAAATTTCAAACAAAAATGATTTCAAAGAGATAAAAGGACAGAGAGGAGTGACAGGAAGAGAGAAATGAAAAATAGAGGGACACAGGCATTATTTACCCCGTTCTAGCTTCACGTCTGAGGCCCGTGAAAGGAAGGAAGGATGAAAAGAGATGGGGGACAAAAGTATAGTTATGGAAAAAGAGGGATGGTGAGTTGAATGAATGAAATGGGAATTATTCATGGCCAATATCATAATCTGTTTATTGACATCGTATTAGACTAGATTATTACATCTGGACAGGGTGACAATAGGATTACAATTAATTTTTTCAAATGCTAAATTCGGTCAACAAATGATGTGCATTTCCATGTTAGATGACCAAACATGTATGATTACAGATGGATGACTGAATACTTGAATGCCGTATTCCGGTTTGGCCATAAGTTTTGGAGCCAAACTACTACACGTTTATGGATTCAACAATCTCTGTATGGTTTAGTTACTTTATAGTTGCAAATTACATTTGATGAGACTTAACTGATCTTCCTTTCAACAATATATTGGTATTAATCTTGATGAAAAAAAGATTATTGATCATTCATATCACTTACTTGTTCCCTCCTCTGACACCATACCTAGACCCTCTGCTTTATTCTGCCTTTCAAAGGCGTTCAAGTCCAAAACACTGCAAAAGAGGCAGAGACACTGATTTAATGAATCATTTACCTAATGTGATTGTGAAATGACAACAGCTCCCTGTCAGAAAATACCTGCAGGTCTGCATTAGAGCCTGGACACTGAGGAAGAATCCCACATCCTTCTTGTCTTTCAGATAGTCCAGCATTTTCTGCAAGTAAATACCAGTGCGGTTACATCCGAGTATTAGTTTAGGGTCTGATTCACTGTCATGCCTCCATGCAAATGACTTCTAACAAACCTGTTGGACCTCACAATTCCCGCCATTTAGAATAGAAATACCAAGTTTTAGGGTGGAAGAGACCATGCAACCAGTCTCACCTGTACAAAAAGAAAAGGATTTTAAAGATCCACTGAAGTGCTTAAAAACATGCAGCGTTATTCTATATGTTGATGTAATTTCAACAGATTTCAGCCCCAGCTTCAGCGTCTATTTATAGTGTGTGTGTGTGTGTGTGTGGGGGGGGGGGGGGGTGCTTCAGATTCTAGAGAGCATTTAGTTGGACAAAAAGTTTGATGAGAAGCTGAAGTGAAGGGTGATGTCATCAAAATCATTGATCCATACTGGCAGAAGTTAAAGTTTTGAATGCTTTTATCTTCTAAATGTGAATTTTGTCCTCGTTTTGGAGCACACTAGATACATTAAGGCTATGTACCTTTGCAGGCGCTTATCATCTGTAGGACCATCTCAGCAGCCCCTCTGTTGTGTAAACGTGACTGCTGGTAGAGGAGTCTTTGCTTTTCCATCTCTTTTTCCTATAGGGTTAAACATGGAAAAAAATAAGCGTCGGAAAGCCTTACCATGTTTCTTTTCTCATAAAATTGTTCTTTCTGCTCAATTTCCCTGTGTCTCTTATTAAACTACAGACACCTAACCATAAAACTAAAATCATCTTTTTTATAAGCAAAAGTGTTTTTCTATACTGGCCAATTGCTATGTCATTCATAACAGTCTTATTTTGTCCATGATGTCCATGACAACAAAGGGCAGCAGTGAACATAGGAAGTTACTGCGATGGCAAACCGAAACCCTAGCCTGGGGCTGTCATCAAGTCGACCACAAACATTGCTAATGTTCACAACTTCCTTTTCAGCAGTATCATCAACTCTCGTCAGCGCCTAAATATCTTATGCAACACAAACTAAACATTTAATTATTTAAGTTAAAATGTGATTATAATAGTGTTAAGGTGATCAGGTGACTGTGAGTGCTTAACATTTGTAAATAATTTGGGCCCTGTTGATGTAATTAATCTTTTTATATTCTAAACCTCTCTTTCAATCATTTTCATTTAGCATGCTCCGACCATTACTATTAGTTACGGGACAGTCATACTAATTTCCCACGTTTGTCCTTTAGAGCAAACGTTGGACTACAGTAAACTCTCCTGATGGCTTTGCATCTCACAGAGAAACAAAAAGCCATGCAGGTGTTACTAATCTACAGATCTGTCTCCTGGAGAGTCAACAGCAAACTCAGGTAAGTGCTTCTGCAAATTATACATAGCCCTTAACCCAGCCTTATCAAACATTATCTTATTTTGAAATAAAACAGTATTGTAATTATATATATAATTTAACAAATACAATTCCATAATGTTATAAAAAAAAGATGATAAAAGCAAGCTTTTTTTTATTACAGACAATGTAAAAGTTACTGTAGTGCAAAAGGAAAATTTTAAAAGCAAATACAAGCGCTGGCTTACTTACAGAAGCTTGCTTTGCTAAAAATTAATTAAACCATAAAGTTTATACATTTATAATTACTGCATGCATAATACACCCCCCTCCCAACCCACCCATGCCACCCCCCTCCCCTGTAAGCCTGAGCTAAGTTAACGCCCAAAAGTGCAGTCTGAGTGAGTGTGCGTGTATGGCCTGCACAATCCACTTTGTTGTAGGCGTGTTTGTTCCTTTGTTTGTGTGTGTGTGTGTGTGTGTGTGCAGACTTGGAGACGGCTCTGGATTTTAACTGTAGTCTGTGTGTCAATAGATTTGAGAAAACATTGATTAGTCACATTTTTTACATTATTATTGTGCATAAGTTAAAGGAAATCAAGGTAAGTGAAAGTATAGAAAGCATGGGTCACATTAACATAACAAATACGCTATCATTAGTGATTTCTTAAACAGCATTTGTAAGTAAAATGCATGTTCACATGCCACCTCAATCATAAAGATCACAGCAAAAAAACAATAAAAAAAACAACAACAATGTATCATTCAACAAATGACTGAAAAGCAACAATGAGGATGGCGTTTCTTTTGGACTTAAAAACTGCAACAGGTGAAATTTCACTCAATGAAAGTTCCCAAAATGACCTGTATTTTCATAATGCAATAATAAATGTATACTTTAAAATTTCTATTTTTTTTTCTTTGTAAAATTTAACCTTATAGGTTCATATCTGTTCACTTTAAAGTGTCGTTATATGACTTAAAAGCTTAATGGCTAATCAATGCAATTTGCTAAATAATTTTCCAGCTCATAAGTAAAATACCACATGCTGCAGTTTTAGGTTATCCAAATATTCAAGGGTACAACAAAAAGCATAAAAACATTTACTTAAGCCTGAACTACTAAACACATACAATAATATATAAACATATAATAATGCTACTCTTTTGTTATTTAACAAATTATTGTTTTTGACAATTTAATTCATATTAAATTTTTTTTTTTTCAAATGTATTCAGAATTTTTTATACCGATTAATATCTGTGTTTAGTAGGTGGCTCAAAGCTTCATGTGAAATGTTAAACACACACAAAAAAAGTTAAAAATGCTGAAGTAATTATGATGTAATAAAACATTAAATGGAGTCAGATGGAGAGACAGAGAGCACAGCCTGGACAAAGAGACATAAAATGGGATGTGAGTGAATGGATGGATGGATGGATGGATGGATGATACAGTGGTTGGTTTGGATGTCACTCGGGTCTACCACTTCTGTGTCTTCCCCGTCCCCAGTCCCCGGACTCCCCCTACCATCTCTGTCTGTCGCACCTCAAAGGACATCTCTTCCTCTCCCCCCTCTTCCTCCTCCTCTCCCCCCTCATCCTCTTCACCGATGTGACAACTCTAATTTCACCAGAGATGGACACAAAGAACATTACACAGCATGAGATTTAATAATAATTCGACAAATCTAAAACCTAATGGAAAATGGCTTAATTAACTGAAATGGAGAAAAGTTACAGTAAAGTAGCAGTATTATATATGTATATATATGTGTGTGTGTGTGTGTGTGTGTGTGTGTGTGTTGTGGATCTACACAAATATAATGACTAAACTGCTGATGATCGTTAACCATAAGACAGAGAGGTCTCACCTTAGCCATGATATCAGCATATGCCATGTATAAGTAATCTATGTCCAGTTTACTGTGACAGAAGTGAGGGGAAAAAAGTCAATATACAGTCAAAGTGAATTAAAGACTTTGTAATCCTAATTGATCCCACAATTTTTTTTTCTTTTTTTATGATTGTACAAATTTTATAATTTTTAGATCATAAATACATATTTAGAGATATATTTTTAGACATCATGTGGTCAGATTTCTTTGTATAATGACTAACTATATAACTGACAGTTACTTAAATTACTAATGAACACTGTACATTATAGAGTACTTCTAAACCTAATCATTACATTCAGTGTGTAGAGAAAATAACCCCCCCCCCCTCCCCTTTAAAATAATCACATTTTGTTCATTTGCAGCCTGAAATGAAGACATACAGGTACACACAGTTTTTGTTTAATCCAGCTGTATTTACTCAGTGCAAACATCAAAGCGAAAGATATCAGAAAAATGGACTCGTTTTCAAGTCAATCCACAGATTTTCAGTGGGGTTTAAGTCTGGGCTCTAACTACTGTAGTCTTAGCAGGGTTTTTCACCTTTTTCTCCTTCAACCACTGTTTGGTCAGTTTTTCTGTGTGCTTTTGGGTCATTGTCATGTTGGAAGCCTTCTTCTGATTGACAACTTTCTGGCAGATTGTCCTTAAGAATTTTACAGTATTTTGCCCCATCCAGTGTTCCTTCTATCCTGACAAGTGCATCAGTCCCTGCTGCAGAGAAACACCCCCATAACAGGATATAAGCACCTCCATGCTTTACTGTAGGAATGCTGTTATTTGGATGGTGAGCTATATTGGATTTCCACCAGACATATCGTTTGGTGTTGAGGCCAAATAATTTAATTTTAGTCTCATCCGCCTCAGAATCTTCAAGGTGAGTTTTGGCAAAGCTCAATCGCATTCCCAAGCAAGCCACATATTTGGCAAATTTGTGATATTGTTGTCATATGCACACAATGACCACTCTTTGTCAGAAATTTCTGCAACTGCTTCAGAGTTGCTGTAGACCTCTTGGTCACCTCTCTTACCAATTTCCTCCTGGATCTTTCATCCAGTTTGAAGCAACGTCTTGATCCAGAAAGGGTCTGTGTTGTACCAAATACCTTCAGTTTCTTAATAATAGACGTCACTGTGCTACTAGGCACTGAAAAAAACGGAGGGTGATCCTTTTTTTTTTCAAACTCTGTGATTAAGTTTTAGTTTTTGTCTGATATGTTGATGTTATATCTTTCACTTGGATGTTATAAGTTGCTCTGAGTAAATACAGCTGGATAAAACAGAAACTCCATCTTCATTCCAGGCTGCAAAGCAACAAAATTGATTTATTATTTTAAAGTGGGGGTGAATCTTTTCTATACCCTTTTCTATATCTGTGAATAGTTTTTATTTTATAATAAATGATTACATAACATCATCAAAAGACCATGTGAACAACGTGAATAGCTTGAGCTGACTGTATAATAGTCACTGGTTATGGCCATGTGATCATCTTTTTTGGCACCGGAAGCCAAATGTGTCACTGACTATTCAGAGATGGGGGGGGATCTCACACCTCTTCTCTGTGAGGGCTGTGCGGCTAAAGTGAAGAATGAGCTGATGAAGAGGGTCAGGCTTCGTCTCCTTTTCCTCTTCCTCCTCCTCTTCTTCCTCCATCGCTTTCTATATCAGTAAGAAAAAACAAAAACAAAACTCTGTTACTAAAATTTGTCTACAGAAAACTCCCCAACTAACAGGAAATGCATTCCACCCAGTATCTTTCATGCTAAAGAGCAGCAGTTATTTGTGGTAATGTGGCAGCACATACAGACAGGTCATCAATCATTCTGTCCTCAAAAGAATATCCTTCAGTTTGGATCCAGTTTCGCTTATATCCATCCAGGAACATGTTACATGCTCTATGCCTGAAAGAGAGACAACATACATTTATATATCTTTTCCAATCCATCCTTTTCTTTTTAATTAATTCTATGAAACAGACCACCTAGTGCAGAAACATGTACTTGTGTTGTATGATTGTGAACGGTCTTATCTCACCTGGGCAGGTTGTAAAGGGGAGTCATCCTAAAACAGGCTACCACCGCTCTACGTCGTTGCTTTGACAGCAGTTTATGCCAAACCATCTTTTTGGACTTGAAAGGGTGCTCAGTCTGAAAAAAAAATGATCTTTTTCAGATTTTAAACCACATATGGAATGGATATTGGGTAGTTTAAGTTAACATCTGAAGCAATTTGAGTTGGATACTGAAGTATAGTGGAACTGTGGGAGAATGGTCACCAAAATGTGCATTATTTGAGTTGCACTAGGGGTTTTAAACCTTGGAATTCAAACTCACCACTTCAATGTGGTAGAGAACTGCAGAGACCTCTTGAACCCGTTTCACAACTTTCTCTGGGGCATCTGCATCTTCTGCCTTTCCTGCCATTTCCTTATACAGTGCCATCTGCCAGCGCATAGATGGGTTGTCAACCTGAGGAGAGAGAGAGGAGATAGCATCCAGATTTCAGCAAAAACACTTTTAAAGAACACTTTAACATCAGACATACACTTACCTTGCCCTGCAGGTGCAGGTTATTTTGCAAGAACTCTCTGACCTCCTCATTTGTGTCTTTCTATGGGTCAACAATACAACAGATATGCTCAATTTACCTGTTTAGTGACCAACTTAAAGTTTTTAAGTGAAACTTTATACAACATCTAGGCTTGTAAGTTAGGCAAGATAGATAGAGAGACAGACAGATATTGGGTGACTACACTACCAAAGAGTAGCGTGTCTTGGCCAGGTTAATGAGCTCCTGGTCTGCAGGAGAGCACATGTTAAGTCCAATGGGAAGCATTTTCTTCAGGGCCGCCACAATGAGGGATGTTTGAACAGAATATCGATCTCCTCGTCTCTTTTTCTTGGTACGCTCCACATTCGAGCCACCAGCCTGAGATGACAGTAACATTCAAAGCATGACAACTGACATAGACATCATGAAAAAACTTTTGGCTTCTTGTGAGAGGATTTCATATTGAATGATGTGCCGACAGATTCTGTTGACCACAAAATGGACTTCCACCACAAGACTGTACTGTCATTTTACTGAGCAAAAACCAAAGCTTCCTGTTCCCTCAACAGGACCTAGACAACTCCAAGTGGACCAATCTATCCCTACTCGAAGGCATTATTTCAGTCATTAGATTTTATTTTAAAAAGTTAGGACTTCTTTAGAGAACAGTCCTTAGAAATGAGTCATTCTGATTAATAGGGTCATTAAGAGGGAAGGAAGGGTAAATGTTCAGGGTTGCTTTTTATAATAGGCAACAACCGTGAAGCTTAGTGGGGAGGACAAGTTGTAGTAGGTCTGAAGCTGAAATCTCAATACTAACTTAACAGAGAGTTGACAGCATCAAAAGAGCTTAGATAAATAATAGCAGCAGGCACTACAGGTAGACCGGTATTGTAACGTGTCAGTAGCATTTATTACACTCCATGCATTGTCTGCAAGTACATGCACAGTCATAACATGCTCAGCCTCAATGGGTGGAGGAGGAACTGCAATCCCACACAAAACTCACTCAGTGGAGTTAATTATAAAACCCAAGGGAAATGATTCTTTTGACTCATTTTGGGTTGCCAACCTTAAAGAAACCAAGGAAAGAGGCAAAGGAAATCATTTCAGTAATCTGGATCACACACGTCCTGTTTGCACCAGTTTTGCCCACTGGGCCTCATTCAGGAAACATGAGAAAAACAAGTTTTATATATAACCGTTTTGAAAGCAATAAGTAAGAATGGTTTTAGACAAAAATTGTTCTGCTTATGCTTCATTAATGAGACCCATTACTGTAGTTGTTGAAATTTGAATTGGAGTACTGATCTTATGGTCTAGCTCTTAAGGCGGTCGCACATTGGACGAGAAGCACAGAGTTGCGCCGCGTCTAGAACAATTTGTAAAAATAGTACAACACGATTTAGCTGGGTGCCATGGACAGACGGCGAATGCCACTGCCAGGCGAATGCCACTGCCAATGTGTGTACACCTATAGAAAATAATGTGGTCAAATCTTAAAGACATGGCACAATGCGATGCTGTGCTTCTTGTCCGGTGTGTGATCAACTGTAAGCTTCTAAAGTCTGACATATGAAATAGTTAGAAAATAAATTTTTTTTAAAAAATAGAAAAAAAAATGTATGGAAGTTTGCGTGTTTTTATTCAGTATCATATTTGATCAACAAGCTCAAAGGAAGAAAGGAATAGAAAAGAAAAATGATGTATGGATAATCAAGTAAGAATAATTTGCTGCAGTCCATCTTAATATATTACTAAAATCAAAGTTATTCCTATGTTTACTTTATAAAAATCAGTAAAGTTTTCATAGCAAAAAGCATGTAGTAGTGTATACATGAAGGTTTTCAATATTGACACTGTTAAAAAGGCCATAGAAATTTGTGTATCAATTATAATACAGATGACTTGAGAGTAAAGATCACTCAAAATTAACTAAACATGGCTTTTATGTGGGTCTCAGAGCTTGGATCGACATGTCCTTGTCTGGATCTTAAGGGCTCTGGTATTGGTCTAGATTTGGGTCTTGATAGTCTTGTATTAACTTCAATCCTGGTCTGAATAAAATAATCTATCTATTCTGTTGTGGTGGTAACTCAGGATTCATTTCAGCTGTAGACCACTGTGTTAATGCAACTGAAGTCAAGTTTTATAGGTTAATTAGTTCTACAATATGTAAATGTAATCCCTTTTTTCCACAATCCCACCTCAATCATTTGCTTTTGATTGCATTGGGGTCATGGGTTAAAAGGGGTGGATGGGGAGACAAAAATGGAACAATATGGAGATGTGAGACATTGGATATCAGTACAGGAACAATTCCAGTTAAAGTGGGATTAAATAGGCAAACATTAGAGGATGGACACTAAATGTCCCCCTTTGTCAAGGAGGATGTATGACGAAATATACATTAATTGAGGTCAAATTCCTTCACATGAATCCAGTTTAGGAAATGAACTGAAATACTGTTTGAATCGTTTGATGTGTGCATTTCTGCAACTTGGTCTCAGTTGACTTCCTGAACAGATTAAATATTGACCCCAACCTGCAGCCGTTATACAAAAAAAAAAAGGAAGAGAAGAGATGTATGAAGATCCCCATCCGAACTACAGTCCAACAGATGCAAACTGCTGTACAGGGTGATGGCACAGGCCTCCAGGGGCCCGGACCCTGTGTGACGGACATGGAATCAAGTGCCATGAGCCTGACTCAACAAAGAGATCTTTCATCAAACGCCTCTATTCAGACTCCCCCCTCACACACTGGCTGGACGAATGGGCTTCCTGTGGCACATGTGTCCATGGGGATGGAATGATTCTTGAGACTGAGAAGGCTAATCTTTTCTTCTGCATGACAGTTACCCTACTCATAATTCTTGTATTATATTCTCTTTAATTCACATTTTAAATTCTGTATCTATTACAAATCTGATCCGTTAAGAGTATTACATTTTGGGGAAAAATTAACAACCATTATGCTGTCTAGCATATCAACTGCTATCTACAAATGAAGAGCGTGCTATTTCTCTAGACACTAGTCTTGTCAAACAGTCGAGGAGTCACAGATGTGTGTGTGTAAAGTGCCAGTGTGTTGGGGGGGGGTTGATGAAATGCCCCCCAGATGTGAGGTGCCATGCGGTAGCACAGCAGTCGTGCAGACAGAGAAGCTAACCTCAGAGTCCCCGGTCTAGAAACCCACCAGCATCCAGATGAGAAAAAGGGGCAGGGCACAGTCAGAGAGAGAACAATATTAACACTGTCATCTAAATCCTGTAAAACGCATCCGAAAAGCACTTGCCTTTTTGACTAAGAATAAGCGCAACGTCTTCAGAAAACGCATGAAACCACAGCATACTTTACCTTTGATGTGGAGCTTGTTGTAAAACAGTTGTACAAGATCACAACATTTACAATCATTGTTGTTACTGGTTAACTAAAATGATTAGAAATTGTTTTTTTAATTGACTTAAAAACACTTAAGCTTACTATTATTTTATTTTTATTTCTTTTTACAATTATTTTTATAAAAATACATTTTCGAAATTTTGCATTGGCAACTAACAGAAATAAGTTTAAACTTAAACTAGTAGTAATTTAGTAAAAAAAAAAATAAAAAAAATTATATATATATATATATATATATATATATATATATATATATATATATATATATATATATATATATATAAATAAATTAACCCAAAAAAAGAACTACTAAGACAAACTTAAAATTAAAATGAAATCAAAATCTAGAAAAAAAACTACAAAATATTAATAAATACTGTAACAGTATATAAATAATTCCAGAGTAACATACAACACAACTATTATGTAAATGTAATAAATGAAGGAATGTATGAATGAATTAATGTTTAATTGTCAATATACAGTTAAAACTAATATAAAGATATGTTATTTACTCAAAAAAATACTCTGATCACATGATAATCAAATATTGAAGTAAATCATTGATCAAATATGAAAGTCTATGTCCCATTGATTGTACATTTCCAATAGCCTCACCTTGCTCATCTTGCTCTTGCTGTCAGCAGTGAGAAAGGACATATTATTAATTTCGTTCATCACCACAAAGTTTTGCTCCTCTCGCTTGAAATTCTGCACAGAGAATGAGAAGATCAGTGAGGTACACAGAAATGTAGGTTGTTGTTTTCGAATGTCATTTGTTGCGGTTTCAAATAATTTGAACGCTGATACTGTGAGATGCAATGAGTTGTTGTTTTTTTTGTTTTGTTTTTTTAAATAGTCAGACAGTTGTCTCTTACATGAGATTTGGACCAGAAGATGAAGACCTCTCCCACCATGCGGAACAGCTCCTCAGCATCTGGGTCCCGGAACGTCAGCCATCTTGCTCTAAAACCAATGTGACAGTTAAAATGTCAAGACAGTTAAAAATGAACAGCGGTGCTCTGGCCGATCGTTATGCGCATCTCTTCAGTAAAGCCGGTTCTCCAATCAGCGTTAATTTCCAGGTGCATGATTTCACATAGAGCAGCTGTTACTACACAGAGCCGTTGTTAACTGAGAAGATGCACAAATCCACGTTCATTTTCAGCGTTTATTTGTGCATCTTCTCTATTAACAATGGCTCTGTGTAGTAACAGTGGCTCTATGTGAAATCACGCACCTGATGGAATTTACCGCTGATTAGAAAACCAGCTTTACTGACGAGAAGCGCATAACGATCGGCCGATCGTGATCGGAGCACCCCTAAAAATGAATCCATTGAAGAAAAAAACCACACAGGAACCACAAAATACCTGTTGTTATCCACATAGCGGATGAGAAGAGGGTAAAGCGCATACAGGTCCCTACAGAGAACTGCAAATTCATCTCTTATAGTTCCTTCCTCCTCGTCCCCCTCAGACTTCCCCTCCATGCGCAGGTGCTCCTCCTCAGCCACTACTTTAGCCGTACGCTTCTTCAGCTTCTCCATGGTGGGAATAAAATGGGATTTAAGCATCTCTGGTTTGGCTCGGCTTACAATGGGCTGGGAGAACACTGGATTGAGACAAGGATAATTACGTTGAAGATCAGGCACTGAAACTAAAATACAAGCACAGAGTTGAAAATGACAACTTCTCGTACCTGCAAGCCTCTTCATCCAGGAAGCTTCGTCAATTCCCAAGTTGTTGATCACAATTTTCATGATACTTCCCAGGAGCTGGTTGAGTTGATCGGAGGTGACGTCTGTACACAACTTACCCTCCAATTCAGGAAAGTTCTCCACCCCTCTCTCCCACCAGCGGGGCAGATAGTTACACAGCATGGGCAGGGTGACCTCGATCACATGCGGCATCTCAGTGTAGCGGGCCCCCGATTCAGCCAGGTCCCCTATCTCTTTCAACAATATGTCTAGCTCAGGAATATCACACAGCTCCTGGACATGGTTCGGAAGGCCCAGGACTGTAGATAAAAGGAGGAATAAAAGTCAGAAACAAATAAAGAAATAAACACTGTGTGTGTGTGTGTATATATATCACGGTTTCGGTACAGTTCGTTATATACTTTCTAATAAAAAAAAAAAAAAGAAGAATATTCCATCCAAGTTCAAGCAACAGCACAAATAAATACAATAGAGTAAAGATACAAACAATAAACAGTGATTTTCAGTTTTCTTTTTTTTGGCAGGTCTAGCATAAGTTTTTAGGTACCGAAATTGAATAAAGTAATCAAATGTAAAACAGTATTGCACATTGGACTGTATAAATTAAAGAGTATTCTTTATTAGAGTTGCAAAAGCTTTTTAATCAAGAGCAGTGAGTGATTTGTTTGTTATTGCTGTTCGCTTAATATAAAGACTGGAAGGCCTGCCTTCAGCCCGCTATGTCTGCTGTAGAATACTGACCAAGATGGGAATTTTGACATAATTTTTGACTGAATTTTCCATTTAAGCAATTATTCAGAGAGAGCTTAATATTTGGGCGCATTCTGAGGCATGGGTGAGCACATGCACAATTCTTCTAACTGCGTGCGCAAGCTCATGTCCTTTAGCTCTGAAATTTTAAACATTATACAGTCTATGGTTTAAATTGACAAAGCTCAAATGACTTTAGTTTAAATACATATTAATGTGTGCTGTTCAGGTTTCATCTGTGCACGCAAGCGCACACTATCAGCACGCGGATGATGACGGAATAAATGACTGCTCATATTCCAGAAAAAGGCATTCACATTGATCAAGAGTGAATGATTTGTCCAGGTTTTTTTTTATTTTATTATGATTTTTTTTTTTATTGCTGTTGTTGTAATGTCTGGGAATCCAGAATGCGCATCCATCAACAGAAACATAGATTAGACAAACCCTCTTTGTTTTACGTGCTAAACCATATTTACAGATGATTTGTCAGTTTAAGATGAACCGCGGTCTCAGTGCGTGGTGAAATGAACGGTTCGGGGTTTTTTTAGCGAATCGTGCCACCCCTAATATATATAAATATACATGTTTATTTCTGTATTTGTTTCAGACAGAATCCTTCAGAAATTATCTGAAATCCAAATACCATCTGATATGCTGATCTAGTGCTCAAGAAATATTTCTTATTATTATCAATATTGAAAGCAGTTGTGCTGCCTAATACTTTTTTTTCAGAATTCTTTGATAAATAGAGTTGAAAAGAATAGCATTAATACTAAATGTATTTTATCATCTTTTAAACGTTTGTGTAGGTGCAAAGAAAGGACTTACTAGCTCTTTCTCTGGGTGTCTTGGTAGTGTACACTGAAAATGCATTGTATTCATTAAGATGGGGCTCAAGGTAGGCCACAGGCATGGCTGCAGCGAGATGAGCAAGACATTCTCCAAGTGCTGGTCTATGCCTGAAGTAAATATAGAGGAAAGCTATAGAAACCTCAACCATAGTCCCATCAAAAACAGACTTATACTCACACACATTAGACTCAAACAGACCTTTCTGCATGAGGTGTTTTTACAGTTCCAGAAGAGTAGATACTACACATGATTCGGTAGCAGGACATCTGCAAATCGTCCACTAATAGAAGCAAGAGGAGACACGTTAATTTTACTACATTATTTAATAATCAAATAATGGCGCATTTAGTTTCCAAAAAAGTCCTTACGGATAACATCATCTCCAAATTGGTGTTGAGCGATGTGGTCAAACAGTGAAGTAAGGACAGGGAGCAGAGCTGTTGTGGTGTAGTTAATATTCTGGGACACTCCTTTCACCGGCTGAGAGACAAAAAGCAAACGGACTCGTGCCATGCAAAAACAATGCAGCAAATGAACCTTGTCTTATACAGTAAGTATTCCTCAAGCTGTACCTGATTGCCTTTGGAAAGTTTGCCAAGTTTGAGGTTCTCCACCATCTTTTCAATGTCGTCAGCTGCACTCTCAAAGAACAAACGCAGCCCTGCTTTTACGATCTCAGGTCCGGATTTCATCACTGTTCTGTTAACATCAGAGAAATGAAAAAAAAGACATTTAACTGCTGTGCAACCTTTCTCCACTTTGACTGGAAATTCATTTCGGCGACTTTCAGTACCTGGCATCAAGTGACCGTGCAAGGATATGAAGGCAGTTGACAATAGCAGGTGCATCCGTACCTGTGAATCACAAATAGATGGTATTACATCAAGGACAGAAATTATTATTATTATTATTATTTTTTTTTTTTACCCATAAACACTGTTTAGATCAGTGGTTTTCAAACCCTGGGTCGCAAGACTTGAAAAAATGGGTCGCCAGGATTATTTAAGGAAAATGGATTATATATGGATTTAACAAAGTTCAAGACTCATGGAAGAAGGAAACGGGAACTATCAAAATTACCTTTAATAACTAATTTATTGTCAAATAAAAATGTTTTATTATTAAATATGAAAATATTTTAATAATATTTGGAAAGATTGTATAAAAATAAAACAAAATATTATTTAAAAAAATCGTCTCTCTCTTTAAAAAAGTTTGAAAACCACTACTTTAGATTAGATTACCAAATTAGATGCTCTACTTGATGCTTGATGGAAATCAACACACAAAATGAAAGGAAAAACATTAAGCAGTAAGAAAACAGAATGGAAAAGTTATGGAGGACAGCAGAGTAGATATCTTACCAAAGAGAAACACTCTGTGTCGCACCAGGGCAGACATCTTACAGAAGATGCTGATACCGAATTAAAGGAAACCAAGGGAACATAAAGAATGAATATGAGAGAAGTAGAAAAAATGATAGCAGCCAGAAGAACATGGTGAAATAAAAGGTTTAAAATAAACTAATATGAAATATAATTAAAAGTAACAAAACACATGACGTAATAAGATTTGGTCTTGTATTTGACATACACATCATTTTGGACTGGTGTGTTGTTACCTTGCAATCATCTCTTTTTCCTTGTTTGAGGCATGTCCGCCACTGCCCAGGATTTTGGCCGGCGTGGAAAGGAAGTAGAGGCAGTGGTTTTTAAAATATTGATTTATCAAAGGCAAAAGAATCTGAGGATGACAGAAAAAAACACACAAACAATATAAACAGTCATGTGCTAATACTCAAATGCTGAAAGATTTCTAGGGCGTATAGACCACTAGAGACCGACCTTGGCAAAGAACTTGATCTCTTGTTCGTGCGGCGACTTTTCCACACGGCCGCTGCTCACAACGGCCTCTGTAAACACAAACGTCACAGGAAACTAATCTCAGTTCATACACAAATTCTTGCAATAAGGATAAAGGACAAGGTTAAAGGATAAAAAGTTTTACCAAGATGTGCTATGAATTCCTGGGCAATATCCATCCACTTCAGCAGCTTCTGTAGGAAGCCATACGCAAAGCGCTTCTCAATAGATGAAATGTCACTTTCCATATCCTTGAGGCCTCTGGACAGACATATTTTAGTCCGTAAGAATTACAGCAATTACATTATTCTGGAGTATATATGATTTTTTAGTTGCTCCTGTACCTTGTCACAGCATATCCGTTAAGCTGCAGAAATTTAAGCAGCTCATATGCCTTCTCCCTATCTCGAGCCTTTTCTTTAGCCGTCAGTGTGTCATAAGGCACAAGTAAAGGGTGTGTCCCGCCCCCTAATTCAAAATACATTAAGAGAGATGTTAAAGAACTATAAGAACACAGCTAAACAATTTTAAAAAGTCGTTTACTGATGAGGCATTGGAGAAATGCAAACCTTTTGTTTGTAACTCCATTTTCTTTTTGCGCCCCCAGGTGTTGTGATAATTTTCTGCAAGCTGCTCTGCCATGGACTAGATCACATAGTGTGCAGTCAGCCACGATGCTCTCTATTGTATTGAAATGGTGATATTGAACTAAATGGGAATGTTTATTAGCACTGTGTACCTGTAGCTCTCTGGATAGTGTCATGCCTGAGATATCAATGGGCTGAGGGCTGTAGCCATGACTGGGGTCATAGGTCGCCTATGAAAAGAAATTAATTATGATATTACACTCACATTAAGAGTATCAATTACTATATGTTATTTGTCATGTAATATGAGAAACTTAGATACAGCAGTAATGCAGATAGTATTTGATTAGTATCTCAAGATATTTTCCAACTTTGTCCTTACCTGTGCAGTCTGTGAGATCTTGCGAGAGGTCTTCTTCTCCATTTTCTCATCATCTCCATCTCTGGCTTTGTCCAAGGTCCACTCCCACGCAATCATGGCCTTGATGGACTCTTTAATGGGCCAGCGATAGATTTCTTTATCCTAATGCAAATATTATAGAATTCAAACATATGAAATAATAAACAAAAAGGTCTGAGAGTGAGTCAGATATCCCATCTTTTGTCTTTTTTTTTTACTTTTATGTTGAAATTGTGGTTCCTAATATATGTTTTTGGTTTATCTTTGTTAAATTTGTTGATTCTGCACTTGTATTGAGTCCTCCCTTGTTTTTCCGGGTTTCACCATAGTTACAGTGAGGCTGAAAATCTAATATTATATGATGTCTTGTTACCTTTTCAGAGAAGGTTTTGTAAGGCCTGAGCATGGGATGAGTCTTGGCATTTTCGTCCAGCACCTCACCAAAAGTCCAGTTGTTTTGAATCTGATGGATTATAAGGCACTGGTAAGACTCTCACACAAATAAATAAATAAATACATAAATCAGACAGTAACCATCTAGGAACCACCTACATCATAACATACCACACAGAACCCCATAGCATTTTGTTATAAATAAATAAATAAATAAGTGAACAAATAATAAAATACTACCTTTTCAAAAGCCCATCTGTCATGTGTGTATTCTGCATATCTGTTGATGAAACCGTCCAGCTTCTCAGGAATGATAGTGCTATAAAAAGAGAACATTAAAACAGCATAAGAAATCAAATATTTGAATTTTCTATCTTTCTAGAATATTCTCTCTCACAAAAAAAAAAAATATATATATATATATAATAATGAAATGTACTTGGTTGTATCCACAGGTTTGGGGTCAAAGTTGCCCTCAGCATCGACAGAGGCCTTTTTCTCTGTTTTGGAGGAGTAACTGGCATCCACATAATCAGGAGGAATCGCACCAGCAATCGCACATATACAAGGCATGGCAATTTTGAATAGCTCTGCATCAAATTTCTGTTGGTAGACACAAATTAGAAAAGCTACAATGTTACTACGTCTGTTCACTCTACTTTGGGACATATTAACTCTCTCAAACAGCTCAGTAACAGCATCTTCTTTATCTATTACACAAAAGAGGCTGTATTCCCACCTTGTGGGCCAGAGATTCAAAAATTCCCCAAAAGAGTTTACGGGTCAGATGAAGCTCTTCCTCTGATGATACGCCAAAGTTAGCCCAGCCATTGGGCAAACAATAGTACTTCCAACAGCGCTCATAATGATTAGTAAGCAGCTGCAAAATAATCACACACAGATGAGATAACTGTAGAAACCAGTTTTTTAAATGAAAAGTACAGATGTATGATAATATGATGCCATACCTTAAGGGGCATTTTAGCATACTCGTTCAGAATCGGCACGTCAAATACCAGCCGCCTGAGGAGGTGCTGGAGCATGGAGGGACGCAGGTACCTGTACAGCAAACATTACACAATAAACAAAATTATGTTGAGTCACCAGTAAAATTAGGAAACGTGCACACTTGTTGTTTTGTTGCTGTTTGCTGCAGTGAATAACACTGACCTGCACAAAGACATGAGGCATTCCTCAATTACATCTCTCTGAGCTTTGGTAAGAGAGCGTCCTCGGGACAGCCTGTAGATGGTGTGGAGCATGGAGTCGATCATGATGGCACGGTGGTCCGTGCCGGCAAATAAAGGAGCACATTTAGTGATGAGAGGAAGCACTGCGGAGCACAGGTAACGGTTCAGAGCCAGGGCCATTTCTGTAGTGCTGAACGCAGCCTTAAAGAAAGAACAGGATAGTAATTGGGAGAGTACTTCAGACAGTTATGTACGTAGAATGTTGCAAGCTAAACTTGAACCCACATTTCTCATGTGAACACCACAGCTCAACATATCTCATATAATTTGAATGCAATTACAGGCAGCGTTTTCTTAGTGAAGAAAGATACAGATAAGATACAGATATCTTACTGTGTCTAAGGAAGCTGCAGCTCTCATGTCAGGCAGAAAGCCCACTTCCAGTACATGCAACAGAAAGTCCTGGTTGTCGATGCCATAAACTCTGTCCAGGAACAGGACCATTGGTGCTTTATGATCAGGCACAAAACTGGCAGACATCTTTGGCTCAATGATGCTGTTATCTGAAATATAATGAGTAAAACAGAAAGTGTGAGAATGGTAAGAATACATGAATCGAACTACAAGCTTTAAACTGATCATTACCTTTCCCAAAAGCAGGTATCTGGAATGACAAGCTGATCACACCAACCAGATCCTCAATAGGCACCAGAGACCTAAGAATGGCTCTGATTCTCAAAGCCTCACCTTTTCCAGCTTGGATCAACTATACAAGAAAGGAAGCATGAGACATTTAATTAAGCAGATTTCATTTAGTATCACTCAATCTTTGGCATACAAATGCACTTACATGCATCTCAGGTGCACAGCGACCCAGCAAATCAATTAGAGCTGAGTAAAAGGACATGATGGCATTTCCCAGGTGCACTCTGTTCTCCTCATGCTGTTCCTCACCTCCAAACCTGACACAACATAAACAAGAAACACTGCGAAACCTTTCTACATACCACTGGGAAATCTAACAGTAACAAAGCATCACACAGGGTGACTTTATCAGGATAAAATGGATTAATAATAGAACACAGTAATGTAGTACAGAGATGCTTTGCACTCACATGGGGAAGCGTCTGTCTTTTTTAACAGTGGGTCCATCTCTTGCAGGATCCTCGGAGATCTTAATAGCTTCTTCAATGGCAGCAAGCAGACCGTTGCCCCCTTCTCCTCTCAATGCGGGACCAAAACACTCAGGCCTCCTGATCAGCAGTCGGACCACCACATTAGCATTCTCCTCCACACTCTCTCCTGAAATGAAAATATTATACAAAACGTATATAGCTATACCATAAATTTCTATTATAATTTTTTTATGGTGTTCCTGTGGCTCAGTGGTAGAGCATTGTGTTAGCAGCGCAAAAGGTTGTAGGTTCGATTCCCAGGGAACACATGTTAGGTAAAATATGTATAGCCTGAATGCACTGTAAGTCACTTTGGATAAAAGCGTCTGCCAAATGCATAAATGTAAATGTCATCATATTAAGACTCTCACATTAACAAGCAAACCAGAGTATACAGTATCTAATGTATGCAAACTACACGTCTCTTCTTTGTTCAGTTACAACCATCATCACATCATAAATACAAACCATTAACAAATACAGCGAACCGCAGGAAATCCAGATACTTCTCGCCTCCGCATGGATTCCACCCAATATCTGGGTAACCTTTTGATAAGAGCATAGGGCAGCTTTGCAAGCCACAACCTGCCAAGTACTTCACCACCTGGATATACAGAGAGAGAGAGAAAAAAAAGGAGTTTTCTGCAGGCCACAAAAAAAACTGAAAAAAAAATATCTATTTGTACTTTAGGTTGACACACCATCTCCAAGTCTTGCTCTTGGAGAGCCAGGGCAAGTTCATTGTTATCAATACAGGATGCAGCAGCAACATCAAGAGGAGTGGAGCCACGCATTCCTGAAAAATTGTTTACTGGTTTATTGATGCGACCCTAAATAGTTCACATTTATAGGTGAATATAATAAAATTAAATTAGATTTACTCCAGTTATAACTAGGCTGAACATAAAAGCACATACTGCAGATTAAAAGTTATTAAAAACGAAAGCTTAAAAAGGTGAGTTTCTTTCAGAATCAGGCTTTACCCAGCCCAATCCCACTGTTCTGCAGGAGGTAGCCCAGGTGATCGAACATTGAGCGCTGATTCTGTCTGCTGATACGGCAGAAATAACACAGGAAACGGCAGCAGTTGGTCACCATTCGCGGAAATCTGATCTCCTGCTCAGAGCAAATGCAAATTAAATTTTTTAAATCTTTCAAACCAATCAAATGTTTTAATTTCACGTAAAAATTAGACTTTTAAAAATGGCATGCCTTGGAATCTCCACCTCCGAGTACGTTCACCATAACCTCCATGACCGTCTCGTGCATCCCCAGAGCTCTCATCAGGTTGGGGTGCTGGTAGAATACCCTGTTGCTCATAATATTTCTGAAAAAGAAAGACGGACGGTGTCTATCAGTTAATTTTGTTACTTGCTGAAGTTGAATGACTTTTTTAGGATGCAATCATGCACTCACCCAATACTTTGGATCATCAGCCTTTCCTCTTCAGGCCCCATCTGTACGATGAGCAGGGAGCGGATCTGTCCCAGACACTCCAGTAGCTCCATTGTGTCTTGCACAGATACTGCATTGATAATGTAGGCTTTGGGCAATGCTCGGATCAGCTCACCCAGGGCGTCGTACTGCCGGTGTAGCAGACTGAACATGAGCCGCACCAGCTCAGGGTTCTGAATGAAAGACTCCTGAGCCCAGTGGATCATAGTGTGGGAGATCAGCTCCTGAAGAGTGTCTGTGACACAAGATCAAAAGTTTGTGTAATTATGCTACGGAAAAAAAAATCTAATGTGAATCGCTGAAGTCTAATATGAAGTAAAAATAATTTACTGGGCTTTTTATCTTCTTCAGGTTCAGGCTCAGCCTCCGGCTTCTTTCTCAAGCTCTTAACTTTCTCCACTAGTCTCAGAAGGCGCCCATGGAGAGAGGTGTCTACCTCCTCTTCCTGCTCCTCCTCTTCAATATGAACCCCTATAACAGAGAAGGATAATACATGTGACTCCCTACATTACGTTTGACAATAGTGACGCCTTAGAGTGTTTGGAAACAGGAATGATGTGGAAACAGGAATGATACGTTAGTAGCAACAAACGAGGTCTAATTATATTGTTCTTCATATGAAACAGCGTCAGTATATGTTCTCTGAAAAGGGATTATTCTGTATGGTTAAACTGACCACAGTGAGCCAAAAGGTCATGGTGAAAGGTCAGCAGGCCATTCCGGACTTCCTCAGGAACAGGGCAGTCTTCCTCCTCTGGACTGTTCTTAAAACTCATCAACATGTACACCTGAATAAAAAGTGTAAGTGTAAATGTTAGCTCTTTTTTTCTCTGGACAGAAAATGCAGACTTGGTATAAATATATATATATATATATATATATATATATATATATATAAAAAAGCTAGGCCGCTCTCTCCAGGGCGGCTGAACATTACCTGTTCCTGTGGAGGGGAGCGGAATTCCCGGGTCTTGCGGGCTGTTTCTGCTGCACTCATCGTAAAGGCCTGCATGAGCTCATTATATCGGTGTCTCTGATTGGTCTGCACCAGGTTGACAAACCTGTCCGAGAAAGCAATAATGGCTTCAACTCTGTGACGCAGCTCACAGTCACAAAAATATTGCAGGAGGGTACACATCTAAGGATGAGAAAGACAGAAAAATCTAAAAGTCAGAGATATACTAAGACGCATGAAAGTCTTCAATCAGTAGTACTTCACCTGAAGTTTAACAGACTCAGGAAGCTTCATGTGCAGCAGTCCCTCTCCCACATCCTCCTCTTCCTTCACTTCTGCCTCTGCTGCACCAGTGTCTTTCTCATCTTCTCTATCTGTTGTTTTCTCTCTATCCGTTTTTTCCACAGCATGTTCAATCTCTTTCCCTTCCATTCCCACCTGCCCTTCGTCTTCCTCCTCCTCAGGTTCGAGATCATCTTCTTCCTCAAGCTCTTCTTCCTCTTCCTCTCCCATTCCTTCATCCAGCAGCTCTCCCTCATTTTCACCCTCTACTTGCTCCTCTTCCTCTTTCACCTCCATTCCTTCCTCTTTGCAGACCAGCTGCTGCTCGGCATCTCCAATTTTGGTGGCCTCCAGTTCTTCAGCCAGGTTCTCACCATCAGTGAAGACGGATGGTTCGATCAGCTTCAGGATGTGTTTGACGTCATTGTCATCAAACACGCCCATTATTAGAAGAGTGCTGATGAGCTTCAGAATGGGCACAAAGTGAAACTCGACGCTGCCTCCAACGGGATCCCGCATGGCCTGGCCACCGTCCTGCACAGCTTCTGTAAGCATGCTGAGAGCATGGTCTTTAAGCATCTACAGTACAGAAAGACAAAAAGAGTCAGCAAAAGAAAACTAAAAAACTAAAGAAGCCAATTTTATGGAAGTCTTCACAACAAGACACCAATCTAATTTCCTCCACCTACCTGCAGGGGTATGATGGGGCTGAGGGTGTAGAGGTCTGCATTAGTGCCCACAAACCCAGTTGGGGCGAAGTGTAGTTTGGGGCGTAGACAGGTGGTGAGGCCGACCCCAGGAAGCGCATGGGCCTTCTCAGCATCTGAATAGAGGGTGATGCTACGCGTGTCATCCGTCATGGGCACAATGAACTCCTTATTAGTCATGAGACGGTTGCGCTTGGCAGATTCGAGGTGCATGGAGATGAGCAAGTCGTAGTAGCCACTGCGGATGGGGCCGGGAAGGTAGGTGTTTTCAATGGCATAAAAGAGCTGCGATTCATCAACGTGGCTGCAGAGGGCATGTGCAACACGGTTGTTTCCCAGAGCACACACAGAGCCGTACAATTTCAGTGTGTGGTAATGGAACGTCATTAGGTCGGTGCGCTCTGACAGTTCCAGGATGTCAATGCACCTAGAGAAGAGGGGAAAAGATCATTCAAGTTATCAGTTTTGAAAGTGACATTTTTCATAACCCTTAATTATTTTATTTCAAATACTAAGGATTTTCTTTTCTATTTTCTAATGAAATAACCAGGTTATATTTTCATCTTAACGAAATACCTGTTTTCTTCTGGAATGTGCAACGCCATCATAAAAAGAGGTTCCATACAATGCACCTTCCAGCCCTGTCTCTCACTCACACGGCCAGTTTCAGGGATCAAAAAGTGATTAGGCATCCGGCTCCAGATGACAGGTGTCAACATCTGGACATCCAACCTGGGAGGACACTGAGGTACTGGGTTCTTGTGGTCGCTACGGAACATGGCCGCGGAGATGGGCATGATGTTCTGAATATAGAGAAGAAAAAGTGTAATAAAAATAAAGAGCAATTTAAATTTAAGTAACAGAAATTGCTTTAGAATGCTTGTACAATCAAAATGACATCTTTAGTACGAGATAGTGACCTTTAGTTTGCCGAGTTCCACTTGTAACATGTTCTGGCTTGACGGCAAACAAAAGACAGCAGGGAAGAGCTTAGTACTGGGTTCCACCTGAAACATAGAGAAACAGCTTAATGTCACATTATATTGAAACAAAATTATATAAATTAAGTATTTTACATTTCTTTCAGAATATTTAACATGTCAAAATGTTGTCCCTTTTCACACAATGTCAATATTGGCATCAATGAGTTTTCTACATAAACTAATATATAATATACAATAATAAAAAATACACAAAATTAAAATTTTGATCATTATGTTATTTAAAGTTTATGTACTTTTGATACATGTGTTAATCTAGTTATTTCTACATCTTAGCCTGCAAATGTACCTACAGTAGTTCCTTATGTAGTTGTCAGTTACAGGAAACAAGGGAAAGCTAATTTACTTTGAGCACTTTATCTCACCTGGTAAAAGGCATTGATCTCTTTCCCGTTGGCTGTAAAGGTCATTAGTCCTGTGTCCAGGTCCACCAAGCAGCCAATCACAAAGTCCTCCTGGCTGATGCGTGTTTGCTGTGAGCTGCTAAACTCTCCTCCCCACACCATGTAGCAGTTGCTGCGTTTTACACTGAGGAAAGCAGAGAAAAGACACGGAGATGTTCTGAGAAAAGTGACATGAAATGATTAAAGTTAAGCCTGGGTCCTTAGTCATGTATGCCTGTTCTGGTGAAAAGATACTGAAGTATGTAGCAGCATGAATGGGCTTACCTGTCATGAATGTTGCCTTTATCGTCCCCAACTGTAACGGTTACATTTCTGACTTTACCAAGATCAAAGTGTGGGTCATACTGGTGGTAGTCAGGAGTGACCCACCCTACCCATACTCCACTGGGCTCCTGTCCAGCAAACACCCGAACTGAATAATAATACTGGTGGAATGAAAAGAAGGGCTTTTGTTACACATGACAACATTGTGATGGATCAAAGTATTATTTAGATTAAATTATGCAAATGATACAAAGATATTTAGTAAAATTGAATCCATACAGTCGTTGTGTTTGAGATAATATCAGCATCATCACGATCATCTGGGACTACGTCCTCCATCAGACGAGGCACTGTTGGAACCACCGGTGGTGGGGCTATAAAAGCTGCTTTCTTGGCCTTAGAAAAAAAGCTAAAAAAAAAAAAAAAAAACACTGATATTTTGTCATTTTAGAAACGAGAGAACTACAGATCTCTGCTGTATCTTTTCGCACCCTTTCTTTTTGCTCTTCTCTGTGGTGATGTCCTTCTCATTCTCGCCCTCTCGGTTGCCAGGAAGCTCTTTCGGGACAGATGGCTCTTTTTCTTTCTCATCTTGCTCCTTGCGAGTGGCTGACTTCTTAAGGAGCTCAAATTCAGATTCGGGGTCCACCTCAAGAGCCTCATCTTCAGGGATAGTGAGGGATCGGGTGAGGGGAGAAGCTCCCACTGGCACCTTGAAAGTTTCATGGAATTCTATCGGCATGCTGAGTCTAAAGAACAAAAGGTCCGTGTTGGCATTCTGAGACCCAAACGTCCTATGGGTTAGCTTCAGACAGGGGGCGCTATCCACCGTACCATCCACAAGGGACACCTATTGAAACAAATAAAGGAGAAAAGAGTCTATTATAGTATATACAGTGGGTATAGAAAATAATCACCCCCCTTTAAAATAATGGCATTTTATTGCTACACAGCCTGAAATTAAGAAATTATGTTTTTACTCAATGCAATTAAAATTTGTTTTTTTTTCATCTAAAATGTATATTTTTCTATTTTACTTTATTTCAGCTTTGTTTTAATGAATGAAAATTATTTTTAATCATTTCACTGGATTGAGAAAATGAAGAAAGACCTGTAGCTGAGCTGTGCAGATTCACTTGAACTAAAAGTGTTTTTACCTCAATGTGAGGGTGGTCTGTTGGCACAGGCACAAACTGGGGCAAGCTCTTGCTGAACCACATGGTAATATCTCTCTTCATGTTGATGGCGAAGGGCTCAAAACCTTCCTGTAGGCCACAGATTGTAAAGTAACGCAGGCTGCTCACATTCTGCCCAAGGTTGATACGACCCACCTGGGACAGCCCCAGACTGCATACAGGGATGAAGCCTGGTCAGAAGAACAGACATTATTAAATGTAACCTAAATTAATGTCTCTTATTTTGTGACTCTTATTTTCCTTTGTGACTCTCACCTTCTCCAATCTCAATGTCTTTGAAGGCCATGTCAGATCCAGAGTCGCTGATCAGCATTTCTCCATTTAGAGTAAACATGATGTTCTGCTCCATCAGGTCGATCATGCAGCCCACGACATCACCAGACTGCCACTGTCGGCCAAACGGCTCATTTCCAATGTGCCAACGCTGAGCCTATGGTTAAAAATCAGTTATATTATATTATATTATACAGCACTATTCAGTTTCTTTTGTAAAATATATTTATATTTCACTCTGCATCCAATTTATCAAAAGTGACAGTAAACACATTGTAATGTTACAAAATATTTCTATTTCAAATAAATGTTATTCATTTAATAAACTTTCTATTCATTGAAGGATCCTGAAAAAAAAAATATTACACCGCACAACGGTTTTCACCATTGATAAAAGTAAGAAATGTTTCTTGAGCACCAAATTAGCATATTAGAATGATTTCTGAAGGAACGTATGACACTGAAGACTGAAGTAATGATGCTGACAATTCAACTTTGTCATGACAGGAATAAATTGCATCTTAAAATCCATCGAAATATAAGACAGTTATTATAGCCTTGTGACTGTAAGAGCCTTTCAAAAGCTTAAAAAGAATCTGACTGACCCTAATTGTAGTGACCTTATAGTGAAAGACAATATTACAGTTACATTTCATTTCTTTGGTGTTGATATCCTATTCAAAACTAATACTAATCAAGCTTCTTTTTAATATCTTTAGACCATAATGTAAGCTTACTGGTGCAGTGAATGACTGTAGGAGGTTCTAAAAACAAAGAAGCCTCTAAAAACGCTAATGAAATTGAAGAAGTACCTTAAACCCATTGAAGACATAGGCCAGGTCATCTGATCCCAGCTCTCTGTCTGCATGGACGCTTGGTCTCGCCCACCCAACTCTCATCTCTCCCACTGTAACCGCCTCAAACTCAAAGTACCATTTCCCCTGGGTTACGGCATAAGATTTCTCTGCCCTGAACACACGGATCTTATCACTCCGACCACTGCCAGCCCCATGTCCACCTAGAATAAACGGTCACAGAGGCTGTGATGAGTCAAATATTTACAAATACAAAACACATTGTATGGCTTTAGGTTCCCTTTGGCGAGTCTAATTTAGTGAGTGATTAGATGGGACTCACTGCTCTCCTGGTCAGGTGGCTCAATATTGTAGCCATAGCCAATCAGAGTCCGTACAGCGGCACATACACTGTCGCGATTGGTCTTTTTTGTCTTTTCATCCAGTAGATTGTATGGCACGAGACGGGGGTTGCGCTTGTTCACAATGTCCTAAAACAAGCAAAATCAGAAGCAAATGAAGCAAAGCCTACAGAATGATCAGGTATTAAAATGCTAATCTCATAGAATCTTCTAGTTATTATTTTTCATTTTGTACTACTTAATATTTTCAAAAGATTTTAGGAAAGAGTACTTGAGAAAATGGTTGAATGTGAGTTCTCAGGTACACAAATAAGAAAAATCTAAATTAAATTATTTTATTTTAATTTATTGTTTTTGTTTATATTTTGTTGCTCCTGGAGAAAGTGTGCAGCCCTACCTGGATAATGCTGTAAGTCCAACCTTGACGAACACGGTCTCGAGCCCAAACGTTGTGTCCATTTTCAGCAAGCCTTTCCACAAGTGTGTTCTGATTCGGTGTCAGCTTCACATGATTGAGGTCCAGAGGAGCAGGTTTGTATCCATTACATTGCATATACCTAAGAAACATGCAAAAAATATTTTATGTTCAGACAACATTATTATGCTTTTGTTTTTGTCACTGAATTATGTATTTGATTACTTACACTACTGTTACACTAAAGTTTGAGGTCATTAAGTATCTCTGATTTAAAAAAAAAAATGAATACAGTATAAACAATAACATTTTATACAATTTTAAATGTTTACATTTAACATTTTAAATAAAAATGTTAATATATAACTTTATTTAAATAAATTGTAATAATTAATTCCTGTGATGGCAAAGCTTTTTGTCGATGTTTAAAACAGCTGTACTGTTTTTTGTGGAAACGAAAGAAAAGCAGTAGTTTGAATGGTAGTGTAAACAAACACGGTTTAAGAAATTAACACTCACTTATTACTTTGTTAGTCTTAAGTGATTAGTGGTTATCAGAATATTCTTTAATACTGACGTTTTAGGAAGCTTGATCTTCTTTAAGTTCTCCTCTGCTTTTTCATCACCCATACCTACATGACATCCTAAAGCCAGAAGAGTCCTATTGAGACAATACACAGAAATTGATTAATTAACTACACAGAAACAAACATGCAGAAGCTCAGTATTTCACTCACTTCAGTGTCTCTCCAGACATTGCCAAGTTGTAGTTCTTCTCAGGCTCCGGGAGGCTCTGGAAATCCACTAGACAAGGATGCAGCTTCTTGTTGTCATCACGAAACTGAAAAATTGGTGCCAGCAGACAGTATTGAGTATTAATCGAAACAGAGAAAAATAAACAAAAAGTCATATTATTTATATAGTAAATGTTAATAGTGCACATAGTATTTTGAAATAGTCATTATATCGTTGAATTGTATTTTCATTTTTTTCTTTCATAGACTGACCAGTCCATAGGTCCAGCCCTGCTCAATTCGAGTGACGGCCCACAGCTCATGGCTGTTCTCAGCCAGTTTCTCTCTAATCCGCTCTAGATGAGGAGGAAGCACAATCTGCAGAAATAATGTAGAAGCAAAATCAATACAGCAGAAGTCACTTTATTAATAGATAACTACATTTTATGAAATCCCACCTGCACTGTGTCTACTGGGCAGGGAGTGAAGGCAGTGTGGGAAAGAGACTGGGTCGGTCCCAAAAGGTTCCGGACCCCATCGAAGTCATGCTTATACTCTTTAATGGGCTCAATACGCAGTCTATCTTTAGGCAGAACTGCCTCATAGCATGGGGCATAACCAGGAGGAGGAAGGAATTTGAAGTCTCCATGCCGCCCGCCAAGGAGAAACCGAACTCTAATGGCAAAAAATTGGAACGCAATTTTAAATTTGTCCTATTTAGGTCAGGTCCAATCTGGCTCCAGGAGGGAATAGTAACTTTCATTGAAATTAAAAGCTTTGCTCTTACTTGATCCCAGCTGAGAAGCTGACTGCAGGGAAAAAGAGACCATCCAGGTTGAAATTTTCGAACATGCCTTGAACGGGATGTCCATTGATCCGGAAGGAGATGCTAGGGACACTCAGATCCAAACAGCAGCTCACCACATCTCCAGCCGCAAGAATGTGTGGATTGGGTGAGGACACCTGACGAAGTACTCGACCTGAGAAGAGCATAATGTTATATATGAGCTCAGTGGGATATGTGCTGGAACAGATGGAGGAAGGTAATACTGACCTGTCCACAGATGTAGTCCATCAAAGCCGTACGAGTAGAGATCATCTCCAACTCCATTGCTTCCCCATCCCTCTCCTCCTCCGGGGTAGGGGCTGTAACCCTCGGTCAAAGCCCAGCCAACTCGAAGGTGACATGCCTGAGCGGTCAGGAATGGCTCCACATGGTCCACCATTAACTCGTAGTACCACTTCTTATATTGTGTAGAGCCTTCACATGTACCCAGAAAAATGTTGGGTCTCATACTGCAAAACATCAAACATTAGCTCCAGATGCCAAACAAACTAATCTACAGATCTCTTTTATGATATATCATTTGGGTTGTACTTAGTCAGACCTGGTGACATAGTTGATGATGTTGGTCTGCAGGAGGAGATCACGCCCTGGAAGCAGATTCTCAGTGATCAGATTCTGATTGGACCTGACAGCAACACCGTTGCACACACATAAAGAGCAGAGGACATCTAGAACCTACATAGAAAAGCCACAACAGAGTAAGTGGTCAGATACGATTAAAAGATGCAGTCTAGAAAATCTGGATTACAAAACGATATCAACCTTGTGATTGCGTCCATGTTTGTCCAAAAGCGCGATGATAGATTTGATGTGGTTTTCCTGGATGATGTTAAGCACCTCAGGGCTTTCAATAAGGATACAATACAGCACCTCCAGAATACCTGGCAGTTAAAATATGAAAGAATACATTATTGTTAAAAATAATTGATCGAGTGTGACAGTTAATACATTCATAATGCTACAGAAGTGTTCTATTTCAAATTCATATTGATGAACTTTCTAAAATCCTAAAATAATCCCATAATATAGATTCAAATTAATCTCAGAGGCCTCTGTTTGGAGATTTAAATAAATGATGGCTTCCTACCTGAGGATGCCTCTAAACGGTCCAGTTTGCTGACCAACCAGTCAAGATTATCACAAAACAAAGCACAGTTTGCTCTGTTTCCTCTGATCAGAGATGCTACAGGTGAAAACAATGCAAGGGGCTTTACATTTTATTTTTACAAAAACACTGAAAACACTAAATCATTAACGGCATCAGTGTGGGAAAGTATTACATGATGTATTGCATGCTAAAGTCATAAGTAACAGCCATACCCAGAAGCTCATAAAATAAGTTGACTATCTCTTTCCAGTACTCGGCTGCCTCCTCCCCGGCAAATTCTGAGAAGTGCGCCGAAGTGTTGTAGACGTTCAGTCGATCAACACAGTCTAGCACGAGACTGATCATGCCCTATTACAAAGCAGACCTTGGTAATTATACATGTATGTTTTTAAATGTTATATGCAGTGAATGTAAAGACAATATATGAATTTGTATAAATTAAATTTGACATATTTATTTGCATTTGTTTATATATTTGCCAGCATGTCTAACCTCCTCTTGGAATAGATTCTGACGGTTCCTTAAGGAGCGCAGTTTGGTCTGCTTCTCCTCATGCTCCAGCTCCTCCTCTGGAGGGCGGAAATAGAAGATGAGATCCTGCAAGGACAGAACCACAGCGTCTAGAGGCAAAGATGGGGAAGTTGGGCTTGGAGATTTACTCTTCCCTCTCAGAGAATCCAGACCCCTGTCAGAAAAACAAAACAAAACAATAATATTTATCTAATAATATGTATATTTTTATTGAATTAGAGTTAATGGTGCTAAGCTGATCTATCTGATCTCTAAATATAAGTTGGTTAGGCTAGTCAGTTTTGATGGCTTTTGGGCACTTTTTTCATCTTTCATCCTAGAAGACCATCTTAAACTACCATAGGCTGGTTTAAGATTGGATTTTTTCATACTTAATGAACTGAGTGAAGAGTCCTGTTGTGCTATAGATCATTCTAGCAGCCTGGGATTCTGCTGTTTGAGAACGTGCCACAGTCAGAGCATCATCCATGTGACCCTCTTGATGCAGTATGGCCTATGAAAAAGAAGCACACATATTAGCACTGGTGAAATCTTACTTGTGCAGTTTTAGGCCTGACTAGATTGAATTTACACTACTGGTCAAATGTTTGGAGTCAATAAGATTTCTTTTTTTGGAAGAAGTCTCTTACGATCATCAATATTATTCGGTGTCAAATGATCCTTTAGAAATAATTCCAACATGCAGATTTGGTGCTTTCTTCACCGAAACTTTTTCAGGATACTTTGATGAATATTAAGTTCAAAAGAACAGCATTCATAAATTGTCTTCACTGTTACTTTTGTAAAAGTTTAAAGGGGTCCTATTATGCTCTTTTACAAAGTCTTGATGTTGTTTTGGGGGTTTACTAGAACAGGCTTCCAAACTAGGTTGTTCAAAAACACATTATTTTTCACATATTTCACATTATTACCACACCTCTCTCCCCAGTTTGGCATTAACGGCTTGAATAGTTCCTGTATCAAATGAAGGCCCGCCTTCTGAAATACGAAATTTGCTGTAAATGGTCAGCTGGGCCAGTGTGTGTTGTGATTGGCACCATTCGGCCCCTGGTCTGAAAATTTCATGCTCCTTTCCAAAGCCCCATGCTAGCTTCAGTTTTAATATTGTGTCAATTGTGTCAATGTCAAATTAATTTGAGCGCAATTTAAATCAAGATGACTGTAACCACCAAGTTGTCTGACTTGGGAAATCTATCGCGCCTCTGACATAGTAATAACACTCATTGCCTTCTCTAGTGCAGCTCAACCAGATCTAGTCCCATTCATCGGTAACATCGGTATCCTAAATCCCAGAAAATATGCATTGTAGTCCAAACAGGTCATTAGTTGTAGTTTTTGAAAATTGATTTCTGTTAAATAGTAGACTTGAGTAGACTGTAGACTGAGTATATTTACTTTTCAGATCTTATTTATGCTCAAACAGCAACATTACAGACTAACTAAAGTTGAAAAAGTAAAAAAGCATAATTTCTTTCAAACAAAATCACACTGACCTCAAACTTTTTTAGAGATTAATACTCGTACCTTCCTTTTCAGTGGCCCCAGTCGAGCAGACTTGGCATCCACCGAGGCATATGTGAGCCATAGGCTGGTTGAGACATGTTGCACAAAGCACATGGACTCTCCATACTTGATCTCTGGGATCCCCATTCCCTCCACATCCCGTTTCTGAGCCACCTCCGTCTTCTCCTACTCACTCACATGACATTTGATGTCAAAGATCAAACAAAAGCAACCTCCCAAAGAGTTGGTTATAAAGCGGAGGGCAGTAAACAGACCTTTGAAGCCCGAAAGCAGAAAGCAGAGTTCTTCGTATTCGCTTTTTCCGCATCCACAAGCAGGAGTCCTTTCTCTTCATCCAGACACAGATACCTGCCTGTGGTGATGTGACGCACCCTGAACGACTGACCCCACTTCATGTGGCTCCCACTCCACCTGTGAACGGGAGGTTGAGTATCTGCTCAAAGGAAGAAAAGATCTTTTCTGCTTGTTAAGGCACTGCTGTATACAAGAAGCACCAACCCAATGCGAAGAGGCTCCAGCCTCCACAGAGATCTGGCATGGCTGCACACGGGTCCACCTTCGTAATGTGCATTCCTGAAAAATTATGCAAAACAAGAAACAATTGACTGCTGCGTAGATTGTTAATGTTTTCACTGAATTAAATTACATTAAATTGTTTACATTAAAATATAATGTGGCATTATATCTCACCGTCTCTGGTCATCGCCCTGGTCAGCAGCAGGAATTGTTAAACATTCATCCATGTGCCCGTGGAAAAGACGCAGAACATGCCCTCCGGTCAGATACCCTGAGCCCAGGAAACATCACAAAATAATGCATTAGGTTTGTTGTAAAGACAATGGAAAAATTGGTGATCTCCACAGCATATTTTATTACATAATGCATATGCCTACATTTACACAGCCATTATTATTAGCATTGTAATTGTATAGTTGTTGTAACAACTGGACTAAGCAGACACACAATTATTTGTTATTTTTTAACAAATGATCTTTAAAACACATTCTGTGAGTTCCATGGACTATCCCCCCAAAATGCAACTATCACTACAAGAGGGCTGTCACCCAGGGCACAATCTGATAAGACGTTTTATTGCTCAAAAGTATGTGGAAAGATGCTATGTGCAATGGAACAGACCCTGTGAAAGACAGACACAGGCCAATAGAACGGACTTTTCCAACACATATATATTCATAGACAACCCTTTTTCTGAAATAACATACATATTTCAGGACTTTGTGTCTACTATTCACTTGAGACATGTAAATTCGTGCATCCTATGTAATCATATGTTCTTTTATAGCATTTAATGTTTTGACATTACTTAATTAACCAAGATCACACATATGCCGTGCTTGGTATCTATGACCTAAAAATTACTTTTCCTATTGGTTAATTTACATGTTATTTTGCTAGTTCTGTGAAAAATTATTATTATTAGAAGAATATTGAAGATTCTCCTCTTGACCAGCCAATATAGTTTCAAATGCAAAACACCATGCTAGCGACAAAGGATCTTTAATTTGCCTCCAAAGGTACTATTTCCTCATTGGCTCACACATATCCTGAGGGTGTGATATCGTCACCCTTTAAATATCACTGATAACCAGATCAGGGAGGTTCTTTTAGATTCAGGAATTCTAGGAGAAGATACTGAGCTAAGAGTCTTCAAAGACCACCCTAAGCTTGTGCCAGGCTTGGACCTAGTCTTTCCATTCATCAGGATCCTCTGACTCAAACTGGTTCTTTCTCATCAACTAACTTCAGCAGAGACCACCTGGAGCCCCAGATTGCACCAGGACTCTCTTTCAAACGGGTGAGACGTGCAAGAATCAAACTTAGTCTTATTAACTGATACATTAAAGATACTGTTTTTCACTTTACCAAAGCATAAAAATACCATATGTTTGCAGATATTGAAGAAACATGCTCAGATAGCATATAGTAATTGTTTATCTGAAAAACAATGCTACAGTCAGTTATTCTCCTTTGAAAATGTGCGTTCCAGGCCAGGGTGTCTGTCATTGTTTTGATTTGTGAAACCAGTCCACTGCCAGTTTACCTAATTGTATTTCGGCACCCCGGGTTGCCAGTTGGCGGAAACCAGTCTATTTCATTTCATTCATCGTCAGTTGTGCTCATTACTGCTAGTGTCATCAATCTAAAATGTTGTGTGTGCATCAAGTCTGAGGAGGAGGGGCCAGGTGAAAAAACCCTCTCCAATATTTTCAATTTAGACTGCGATACCTAGTTCAACCACTCGGTGTCAATCCTACATACAGTACCTTTAACAAAGGTGTGTTTGAACTAAGAAACTGATGTTTCATTCAGGCTGTAGATCTGCTGCTTATCAAATTGTCTTATACCCATGTCTTTATTTATCTTTTCTTTACTGCTTTTAGGTTAGGTTTAACCCCTTTTCCTATGCCAACTGTATGCGTGTGTACGTGTATGTTAGACTAGTTTAAGTGTTTATGTAGTTAATCACACTTAAGGTTGTTCATTTTTTGTTCATAACGAACAAATCATGCAGATTTTGGCTATATGCTCTGAGTAGTACAGTACAATAAGAAAGTTATTTTCCTTAACTTTAATATTAACGTTCTAAGAATTGAAAGACAGTTGACACATAGATGTTATGTAAATACTTGCAGCGTATCTAAATATTTATAATTAATTATAACTAGTTATAATTAATTATTCATATTTCCCCTTTGAGCTGATTTGTTCTATTGCAATGTAAAAATTTATGATATTTTTCATAAATACAGATCTTTTCATTTTACTGTGAAATATCACATTCGAGATACTTATGTTTTTATTTATCAATTTTAATAAGTAATAATAAAAATAATAACAATCATAAATTAAATTTTTATATCCATGTTAATTTCTAATAACAAACTTTCAGCCAAATAGTGCAGCGCTATAAACAATCATAGAACAAATATAACTTTTTTTTTTATTTCATTTTAAATTGCAATTAGATCCCTAAATCATGTATTCATAATGCATATGAAATGTCCTAGTGTGGTAAACGAATCGCTAGCTGAAAGACTTGCTTTAAGCTCACCCTCTGCCAGCTCACAGCCAGAACAGACTGGGTTCATGTTCCAAAGAGTTTGCATAAAAGAAGCGTCCACCATGAGGTCTCCGCTGGCATAGGAAAGGTGCTGTTGATGGGACAGATTTTTCATGTAACACTGTAGGCTCCATCCAAAAGAGATTGTATTGACTACATACAGTAGAGACGGGCTTTACCAGATATCTCTCAGAGGACACGCTGACCAGGATGAGATCGTCGCCCACCCTGACCTTCTCACCCTCTGATCTCTGCTTGGATGCAGGGTGAATGGTCCACCAACATGCCTCGCCTGGATGAAGATATGGACATCTTTCAGTCAGATTTCGGCTTTGTATATTTACAAGTACATCTGTGATAGCGATCCACTAGAAATCAGACACCTGTCGAGTCCTCCCGCAAGCCCACATCAAAGGCCAGCTTGTCTGTGAGCGACCTTGATGTCGTCAAACAGCTGAGGTACTGCATCATGCAAAGAGATGCCAATCAATAAAAACAGAACAGTTAAATGATTCTTTCAATGTAGTACATTTTCTCTCAAAATACTCATATAGCGATGGCCTGTATGTGTGTATTGAGATTTGACCCACCATGCCAGAGTGAGTGTGTCTTAGCAGGATGGCGTGGCCATACAACAACGTGCGATGGCCTCCTCCTTGTGAAGACTGGGAAAAAGGTGTTAAAACATGACTATACACAATTCAAGAGATGCACAGGTATTAGCGGAGCTAGTGACAAGGTGGCTATAATATGAGGTAGAAATAAGAGTGGACAAATTTCAAGCAACATTTTGAGGCACAAATACCTACCCATTTATCCAAATCGACTGCCTACAGTGGGCAAAGGAAAATAAGAAAAAAAGAGGAGGACAAGAGACTGTCAGTATACTGTCAGTTCAGAAAAACTATTTTGTTGTGCTATCCCTTTAAAGGTGAATATGACCTTATTCCAGATGTATGTGCTCTGGACTTACCTCATTAAGCTCAGTTGTGTTAGCCAGCATCTCCTGAAGGGCACGCACAGACAACGACTGCTCCAGAATAAAGCAGCATATAGCCAGATCAGGAGGAACATTCTAGGATGACAAACAAACAAAAAGTGAAAACCGGGAATCCGAAACATCAGATGTATTTCCGAAATGTCATGAATGAAAAGCAAACCTGGGCATTGGATGTAGTTTCTAGAAAACACAGGCGATTTCCGAAACCCTCACAGGACAGACAGAGTTTAATCTGCTCCTTCAGGATAGTAGCAGTGCACTGTAGAACCACCTGGTCATCCTGCAAAGAAAAAGAAGTTTTAAATAAGCCTAAACATTTTAGAACGGTTAAAAGGACCATTCACCAATAAATACAAATTCTGTCCTGATTTACTCACCCTCAAACCTTTAAGACTTATTTTCTTTAAAATATATTTTGATTCAATGTTGAGTATTTTGGTGCCTACTGACATAAAAAAAAAGAACTCAAGTCTTTAACTTAATGATAAACTTTCATCTTTGTGATACGCAAAGATAATATTATGTTTTGTTGATGCATTATCTGATATTGAGACTACTAACAATAAATGTCTACATTTTCGCTCTTTTGGAGACATAGAAATCCAATTTGATGTCTGGCAAGATATTAAAACACTTCCTCAAATACTTCTATAGACAAGTCATCAATGTTTTCTTTGTAACAGCATGTCCATAGCAAACATTGCTGCTAAATAGCATGCTATTTGTAACCTTGATCAGTGCTGCATGCATCTAGTCCTGAATATGGCTCAGGTTACAGTCAAAACCACATGAGGTCTCAAGATGAGGCCAGACTGAAAAGAAACTATTTGATTTTAACATTAATATATTCAAGCACTGTAAGAAACGTCTGGTAGGTTATATGAAATCAACCAATCTTAATACAATAGTGATAAGGCCTGTGGTTGTGCTACTAATTTTATGTGCAGCCCTGCCCTCTGTAACTTTACTCCCATACAAGGTGACCTCAAAAAGCCTTAATTTGATGGACAACTTCCTAATCGCTCCACTGATTTAGTTCAAAGTATATGATGTGCTGTACAAATATGGCATATTTATGTAATTTGTCAGTATTTTACAATAAAGATTTAATGTAAGCATGTCTTTATAAAGCAATTGGGAGAGGTCATGTCCTTGACAGGCTAGCCTGTGTAATGGCGTATTATGAATGTAAGTGTGTCATATGCTAGAGATATTCCAGGGCTGGAATGTAAGCCAGAGGGTTGTGAAAAAACCCTGTCCATACTGACACATGCTGCTGGCAACCTCAGACTCCTCACTTGACAAATATAATAATTGTGAGACCACAATAAAAAATTTTTGCATTGAATAAAAGTTATGTACTGTATGAAATGTAAGCATTTTAAAGCAAATAAAAGTGCTTCATTTTATTTCAGTTCAGAAGTTTGGAGTCATTTTTTTCATTAACACTTTAATTCAGAAAGGATGCGTTAAATTTATCAAGTGATTGTAAAGACTTTCACATTGTTATGAAATACTTAATTTTAATTTTTTTTTAACTTTCTATTTATCAAAGATATACTAAGACTTTCACATTGTTATGAAATACTTAATTTTAATTTTTTTTTTAACTTTCTATTTATCAAAGATATACTAAGACGCACAACTGTTTTCAACATCTTGAGCAGAAATCAGCATATTAAAATGACTTCTGGAGGATCATGTAACACTGAAGACTGGAGTAATTTTTAAATAGACAAGTTATTTCAAAATGCAATAATAATATTGTAATCATTTAAATATATATATATATATATATATATATATATATATATATATATATATATATATATATATATATATATATATATATATTTATTAAAACTTTTATGTACGACAATTCATAGGCATGTATTAAGGAACATGTACATGTTTAGATATAATAAATTGCTAGAGAAAGGCAACATTTTTCAACTTTTTGCATTTGCAATAGTCCTGCTGTGTGTCAAATGAAAATTTCAAAGTATTCAGTTGTAGTTGATTAAGATGGTCACAAAAACTACATGTATAAAGATATAGAAAAACAGTTGTTTAAAATTATTAATTCATTTTAGCGTGTCACTTTTTGAAATATTAGTTATCCTATCGAATTACAGTAACACAAACATTAAATTCCTTTTCAATCCATTTTCTCCCCTACTTGTCTCTCAAAGCCTCCTCCTCATTCTCTCCCCCTCTATTTCAGGCTGTAGCACCTGCTACATGCAATTTTCCCCGAGCAAGAAAGAAGCACCAACAATCTGCCAGCAGTGCAGACTGGAAACTGAGCCATGAACAAATGACTATTTATGCCAGTCAAACTCAAGATCAGTAGCACAGTCTAAGAGAGACAATGGTTGGATGACTCCTGTTGAACGATACTCCAGAATAAAAAAACTTTGAAATGAATTTCAAGTTTTCAAGAATATCAGAAGACTTTCCATTCATCAGAAACAACTAAAAACGGTGTCCAACATTTGACTGATGATAAAGTTTCTTAATTTAACAAACTCTTTTTTTGAAATGTTCCAGTTAATCAAACAAAACTTTAAATATGAGCTGAAAAGCTCTAGAGGCTGACATAAAAGTAAGAGAACATGTAACAGACTTTTTAAATAGACTGAAACAAACAGGTGTTGGTTTAGGACAAGCCTAGAAAGCTGCTAATCCCATCTCTGTATATAGACTCAGAGCTCACAGACAGCAGCATCACAACACTAGATATGATATCTGGAACTCTGCATTGGATGAACTCCATACGGTGTACAAATCTTTCAATGCATCCATGACAGGACAGTTTTAGAATGACTTACTGGTCATGTTGGCATAACCACAACACAGCCAGGCCAGACCTTTACAACACTAAGATGAAGGATAGGCTACTCTCTCCATAGATGCTTGACAATATAGAGTGCAACTGTATATTATGGCATTGATGGGCCTCATTCTTACAACCAAAATTCATATACCTTTGCCCTGTATATTTAGTCTGTAGTCTAGATTTACGATTTAGTCTTGGCAGTATGTTGCCGTCATGCTTCTGTGCACAGTGCCAAGTGTAAAGTCCTGTTTCAAACAGTGACAATCCAACCTCGATGTATAAATAGACAACAATGACAGCAAATCCACACACCTGGTCGTGTCACTCCACATTCATCCAAACACATCCATTAAAACTGCATGAGCTGTCAAAATGGGGTCAAACATACCACTGACAATATACAATAAACATTATAGTTCATGATTCTTACACCTTTCAAACAATGAATTTCTTACTTTACAGTCAATTTAACTCATTAAGAATCTAATTTCTAATGCATAAACATTGTATATATATATATATATATATATATATATATATATATATATATATATATATGAGGTATAGTTAGGCATTTATTTAAACTAATCAGATGTAAAATACTGTCAACCGTAACTCACTGTTCGTAAAAACTGGATTTCCTCCTCTCCCTCCGCTCCGTCTGCCATGGTGCAGCAGATCTACAGGTACTGGCAGTCCCCGGTCTTTCCTTCTTCCTGGCTGGGACAGATCCCTGCCTCAGTTTCTCCTCTTCTCTCTGCGCCCCGGACCGCAGGCTGCCTGTCTGTATGGAGTAATGAGAGTCTCCAGCTCTGGTGAATGTGGTTCAGAGAGATTAACAGGCAGCTCCACTGTCTCTAGTTTCTTCTCACTGCTCCACATCAAAGGGGAGGAGCACCAGTCTCATTAAACTAACATTATCATTCTGTTGGCTTTAGCTACTAGACAATAAAGGATATTGTTGTTAACATCGGTTTATGATATCAGGAACCGATGCTTTTATTTAATAAGTAAACACTGTACCTTCATTTTGCTTTTTCTGAACTGGATTGGCGCTTGAGATATTCAAAATAAATTAATTGACAAAGTAATTTTAAGTACTCAATATTTTGTTTATAGAGCCTTAAGCGAGAGCTTGTATTTGGGTAGAAATGTAAATATTGACTAAACTGTTGACAAAAAAAAACAGTTTGCTAAACTTGCGAACAAAATTTTTTGCAAATCCTTATATATATCTGTAAACATTTAATAAACTGACCTCCTTTAAAACAACAACAACAAAGTCAACTACTAAAACAGATTTTTATTAAGAACAAATAAAATTTGTGACAGCTCGCAAACATAAAAAATAAAATAAAAGCACTGTTCCATAAATAATAATTAAATGATTACACAAACCAGTTTCAGATCCCAGTCACTAGGAACTGATATTTATTTAACCAATAAAAATGAAAGAACTAAACTTTTAAAGTGGCAATGGGTTCCAAGCAGACATTCGCACCTCATGCGAGGGCCAGCGGGGAGAGTCTCTGTACAGCCTCCTTGCAGTCGGACGCCTGAACTGAAAGGATGGAGGGGACAGATCGCACGGCATGTTTTTACTTGAGTCACCTTCAGAAATCACACCATCAAGTGACAAAGCAGCAAAAGGTGGAAATCCAAATGGAGGAGTGGCATTCAGCCATGAGGAGCTTTCCTTGTCACTTTCATTCAGAGAGACTTGATCCGTTTTGAAGTCTTCGGCTGAGCTTGTGTCTTTGAAGAGATTCAATGGCATCATCTGCTGGAAGAACATTGTAGATGCAAGACAAGGTGTAAGAACTTCTGCAGAAACATTTAAATCTTGAAGATCGCCTTGCTCATTACCACCAATGTGGCACTTCTGATCCAAGAGTTTATGAAGATCAAGTTCCTCGACATCCTGCTCTATTTGCCTACAGAGAAACTGATTTTCAGTTTTGTCTGTTGTGGGCAAAACTGGATCCGCATCCACATCATTTGTCAGCTGAACATTGGGGGAACTTTGTGACATATTGCACACCTCTTGATGATTAAAATCAGTAATCGGCTCATGATCGACCGACTCCACACCTGAATCAGGGCTAGCGTCACATATACCTATGAAAGCCTGATTTGCTGGTGGGGATCCCACAGGGCTCTGCTCTGGCGGTCTCTCTGACACTCCCTCATGACTGATCGAGCGACCGAACCGTCGAGCACCTTGTCTCCGAAGACGTGTGGGTCCCCTTTGAAGGGATTCCTGTGGTTTTTCCCGAAACTGAGGTGCGGTCCGTGATGTCCGAAGAAGCAATGTCAAAGCACTAAAGCCCCTAAGTCGCTCAGTCACAGACAAACGCGAGGGTCTTTTGAAACCAAGAGTTGAATCTGCCATCTTGTCTTGCTTATAATTCTTTAATGTTTTCACTTTGGCCTCTTGCACTTCTTTGCCACCCACCTTCTGCTCCATGGTTACATTTCCCTGCTCATTTGAAAGGGTCAGACTTGCAAACATTGGCCAGAGCCTGTTATCCACCTCAGTTTCTGCTCTACCAACTTCCATTTCCAACTTGGGCATCTCTTCAGTACATGACTCCAGTTTCACCTCAGGCAGGCTTATGGATCTACGAGGACGAGATCGGTTCTTATAGCGATTCTTCACTTTTTTAGACTCTTTACGTGCCTGCTTCACCTCTGGCTCAGTCTCTACGTCTGTGCTTGCATTTATCGGAGACCCTTTGTTTTGAGTGACAGATTGTATTACCTTGCATTCTCCTAACTGCTCAAAGTGTTCATTTTCAAGCACGGTCCAGCATTCATCATCACAGGGTTCCTCACTTTTCTGTCTTTGAATGCAAAATACTTCAGATCCCATGTTCAGACAGTCATTAGGGCTTTCTACAAAACTGCAGTCGAGAAGATCAGGGTCATCGTCCACCTCATTTCCAACAACTGCAAGACAAAAAAAATAAAAATAAAAATAGAATTCCGGAATATAATTTTTTTTTTTTAGAAATTCCAGAAATCTAATGCACACAAAAGAAAACACGAAAAGATTTATAGCATTTACTTAGATGTCAATAATAATTTAAATATTGGATAGACAAAAGTGTTACCAAAACTCTTTTACTTTGCGGTAGCTCTCAAATTTAAAATGTGTTCATGTAGATTCAACTGATCATTCAAATAAAAAGACTGATCCAAACCTCCTCCTGTTCCATCAAAGAGGATAAGTGGTATCTTTACATCAGCATTTGTAAGTTGTAAACCACTTTTACAGTCAGGCTGTTCTTGGTGTTCTTCACAATTTTCAGAGTCTTTTTGTGTTTGTGTCACAAAAGGCTAAAAATATTAAACCAGGTTAGCAGAAGGAAATAAACAATATTTAAAATAATAGTTAAAAACTATTAAAAACACAGGCAAAAAAGAAGGCAGTCGGTTATAATGATGATAAATAAAAAAAAACATACATGGTTACTGCTGTTGCCACTGGACACACCAAAAAATCGGAGAGATCTTTTTCTCTGACGCACATTTTCTTCTTGTGCTGGAGCCCTGAAAACACCAAAACACACATATAAACCTGACTGCTACTCTTTGTAAATAAGAATTCACCCTTAAAATGTTTGGTAATTTTAGTACAGTGTAGAGTGCAATTCTGTACTTAAGCGATTTCCGCTGTTCTCTAATGTGGTTTTTCTTCTTGGAAGTGGTGGGAACAGGATCTTCTTCACCACACTTTTCTCCCAGGGCACTATGACTGCTTACAGATTCTAAAAAAAATTTGGGAAGCAACTTTGTTGTACTTACATTTTGCAACAATCAGGTGATGAGCTGGTAATACACACATAAACAGACTGACCTTTTGGCTGGGTGATGGAAGTTGGTGTGTCCTCTCTTAGGTCATGCAGAGACCGCCTGGACAATAATAAACACAATACATCTTTTTTTTTTTTACATGTATTTATTGAATGAAACAAGGGAACAGAACAATCTTCAAGGAAAAGAGTTTTAACTGTCTTCCCAACCTCAAACCCTCCCACCACATCTTGGCAAAAATTGTCTGTGTGAAGTCATTTGAGAACCAGACAATATTAATAGTTATCAGGTAAATCACAAATGACCTTTTCCTTGCAGATCCTTCAAGTTCAGGAAGTGATTCCTCAGCAGCTTTGCGTTTGACTGTCACTGGTGATTGTGGGGTTGGGCTTTTTGAGAGAGGAGTCACTGCAGGGATCAAGAAAGTATTTTTTGATAAAGAGATATTAATAAATAACAAGGCACTTCACATGCAAAAATATTTGTGGCTCACCTGGCATGACATGTAAGACTATTGGAGGTCCAGTAGGAGTACGATTTGGCTTCAATTTGGAAAAAGCATCTACGAATATTTCTGAAATAATATTTTGATTAAAACGGAAAAAAAAGTATTATATATATATATATATATAACACACACACACACACACAAATAACGTATGTATTATATATTGAGCGCAAATGTTTAGGGTTGGTAAAACTTATTTGATCAGAAATACAGAAATATGTATTACTTAATAACATAATAGAAGTATACAAATATATTTTTAAATGTTATGTTTGTAATTTTTTTTCCTTCAGAAATCATTCTAATAATCTGATTTGGTGCTCAAGAAAAAAAATATATTATTAAATATAGATTCATATTTTTGTGTAAACTGTGATAGATTTTTTTCAGGATTCCTTTTTTTATAATTATATAAATGATTACTAAAAACATAAGATCAAATCAGGGATGTCACCACATATTTATAATCACAATCTCACCACCAACACTTCGCCTCCGTTGTCTTCTCACACTTCTGTAAACACTGAGTCCTGTCCTCTTATTAAACACAGCGCCACCTGTAGGAGAGGGCGTCTCGGCTCCTCCTGTTGTTTTTGATGCCTCCAGTATACATGATGGAACAACACCTAATAGACAAAGTCAATGAACAAGCTCAGTTTACACATAATAAATGATGTTAAAGACAGCAAAGAGCCGGTCAACCAATTGTTCAATCTAATCTCATACATCTTTACCAATTCGATCTGCATGAAGAATAAGTGATTTGATCACTGATGTCTGCTGGTCTAAATGTTTCTCCGTGTCCAGAGTAAGTTTTGAAGGTGGTGCTGGACACTGAAGCAGGTTAGGAGCAATAACTACAGCCAGGCTGGTAGCATGCATTCTATTTTCACTGCATCTGACCAAAGACATGAACATGAGAAAAAAAAAAAAAAAAAAAAGGACTGAACAATTATTATGAGCTTGTCCATTGTCTGCATGTCTATGTAAAGCATTTGTTGGATGCTCTCAATTACCACAGACAATAATTTTGATTACACTGTAAAGATCACAGAAAAATAAAAGAATATTCCTTTAACCTGCACAGATCCGAGGAGTATAAAAGACTCTAAAAAGTAAGCTGCATATTTTCAAACTGCAATCAAATGTCAAACCTCTCTGCAACTTGGCGCAGAAAGGTGCAGAGGTATCTCAGTACACGTGCTTGGGATGAAGGAAACAGAGCTGTTATGAGAAGAGTTGTTCTGTTTCTCGCTCCCTCCTGGTCATGTGTCATCTCAAGCCCCTGGGCCTGAATCAGAGGGATCTGCAGGTCTGAAGGGATGAGAGGAGAAGGCAGCTCACGCAGGAACTGCTTGATGAGAGAGGCAACGTCACAGGGCTGCAGGAAGGCTGCATGTGAGGGAAGGAAGACTGGCTTTCCCTGCTCCAAATCTGCCTATGAAATAGAAGCATTTGGCTGGTTTCAATTTTAATATATTTTAAAATGTAATTTATTTTTGTGATGGCAAAACTGATTTTAAGCAAGCAATTTCTCCAGTCTTCAATGTCAAATGATCCTTCAGTAATCATTCTAATATGCTGATTTGGTGATATATTACAATTCATATTGATGCGCAATAAATTCGTACTATTATAAATATTAAAAACTGTTTTTGCATCTTAACTTTTTGTGAAAAACATGTTTTTTTTCCAGGATTCTTTGATCAACCGAACAACATTCACTTGAAAGAAATCTTAATGTTTATTATAAACATAAATCTTTTTACTGACACTTTTGAACAATTTAATGCACCCTTGCTGAATAAAAAATAAATCTACTTTTTATATAAAATATTCACAATATTACTGTTTTAACTGTAATCAAATAAATGCAGCCTTGGTAAGCATATGAGACTTCTTTCAAAAACATATAAACAAATAATAATAATAATAATACATTTTGACCAAAAAAAGTGTGACATGTAAATGTAAAGGTCAAAACATGAACCTGAATGAAAGGTTGGTCATCCATTAAACAATAGATCACGGTGTATATTTAACATTAAAAACTAAAAAGACATGTCACTGTGTCATTGTGACTTGACAGATTTGAAGGAATTTACCCTTAGAGCTCGGATACGACTTAATGATCCAGTCTTCCTGAAAAGACCCTCTGTATGCAGGTGTTGTGACAGATATCCACATGCCTCCACCAAAAACCTGAAAACAACAACTATCAGGTTTCACTCGTAAAACGCTACTTTATTTGTGATTATTTAAATTTTTTTACCAAGCAAGATAAGTTATCAAACATACTGAGGTACAGTTCCGCCCATGTCAGACAGTTCATGTTGTGGGAGCAAGTGCAGGTCACGTCCAAAAGCAAAGCTTTGTGACACGCTCTCCTTAGAAACAAATTCAAAGTGTCAATGATAATATATATTTAAGTAACACATAAATGCCATACGTTTTTTTTTACCTTACTAAAAGTTTGTTCACAGTTTGAATATCCATTTAGAAAGTTCTTCCAGTTTTTCACGCGGATACCGACAGCTTTGAGCGCGTGAAAGATCGCTACCACGCGCAAACGATCATCTGTTAAACCAGCCATTACCTGACGGTCTGTATACCAAAAAAAACACTATAAATTCGTAATGTTTTGTTGATTTGATAATTGATTTACTGGCACAGTAAAGTCATGGAAACGGTAACGTTGGCTAATTAGCACGGCGGTGGACGTGGAGACGATGTTTTCGTACTAAACACCTTTGATTGGTGGCAGGCAGGACGTTTCCGCACGTATGCAAATAAGCAAACCTTATGCAAATAAGCCAACATGAGACAATAATTAGAAGCGTATTTGTTCAGCTTTGACAAGTGATTTTTTTTTTTTCGAATACACCAAAACATTTACTTCTAAGTACTTTTTATGCCAGTACAATAGAGACTAATTTGTGATGATGAGACCTTACCTATTAGGGGAAGTCATGGCCTAGTGGTTAGAGAGTTTGACTCCTAGGGTTGTGGGATCGAATCTCGGGCCTGCAATACCACGACTTAGGTTCCCTTGAGCAGGGCATCGAACCCCAAACTGCTCCCTGGGCGCCGCAGCATGGCTGCCCGCTGCTCCGGGTGTGTGTTCACAGTGTGTGTGTGCGTGCACTTTGGATGGGTTAAATGCATAGCACGAATTCTGAGTATGGGTAACCATACTTGGCTGAATGTCACGTCACTTTTGCATTTTTTTTTACATGAACAATAAACTATCTAATCTTTTAAGTCATATTTTTGTTTTTAATTTCTTCGAATGAGTGTGCGCTACTGTAATTGGAAAATGTGAAATAACATTAAAAACAAAACAAAAAAAATATTTTAGATGTTTTTAAAACGTTAGATAGTTAAAACAATGCATGCATCACCCCATTGTTAAATGACACAACTAAGGTGTAGATTTGCAACCATCATATATATATATAGTTAATTTATGAATAAATAATACAAATAGAAAATTTTATATCAATTACAAGTGTCACTTAAATATTTCTACATCACAAATCATTTAAATAAAAATCTTTGTTTGGAAAAAAAACACTGACAGCAGGTTTACTAGGAGCAATTTCAGTTTATGTAAAATTAATTCACATCCATTTATAGGTCACTCAAATTGCATCTAATTATCAACAACAACAAAAATGCAAGTCAGTAAAAGGATCTCATAGCAAAATATAAATATTTTTAATTGAGTGAACTGAAATGCAAAGAATTGGTAAACGGACCGTTTTATTGATGGGTGAATTTAACCGTTTCAATTAATCGGTACAAAGACTGTGGGCATCTTTGAACATGATGAAAATAATTTTTTGTTGACACACAATGACTCAGCTTTATAAATAAATGACATTTCACAGGTAGCGTGCCACAAGCACAGATCACTTCTTGTTTGCAACAAAATCTTCTCCTTTCTTGATGGAGCTCTTCAGTTCATCCATGGCTTCAGCTACCAGCTTCTCCTCAAATGCAGAGAGCTTACCAAGACCAAGGTTCTTTTCAATCCCATTTTTCTGAGAAAAGGAGGTGAAAATTCAAAATAAATCTTCATGAAACAAATAAACAGAAAGCCTATTCTACTTTACTAGGCTATCGTTGTTACTTTAACCTTGTATAAAAATAAAAATAACGAAGTAACTTCTAGAGAAGATCTAGCTAGACTTACCCCGAGGAGAAGAGGTGTAGAGAAGTATTTGCATTCGGTCTCTTCAGATCTCACAAATGCACATTCAACAACACCCTCTTTTCCATTCATGGCATCGAGAAGGGAGAATGTGAACCTGGCTCCAGCATAGGCCATGGACAGTGTGGCAGAGCCTATGGACAGAGACATATTCAATATTCTAGATCTTCTCACTTAAGCATATGCACAACTAAATTGCCAGCGACACAAAGGAACCAAACTTCAAAGTACCAAAAAGAACAAAAAAAAAGTCAAAAAGCATATAAAACATCAGTTCTCACCTGCACCAGCTTTAGCTTTCACAACTTCAGTTCCTGCTTCCTGGATCCTGCCGGTCAAAGCAGACAGCTGATCTGTAGGGAACTCAACCTTGGGAGTGCACTGTAAACAACACAAAATAAATTTATCATTTCACCATTTGGTTAAAAGCAAATCACTGCAAATCAAAAGTCATTTGAGGTTTATGGTACTGGATTTTGGACCATTGAGATTTCATTGTGGGTGGGGTCATGCAGTGCAATGTCACTGAACTAAAAAAACGAGCAACCCACAAAATATCCTGCCAAAAACTTGTTTATTGTTTATATGTTTATTGAATAAATTATAAATTAGATAGTAATATAGGTTTTTCTTACCTGTGAAATTAGAGGAATGATGGTTTTTCCTGCATGACCTCCAACAACGGGCACATTGACTCTGGCGGGATCAAGGCCCTGGAAATATTGCAGTAAAGGTGACAATGAACAGACTTGGTCAAAAAAATTTCTGGTGATGACATTAAATAAATAAATCTGCACTTAAATTTAAACTCCTCTTCCATCAGTATTGAATTCATACAACTCACTTTGAGCTCAGCAACAAAAGCGTTTGCTCTGACAATATCCAGTGTTGTGACACCAAAGACTCTGTTGGGGTTGTAGACGCCATGTTTCTTCATCACCTCCGATGTGATTGGGATAGTGGAGTTCACCTGTATTCACAAAATCAAAGTTCAATATGGAACAGCTATATAGTGCTATAGACCCTTGTCATCTTTGAGCAGGTATAAAGTGAAATCTCAGCAATGTAAGGCTCCTGAAACCTTATACTTACTGGGTTTGCAATGATGCAGATCATGGCCTGAGGACAGTGACGGGCACAAGCATCAGCTAATGTGGCCACAATGGTGGCATTGGTGTTAAACAGATCATCACGGGTCATACCTAGAAAAATGTAAGGCACGATATTAAGAAATTCTGGTCTGTTTTTATACATTTCTGATTTATAACTGAGCCCATTTTACATCAAGCCAATCAACATTTTTTGTTGAATATCCTGTTTCACATATGCACACATTAAACGGGTTGCAAATGCCATTGAATGAGGACTTCAAATGAAATTAAAATAAAATAATTCTGTATATATACACCCACCAGGCTTCCTTGGGACACCAGCAGGGATGACAACAACATCACAGCCTTTTAGTGCAGCCCCCAGCTGATCTGCTCCCATGTGGCCTGCAAGGCAAGACAGTGTACATCAGAGCAGACACATTGAGGGTGCTTTTACACAAAAGGTGCACATCTGGGTTCGGATGGGACCTTTGGTCTATGCATCAGTTGTTGATTTGGTGGAGGCAAATCTGAATGTGAGCTTGAGGATGACTAAGAATTCAGCAGGGTTTAAGTAATGTGAATGACTGAAGAAGTCTGGCATACTGTACATGACCAAAGAGAGAAGCCTGTCATTTCACCATTGGAGTTTTGAATACAAATTACAGGCTTACAAACTGTTACGTGGGTGAATCTTTCATAAGAAGTTCATTAAGATACATTTAGAAAAGCATAGGGTGGATTTTCATTTTATGCCAACTTTAAAATAGCAAATTTGATTTCTCTGCAACTAATAAAAACTCAAAAATGAGTTTTGAGGAGCTGAAACCATCTTTGTACCTGTGACGGTGGCTCTGGTCTCAATGTGACTGAGGTCAGCAGCTACTCCAGGAGTGTGGGCAATATCGTAAAGTGAAAGCTCGCTCACTAAAGGGCTGTTCTTCAGCAGGAGAGACAGGGGCTGCCCGATGCCACCTGAGGCACCCAAAACAGCTACTTTGGCATTGTGCTGCAAAGAGAAAAAAAATTGCAGTGCATCACAATATATGCTGATCCAATTTACTCTTATAAATAATGTGCCCTCTGATTCCTTAGGCCAATAAATGTGCTGCTTTGAATTGTTGCATGCATTTTATACATTAATCAGGAATCATAATCTGGTTGCCAAAATATTATTAAAATAAAAAAAAATGGAACAACCACTGAATGCAAATGTTAAAAATGATCGTGTTTGTGTTTCTACACATTTACACATGTAGGTCTTGACCTTGAGACCTTTTCAGCCTGGAAAAATACCAACAGGAATTTTTACTACCACTCATGCCCAGGAGAAGGAGGGTTTAAACCAAGTGATTAAGGACTCTGTAAACGGTTTAGACAGTACAAAGAAGGCTGTATTGGTATATGACTGTGTTTAGAGCAAGCAAACAAAATTATTAGTTTTATTCAAATGGCAGTTGAACTGCATGCATTGCATAACCAAGAATCTGTTAAATGCCACAGACAGCCAGATATGATCATCCTCATGAGAAGGACATTCTCATGTATAAAAATCAAATTAATGAAATGTTAAATGTAAAAAAAATACGTGTGCCTTATAAAGCACAAAACATATCAGATGGCACATCTGCATTAAGCCTGATCTCTTATTACAGATCAAGACCACTACACAACAGTGAGCCAAGTAGCTGCTTACAGTAATGACCTTTCAAAGGTGGACGTGAGTCAAAGTGATACCATCTCTAACCAGGATGATCATACACAGGCAGATAAACGAGTTGTCACTGTCGACTGAAAACCTTCTCACGCCGGATAGCAGGATTTCAACAGATTCATGGGGAATCCTAAATGATCCTTGCAACTTCCATAAACATGAATACCATATGACTAAAAAGTTACTTATGTTGTAACGCCTAATGTTACAGTGTGAATTTGATGGCTAAATATCAAGCAAGGTAACTTCACGGTTAACTGGATGTAAGTTTACTTAACTTCGTTTCAATTATACTATTGTAGTCTATGGCTCATTAAGAAACAAGAATGAGTAAAGGAAAAAAATAGATTGGGTATTAATCTTAGTTTGAAATGTTAACGTCATCGCACATTCACACAAATCATGGAGGCTAATGTTAGCCCAGTCGCACGTTTACAAATATGATATTTTACCTGGGAGGAGGTGGATAAACTCCGGAGGAGGGTGGCTGTAGGTCTAGCGATACGGGAGAACATGGTGGCTCGATTTTCTGCAAGTGCTTGCGGTTTTAAAATTAATAGTTGATAAAGAACCCCTCCTGACTGTGACTCCAACGTCCTCTACAAGACAACCGGTCGAGAACGAGCCTATGGCGCAGCCAAGCTTTGTTGACGCCACGAGCGAGCGGCCTTCTCTGATTGGTATAGCAGTGTGTATGCAGTGTTATGATTGTATAACATTTTTGTCAGTCACATAAAAGGGGGCGGGGTTTATCGTCGCCTACTCTCAATGGTTAGTCACATTCTGGCGATCGATTGGTCGGGTTGGGCGAAACGTCATTGAAACTCTTCTTTGAATATTTTTTATGACTGTCTAATGACACTGAACAGTAGTATACTTTTTATTGTATTTTTTAAAAAGGACTCTTTTAATATATATATATTTAAATAGTACAATATTAACTGCAATCAAACCTTCAGTTTTAGTATTGAATTTGTTGAAGCATCCAGGAGCATGATTCTAAAGTTACCCTGACCTGAACATTACAACTTTGTTAAAATAGGTCTCTTTCTGTAATTCTCACTTTTTTTTTGTTTGAAATATAATTTTAAAAAAGTGTTGCATGCCCGCATCAACAAATTGCCGAAAATAAAAAAACTAACAACAACACTGAATTCTGCATACATGCATGCTTTACATAAAATTGTATTTACTATGTATTATAAATACACTGTGAATTCCATCCCGAACATACCTTCCTCTTTCCTCTCGTTCTCTCTCCGAACTGACCAATCATCTTCCACGCTCTCTGACAGCTGACCAATCAGAGAATGTCTTGCGCTCTGCTGCGAGCTTTATATTTCCGGGGCTGCTTCAGGAATGTAAACTATTCAACATGGAGACAGTTGATAAGCTGGAGGCGATGGTAAGCGGTTTTTTCCTCTCTATTCTCATCAGCGAAACATTTTCATCAAATGTTTTTAATTGTAAACCAACCGTTTGCGTCTAACTGTTAATAACACAGGTGCCTTTACGACAGACAACATAATGTAGAAGAAACACGAATAATTACGTGTTCTGTGTAACGTATGCCTATGACTTTCCCTGAGGTTGGAGGGGAGAAAATCACGTAAAACATGTAACGTTAGCTGGATGGCTAACCAGTGCCGCTGCTAACGTCTTTAATCATTTATATTTACAGCGAAAATCAGCCGTAATATGATTAATTTATTTTAATGTGCATATTTTGAATCGAAACCATGGCATTCATTCCGAAAAGTGTTAATTTTGCTCGATTGCTGCTGTGTGAAGCGCTGAGGGGACTGCGGGTGCGGGAGGGCCTGCGCGTGTCCGCGAGAGCGCGCGCTGCATCCCGAACTTACTCCTTATTCCAAAAGATATTTAAACATACGTATACACTATGGGTTTATATACACATTAAGTTATTGTAGCAATTGTCATTAAGTGATAAAAATTTATATTAAATGTGTCCATTGCTTTTGGAAGACGTACTACAGACAGACTTTTTTACCTTTTGAAGACTGATAAATTGTATGGCTGCATAATCTCATGAAAACTATATTGGTATTCTGTTCAAGTAAAACCATAATAACATGCATGATTTTTTTTTTCAGGAGTTCAAATATCATTAGGAAGATGTAGCGAACTAACATTAGTAACTTTACCTAACTGCCTGTGTCAGAACAGTGCTGCATGTATATAATAAAAATAATAATAATTCTATATTCATCATGTATGTGAAATTACTTTTAATTCCCAGTTATTTTGAGTAAAAAATTATGGCTGTTACCTATCAAATTAAATAATCTAAAAAAGCTATAATTAACAAAATGCTATAATAGTAAGAACTCGCTTTTTAAATTGTTGCCTTTTATTATGAACTATCTACATGTATGTATCTCAGCACTATTATGTTGTAATGTTTATGTGACAACTGTGTTTTTTTCCCCCAGGCTTTTTGTTGACATTATTTACATGCAAATGGACCAGCCTGAATGCATACCGTCTGTCCAGTGCCCCTTTTATATTGTACTACTGATAACTCCGTTATTAAAGCAGTGCAATGTTAAAAGGGCATTGGCCAGGGATTTTTCTCAAAGGTAGGGTCAACCCTTGTGGCCAGCCACATCAAGTGCTGTTAACAGGTGCTCTGACTTTATTGCACTACTGTATTGGACAGCTAGCAGTGCAATAGTATTGTCAAAGCATCTGAGAGCAGCTTTGCACAATGTTTGAAGTTTTCAAAGTGGTGCTCCGTCTTATTTGGCATATTGTTTTTTTTTTTCAGTTTTACAGGTAATAATGTCTAATCCTAATTCTTGAGACCCTATCAGTATTGCCTCTGCTGTCCACTGTGTTCAGAGTAGTGCAATATTGCTAATAGGGTTTCAGGTTTTAGGTTGAACCCTCATTCAGATGGGCCACTAAATAAATGCCGACGTGTACAAACCGCAATCAACTCCCGATTTAAGTCTTCTGAATGCTGAAGAGTTATGATGTTTAGATCTGTGTCCTTGTAGTTCCAGAAAACAGAGGCTGATATAGAATATGTGGAAAAGCGGCTGAAATTTGACTTCATGGCCAATGCGCGAGAAGCAGGGACAGTTGAGGTACATTTGTATTAATTTGTTAATTTTAAATTCTGAGTCTGTCTTTCTAAATCTGTGATTATGTATTTCAGGGAAACCCTCTTCAGTTGCTGGAGAACTTGTCGGCAATCAAAGCACGGCATGCAGCCCTGTGCGCACAGGTGGAGGAGATCGAGATGGAACAGAAACGATCCATGGACTCAATACGAGCTCACCTGGACACCACAGTGCGGATGGTTAACCAGCTACAGAGCACAGCAGATGTGCAGGTATTCATTCAGTTGTACAACAACTGCCCTTATCTAACAAATCAAAGGGTCCATGTCCATCTTACTACACCACAGGCCACAAGTAGTTTCATGAGGTTTTTGGGTTCTGACTGTATGTGTGCTAATGGGAAATCTTGTGTTTAAGGTTCCACCACTGACCGAAGAAGAGCAAGAAGCAAGAGATGTTCTCTGCTCATCCCTTTCTGCGTTAAATGTAGAGGTTAGACATTTTGTAATGCTTTTTATTACCATAATTACACAACTACACTATCAATCAAATTTTGGGGTTGGTAATTATTATTATTATTTTTTTATATATATATATATATATATATATATATATATATATATATATATATATATATATATATATATATATATATATGCATACCAAGGCCTTATTTATTTGTTCAGATACAACCTAAATATTACAATTTAAAATTACTGTTTTCTAAGTTAATAAATTATGAAATCTAATTTATTCATGAATTTTCAACATCATTAATCTGTCACATGGTTCTTCAGAACTCATTCTAATGCTGATTTATTTATCAATGTTGAAAATAGTTATTCTGCTAAATATTTTTGTGATACAGTGATACTTTTTTTTTCAGAATTATTTGAATAAATCAACTTTTTATTAATATTATTTTAAATGGAAAGATTTTCTATTATTATCATTATTATAAGTCTCGACTGTCACTTTTTATAATTTTAAAGCATCCTTATACAATATGCGTTAATTTCCTTTAAAAAAAAAAAAGTGAAAAAAAATGACTGAACCAAAGTTTTAAACAGCTTGCATGTAACTGTTAAAATTAAGTAGTTTGTGACGTTTTGAGACAAAACCTACTTGGAGTTAGTAAATGTGTTTGCTTCTTTAGGCCATGCTGACAGAAGAGCCTCAAACTCAAGCACAGTCTGAATGTAAGGACAGAAGAAAACTATCAACATTTAAGCAGTTCTAACACTTGAACAATGTCAAAGATCATCAGCATCTGTGTGTGTGTGTGTCTCTCTCTCTCTCTCTATATATATATATATATATATATATATATATATATATATATATATATATATATATATATATATATATATATATATATATATAATTTTTTTTTCTTTTTTTTTTTTTTCTTTCTTGCAGCACAGAATATGTGTGAAGAGGTGTCTGAGGGGACATTTGAGACTGTCCCACGTAGTGTACGTAGTAACTTGAAACTGAATGACCTCAATACGTTCTATAAGCAGTTATCCGAGCACTTCTCAGATAAGAACAGGTTTGTCTTTTCATATTTGTGCAAAAACATCACCTTTATAATGCTGAGTCCTAATGTGATTAATAATTCACTGTAACTTAAGACAACTAAATGGTTTCTAAAACATTTGAATATTTTCATTCTTTTCTCTTCAGAGGGCCAATAAGCACTCAGAGGATGAAGAAGCTGAAGATGAAAGTCAGTGATTCTGCATTGAAGACCTTACAGCACCTTAAACTCATTGAGCTGGATAAAAAAGGACTTGTGTCATTGCTGGCAAAAGACTGAGAAACAGGGATGCAAATAAGACACACAAACCCCACCAAAACATGTAAATCCTCCAGTTCCTTCCACCAGTGTTGTAAAGTAAAACCCTTCTTACACTTTGATTGGATCAGCAATTTAGAACAGGACTGACAGTGGACTTGAAAACATTTCAAAAACATTGCTGTCTGCTCAAGAACTCCTCTGATAAAAAATAGAGTAATGAAATGACTTTTTCAACCAGGAAAACCAGCAGGATTTTAAAAACGAGTTTTAATTAGTAATTCATCTGTAAAAGGTTTCATTTCTGTTGGTAATATCTATACTGCTAATATAAGCAATAGGATATACACTACACTGTTTTCCTAAGGTCAAATGCATTCTTGTGCACCTGTTAGGATGGTTCTCCTGATCAGCTGCCTCAGTCTTCTCTCCCAGCTCGTTTATACATTCTACAGAAAGAAAACAAATATGGCTTCATCCAGTTAAAAACACTTCATTGGGCTTTTATGCTTGTATACTAACCCTTGAAAGGCGGCAAGAAAAATACTTTCCACGTACCTGCTGTCTCTATGTAGTCCCCTTCTGGACAGCCCAAGTCCTCTCTTACATCCCACTCTCTTTTTATGTCAGACTGAGACCCGCTAGACCAAATACAGATTAATGTTTAACATTATTTAAAGGGATAGTTCACCCAAATATGAAAATTCTGTCATTAATTACTCCCCATCATGTGGTTCCAACCCCGTAAGACCTTTGTTCATCTTCAGAACACAAATTAAGATATTTTTGATGAAATCCGAGAGCTTTCTCACCCTGCATATACAGCAATGCAACTGACACATTCAAGGCCCACAAAGGTAGTAAGGACATTTTTTTAAGTAGTCCATGTGACATCAGTGGGTCAACTGTAATTTTATGAAGTTACGAGAATACCTTTTGTGTGCAAACAAAACAAAAACTTTATTCAACAATTTATTTGCAGACAATTTATTTGTACAACGCATCCATAGAATAGAAGATACTGCTGTCAAACGTTTGACTGGGTTTACTTTATGCATCCACTAGATGGAGCTGTGCTAAAGGGAATGTCAGACAGACAGAGCGCCTTGATCCATATATAAAGCACTCCGGATTATAAGGCGCACTGTCGTTTTTTGAGAAAATTAAAGGCTTTTAAGTGCGCCTTATAGTGCGGAAAATACTGTACAACGCATCCATTTTTCTCTCAACCGCTTATTTTCACTGACATAACCAGCTGTGTTTATATGTAAACCTTGTGTCTTTTTGACAGCAACAGAACAGCACACAAATGAACTGTTTAACCAGCACATGCATATAATTTACTTTTGTGTTTTAAAATATGTGCAGAGTCCCGTAACTGTAACTCTAATGCTGAGTTAACTTTTGATGTGAATGAATGTCGCTTGGTACAGTATATTGAGACAGAGGAGCCAGAACTGCAACTGATAATATTTAATATTAGGGGCTTTACCTCTCAGCTACATCAAGGCTATGACTCCATAAGTTTGCATTACTATCCATATCAGCAGGGTTGACATCTGGATGCTGGTCTGAAAATAAAGAAGCACATTACTTCAATTCCTCATTTAAAATAATAATGAATTATAAAAACACAGCACCACTGTAGATCTGTCTCCCCATGTATCTGACATTGGTTTTCACCTCCACCCTTCCATCCTCTCTACAATGTCTTCAACATCAAACACCTTTCATCAGAGGACTCTTGCTCACACTGATGTTCAGAATCTGACAGGTCTTCACCTACTTCCTCTCCCTCCTCATCCACATCATTATTCTCTACAGGAAACATAAACAAACAGTTTGATTCTCACATCATGGCAAGTTAAGTTTTTGAAAATTATTGCAGTGAATGATAATCTGTCATACTAATAGGATGCTTTATCTCTTCAGTGGCCCCCTGGCTGGCTCCAGAGCTGGCAGTTGTGAACTCTGCATTACCACTGGAGGGAGAGTCTATTTCCTCCCTTCCATCCTTAGAGATGCTGATTAACACTGGAGACTGCAGGACGCTGGACACAGAGGCATTTGTCTAAAAAGAGAAGCAGGATATCAATAGAAGTGTTTTAGCTGTGATTATATTTATGCATAAATAAGATAATTGTACTTTTACTTTTATCAGAAATATTCTACAACAAAACAACAGCAATAAGCATTTGTATGAAATCTAAAGAAATTTTATTTTCTTTGAAATTGAAAAAGCTTGGAGTTGAGTCAGTTTGCATAAAACACATTACAAAAATATTGAAGATACTTGAAGGCTAGAGTTTGCCATCATATTATCCCAGTAGTAAAGATGACATTTAAAAGCGCATTTTAGAAATCAGAAATGCACCGATTTTGACATGGTGTGTACCATTTCTACAATACTGTGACACAGAAATGGAAGGTCAGCCTCGTGGAAGAGAGGTGAGGGTGTGGGGAAGAAGGGGAAGGAGGACATAACAGGGGAAGAGGAAGAAGAGGAAAGTACATAGGCGGATCCCTGATCCATGTTGTCAATCACGGTCTCACAATGGCTGAAGCTGTTCGAACTTCGAAGGGTGCAGACACATGTTGGGAGAACCACTGTAAATTCAATTATTCAAACATTTCGTCGGGAGAACAGGTGTGTGTATAAATGGACAGTTATTCAGCACTAAACAATCTGCACTGCACTACTGTCATTGTGTCATACATGAAGCTTGCAGTGGGACAAGAACTTTTCACTGTACATTTTTACATTTAGACGTACAGTGTTACAGTAAAGATTTGCCATACTTACTGTAAATTTACTCTGCACCACACAGGATTGCAAGAAAAACTTGCAGAGGTGGAAGTGGGCCCCTTTTTACTCCACAACAAGAGGAAGCCATTTGTGCAATGGTGATTGCAAGCAATGTCATAAGTTTGAGAGCAATACAAAGTGCTATTATAGAGGATGACAACATCTTTGGGAATATTGAATTGGTTTCAGTCGCTACAATTGATAGAGTGCTCAGGAGGTATGAAATGCGCATAAAACAATTGTACAATGTGCCATTTGAACAGAACAGCGACAGAGTGAAGGAACTCCGTCACCAGTAAGTACAGGTAAAACATGTATGTGTTCTATGCATATTCTGGGGTTCAGTGCTGTAAACCTTTTACTTTGTCGTGTCATGCACTACACTTACATGATAGTTCTGTGTATGTGGTGGCATATCTCCCTCCCTACTCACCATTCCTAAATCCAATAGAGGAGTTTTTCTCTTCCTGGAGGTGGAAGGTAGATGACCGGCATACACATACCCAAATGGCCCTGCTAGCGGCCATGGATGCAGCATGTGATGACATCACAGCAGAGTCCTGCATCACCACTCGAGGAGATACTTTCCTCGCTGCATTGCAAGAGATGATATTCGCTGTGATGTAGATGAAATTATGTGCCCAGATGGAGAGGAACGTCTGAATGTGCATGAATGATTACAGTACTATGTATGTTCAGTTCCAATATGTACTGCAATATTGTTTACAGTTGTGCACCGCTCTACCCAAAGGGAGTTTATGTTTGTTGTAAATAAAGGTGTATTTTATTCTTTTGCACAATGCTGTGAACAAATTAGAATTGCAAAGAGCATATGCAGTAAAAATGTGAAACATCCATATTCCGTGTCTTGTACTCCGTTACCTCACTAAATACAGTAATGTGGAACTGCTTTTTCAAATGGCTGTGCAAATAGTCTAAAGTGCTGTCTTGAGCATTTTCAGGTAGTGTCACCAAGATCTGCCTTTTTTGCATTGGAAAACATTGACCGAGTAAACCGTCATAATGACTATCTTGTTTATAAACAATGGTGTCAGGACTTTTCATCTTGATGACACTTTCACTGACATGAATACTTGCTTTTGAGGAATGACTTATCCATTTTTTAGCAAGTGACATGCTTTTGAAGGTTATCAACTAGGTTTTGTAGTTCGTACTAATTGTTTTGAGAACCGCATTAACTGTTGTGAAAATGTAAATATTTATATGAGAAATGCACCAAAGCGACTGAGGAAAAACTGTAAAAGTGCACATTAGAAATCAGATGCACCGATTGCAATTTTGGCCAATATTGAATAATATGTCTCAAATATAGTTAAAAGATATATATTAAAAAAAAACGTATAAATGTAAATTGCATATATATAGTTTATTATAACTACTTAGAAAATACTTTATTAATTACTTGATAAAACGTAACTCTCTGTGCAGACTGTATGGGATGAAGCACTGCCCCGTGGTGATGAGTCCAACAGGCTCTGGAGGTGAGGGAGGGGTTCGGTGCCAACCTGCACGTACTGAGGATGTGTCCTACGGCCTGTAATTAAACCGTGTTCACAATTAGACTGACCCGCACAACATATTGTGAATCTTGATTTGTGTTACATTCTTCTGATTCACTTTGTACCTTTTGGGCTGTGTGGGGTGCTGTTTACAGGGTGGATGTCCTCTGCTGAAAGGCATGGGCAGGGCTTCAGCTGACTCCACCCATTCTTTGTGATAGGCTGGTGAACAGGATATGCTGGAGAGGTCAGCAATCTCAGCCAGGTCTGGCAAACAACTGATCGAACAAAATTACCAAAACACAGATGACAAATGACCCATGCATTTAACGAAAGTGACAAAATACACTACCGTTTAAAATTTGGGGGTCATTAAGATGTTAATATTTTAAAAAGTAATATATACCTGTAATGGCAAGGCTAAATAATTCTGCATCATTACTCCAGTCTTTGGTGTCACATGGTCCTTTAGAAATAATTCTAATATGCTGATTTGCTGCTCAAGAAACCTTTCTCATTATTATCAACAATTGTGCTGCTTACATTTTTTGTGGAAACCTTGATACATTTTTTGGGGGGGGGGTTCTTTGATAAATAAAAAAGTGCAAAAGCACAGCATTTATTTGAAATAGGAATTTTTTTGTAACATTATAAATGCCTTTACTTTGCTAAAATATTTTAATAATATTGACTGTACTATTAATTCATATTATAAGTAATATAAAAAAAATGACAAAAGCAAAGAAAATTACTGAAAAAAGAACAAATTGAAAATATTAGGCTATAAATAATAAACATAAGGCTGATTCAAAATATTAAGAAAAACTATAATAGAATATAAAGATTAAAATAACACTGCTGACCCCAACATTTTTAACTTGTTAGAGAGTTAATAAAAAAGAACATTGTTATTACATTTAACTAAATTTGATCAGCCTTTACTAAGCTTTGTGTGAGATACTTTATTTCTTGTACCTGATGGTAGGAATGCACCTGCGCACAGGGGAAATAGATTCAGAATACTTTGAGTCCTCTTGAGCAAGATGGTATTCTAGATAATAATAAGGGTGACATAAAGGTTATTAAAAAAGACAAATGTTACCCACAAAGCTATAGCAATACAATGATTGCAGGCTGGTTTTCACCAGCCTGTTTCCCCTCTGCTGGAGATGAGCTGGATCGACAGACCTCCACTGTGACATCCAACTCGTCCTCTGAGCTCACTGACTGAGAAATAAAGGGTGGGGGAATTATGCCTCCTTTATTCTTCAAGCCATATGCCTAATCTTCTGATTTTATTGTGTTATTTAAAAGAGTATCCTTAAAATTGTCTCTTTTCACCTGAGAACGCTCTTCACCAGATGATGTGCAGATGGATGTGTTTAGGTGTGTAGAACATACTAGATTGCTGTGTCTGTGTACAGTCCGAACCATCTGAACTTCCCTCGTCCTTGTGCCACAACATACATTAAAGTGTACATATTTATCATTTTGATAGCATTTTGTTCTAGAAGTTCACCTATGATGTTAATCAAAGTTTAAGTCATGCAACAATCCTGATTTAATGTGAAAAAAATACATTACCTGGTACAAAAAATAAAGGTCACAGTTTATCACCTTTATTTGGCTCGCTGCCTCCAGCACTCCACTGGTCACATCGAAAGTGTGATTGATAGTGTGGTAATTTGTGCTCTCCTCACTATCAGTCTGAATACCTGGCATTAAATAGGATTTAATATAAAAAGAAAGATTTTGAATTTAATACGGGATTTAACCTAAATAAAGTACCTACTTCACCAACACCAACACCTGGTTAAAAATGAAAGATGATATTTAAAAACATGTGGCTAACCAAACAGTTGCATGAGATTGAACAAAATAAGGGTCAGTAAATTATAAATCTTCACTTTTAGGTGAACTATCCCTTTAACAGCAATTGCAGGCACAGCTCTACTGAACAGCTCTAAAACTCTTGAACAGTTGCTCCAGATCAGTGCTTTCCTGGGGGTCAGATTCCTGGTAGCTGTTACACTATGTCTATCCTGTAGGTGAAGCTGTTGCTCTCCTCCATCCTCACTGTCCCTGCTGCCAAAAGCACTCAAGAGTGACCCCAAACGCACACGTCATTAGGGCCACCATTTCACTAACCTCACCTGCACAACAGGTCACATGTCACCTCTTAGACAGTCTTTGAACTGGATAAATTGCACATGAAGATAATGAAAGGTGTGGCTGTTGTCTCTCACTGGTCCTTGAGGGTTTCGTCTGGAAATATTCTTCAAGACAAGATCGACCTGTGCTGTCTTTCTGGGTCTCAGACAACCCAAGTTGTACATATAATCTGAGAGAAAGAGATGTACTGCTTATTTTTTGTCATGTTATTGCCTATTTGTTCATATTTATCTTTCCTGTTGTTGCCACCCATCTATCATTCTTCTTTTCTATATGATTTATATTAGTCTTTTTCTGCTAATGCTCTTATACTGAGGTACCTCTCAGTCTTTTGACATCCTGTCTGTTGCTGTCCTCTTTTTGTTGGTTCAACTCTCTTCAAGTCCCTTTCCTTCTCCTGTAAGCAAAGCTTTTTCCTCATGTCCCTTTTCGAACGGTGGCCCCATAGCCTTCCCAACACCATCATTGCGCTCTTTCTCCATGTTCACGTTCTTCATCAGAGCATCCACCTCATCAAAGCATGGGGCGCCCAATCGGGATGCCTCCACATTATCCAGACTCTGCTCAGCTTGCTGTAGAACAACCTGAGACACTTTGGAGGTTGAGAACAATAGAGCCAGTATGCTTTGAGATAGAGTGGCTACTTGCCAGATTCGTGTCTGTATCACTATAGTTAGAACAAGGTGGCTCAGAAAGTGGGGTTTGATGGGTAGTTGGCCTTTCATGCAAAGCAGTGATGTCACTATGCGAAATATCTGAGTGGAAGTCATTAGTGTCTGTGGTGGACTCTTCTTCTCTGCTGATTCTTTTCAGGTGATGTTCCCGGATTTCACTGTGTACTGCGGCCCTGCACTGCTGATATACGAAGAAGAAAGAATAATACAATCAAACTATATTAATGTATTACATTACATTAATGTTCATATTTTCTATGCTCTAAAAGTTTCCCTAATGATGACCGGATGGAATTCTCACCAGATTTGTCTTGCTCTCTTGTCTGATTAATATCTGTATTCCATCCAGGGATGCTCTGAAGCACTGACCATGAGTGCCATCCACCTCTAGTCTTCTCGCTTCTAATCTACTGTTGTAGATTAGATTGCACCATTTACTCTCAGGATGATATAAATTACTCTCTTTATCTCAAAAAAACCTTGTACAATGTATCCTTAATAGTTTTACTTACTACTTTTAATTTTTTCTATCATGTCACCCGCCAACTTTTGAACAGTAGTGAACATTCAGCAAATAGAGCATATTACATGTGCACAGATGCATACTGATGAGATACAGTAACAGAATTAAACCAGTGTGCAAACCCTTATATGACAGCGATTGTAGCACAAATCTTGCAGGCCGCTGGTTCTATGATGGGCTCTGTGCTGGAGGCCTGTCTGCAGGAAGTGGTAATAAGCCTCAGACACAGCAGGGTTACCTAGCAGAGCCTGACTGTTCTCTACCGACCGGTTTATCCAGCGTGGGTCTGTGGAGCCCCATGGCACAGCATCTGCACAAAGCAGATAAAGCTTACAAGTTGCAAACTAGTAACACAAAACAAGATGTGTTACATAAGCTCTACAGTTTCCATCCCATGGATGAAGGTACCTGCAAAGATCTCCTGTAAAAGAGTGCACACACTATAGAGATCAGCTTTTGCTGTACATGTTCTACATCTAATCACTTCTGAAGCTGCCCAGTTGCAGGTTATGCAGGTACATCAACACCTCACACACCTGTAGCACCACTTATAATAGTTCAACCAGCGGTAGGAGAGGAAACTCATCCTGCTGCAGAGTGTGGAAATAAACAATGGACAGAGCTAAAATAACACCACTTCTCAGTCATTTACAAATCTTTTAGAAATTTTTCAAACATTACCCTTTGGTGCAGCACATTATACGGGGATCCCACATTTACTCTCTCGTAGACCAGCTTTGTGCTGTCCAGGTCAGCAGAGATACTCACAGCCATCAGCAGCAGCAGGTGCGGGTGAGACAGCTGACTGCACAGGACATAATAGTACCCATGACTACTGGACAGTGTATTAAGATAACAAATAACAACCCAGGAACAAATAACACAGGTTTTGAATTACTTGAGTAAATGATGACAACATTTTCATTTGGGGAGGGGGTGAGTATTTCATAATTCAAGTATTCCATTTCTGGGCATTTTGATAAAGTTAAAATCAACATGAAATTAAATTGGGTCTTAATAAATCTGTTGAAACAAAATTCAATGTTTCAATGCATATTCAATAAATGGTCATTGCTTGATCACAGTGTTTGTCTTGGTCAAACGTATGAAAGATCCACAGCTTGAACTAAGTCACCGTCACTTATCAAGAGTACAGAAGCAGCTAATCCCAGACTTAACCCTGGCTTCTCAAAGCATAACTGTAATGATTACAAAACAACATCGTAACAGCAGCTCAGTGTGATTAATAGCTGTCGGAGTGAAAGTATATTGTGTGTAGAAGTTTTACTATGCTAATGGGAAGGGGAATGTTCATTTTATAAGTCTTTATAATAGCAATCTAGAATTTAGAACATGTTTGTTCAAAATCATTTATGTATATTTAAAAAAATGTGATGTGGGTTCAGGTTTAATCTTCTAAAAATATTGGCAAGAGAGAAAAATTTTTTTAAACGAACCTTTCCATAGCCAAAACAATGCATCATCATATCACAGGCAGACATCTTATAACTTATGTTATTTTCATGAACGAGCCCAGATGACCTAAAGAGAAGGACACATCCGAACAATCAGAATTTTTACTTTCACTGTGTTGTATTTCTTTCTCTTTCTCTAAATGACACTATAACTAAAGGCTTGTGGACACTATACAACTTTAGCACACATTTTCCCCTTGATTTGTAAAGCCGTCAAGTGTTTTTATACCTAGTGTTTTAAAGTCTGTTGAGGTTTAAAAGTTGTGTAGTGTATTCCAGCAATGTTCACTGATAAAGATGAATGGCCAGAGAAGTACGGCAGATCTTACCAAGGTCGCAAGAGCTTGAGCAGGGATGGAGAGCTCAGCGGTGTCTTTGAGGTGGTCTGGGTGGTACACGCATCTCTGGGCAGATGTGTTTGCAATAACCTCTGCATTTGAGATTCGCATCTCTTCAGCAAGCATCTGTAGATAGGGAAGAACAAATGGTCTAAAGGTGTCTTTACACTGCAGAAACTGCATCTGCCATGACAAAGACACTGGTGCTGCATTTTATTCATACAGAACCATAGCGGCATGGATGGGAGTACTTCCATTATTACAGCGGCTGGTGGATATAAACATCACACATGAGATAATATGCTATTATCATAATCAAACCAGCTCCATTTGTGGTTATGGGAAGGTTTGGCCTTACTGATTTGGGTTGGCTCCATACTGTAGAAGTTTCTCTGCTACATAAGCAAAGCCAAGGAGAGACGCACAAAAAAGTGGTGTCTGTCCAAGGTGGTTCATGCTGTCAACTCCTACACCTATGGAAGATGTAATATGAAAAGCACTAATTAAACATGTACAATCATTTAAAATACGAATTGGATATGCCCCTGAATGATATAAGCAAACCTTTCTTGAGCACTTTCTCCACTTTTGCTTCTTTTTTTTCTGTGCAGTGTATCTGTGTATCTGTGCAGTAGAGCTGATAAACCTCCACCTTTCACAGTGCCCAATAGCACAGGACAGGGCATTGGCATAACCCCTGACATGATACAGATGTCCCATGTATCACATTAGAAAAGTAACCAGAGGTTTCTTCCTTACCTGAAAACTAGAATATGCTTGGTTTAATAACTTTAGCATATCATACCGATCTATACATGTTTGCTTTCAATTTTTTACGTACTAGTTACAGTTACAGTAAAATTAACAGTTGGCTTCAGTCAGAAAAAACTATTAATAGTTTCTGTGAATTTTGTTATAATCGGTTTGCGTGAGTTGTCTAATTTGCTGGTGCTCTGTTATTTAGTAGGCTATTGATCGACAAAATATAACATTTACAGTTTGTTTAAAGTTAGCAATGAATAAAAGTGTAAATAGTAAACATTTTTTATTTGCATCTAAAAAAAGTGAATCAGGGTGTTACTGTTGTAAATATACTAATTTTAGAAAAACGTTTGTAAACGGACAATCCCATTGTTTAGCCAGTAATCCACACACGCACACACAATTCGCCCTATGCATATTTTAAACGCTTCAAAAATTGCTGTGTAAACAAAGAAACGCCCATCAAATTATCGTTTGTGAAAAGAGATGTCACAAGACCTTTGTGTTTTTTCTGCAAGCATAAATTCCCCGTATTAATAATATAGAGCGAATTGATTGATTTGTACATATTTCTATTTAATATAGAATTTTATTAGGGACTTTTATTTTGGCTTGTCTGGTGACGACGGTGCTTCAGGACTCCTCAGTGCAAAGCTAATAATCCTAGAAATCAGCAGTGTGTGTGACACACATCCACTCTCTTTCTGCCTCTCTTCATCATACACGCCCAGGAGGATGAACAAACCCGTTAGAGAAGATGAAAACTGCACTTAATTCCACTTTTTAAACTCTTTTCTTTTCTGTGTGAGAATGCTCGGCTAATGTGATGGTAACGTGGCTCATCGACGCCGGGGGATTTTCAGGAACTTTTTTCACCTCGGATGCTCCGGTTCTAATGCTTGTCTTTAAAAAGCCAATGATTGTCTAACATAGATATTTGATGTATAATATTAAGTATAAATATATGTTTTTTAAATATCCAATATTTAAAATAATTGAAGCTGTTTGTGTCCGATAAGAGACAATTTAAGTTAACGTTATCTGGTTAAAATCTCGCAGATTTATTCACGGGCGGTTTACCGTGCACTGGCATGTTTTAAAAAATGTTGCTTAGTATGTAAGTAGTTGTTCAGGTGCTCTTATAATTTTAACATCTGATTTAATAATAGTATTTTGTGTTAAAATCTATTTATCTTACGCTGTCGGGCTGGTAGAAGAGAGATTTACGAAGATTTTCCACCCACCCTTCTGAACTTTCATTTTTCGCTGTTTTGTGAACGAGTTTTATTAGTCAATACTAGGAAGGAAACTGTCGTTATTGTGTTGGGATGCGGAAGGTAGAGGTGCAGGGCCGCTGGTAAACATGTTTAAGGTTTGAAGTGAATTGCTTCGTGATCATGTCGTCTACGGAGGGTGTTTTCTCCTGGGTGGGTGACTGGCAGTGGCTCTGCATGGTCACTCTCTTTCTGGCCTCTGTTGTCACTTTGATTATATACTTGGTGCTGTATTTTTCAAACCAACCTCCTGTTGAGAAAACACATCTCAGTCGTGTGGATTCAGAGGAGGCTGATGGGATTTTATGCTGGGTGCTCTCTCTGAAAAACTGGAAGAGTCAGTGGAGACGAGCTTGGTTAAGGAGCCTCAGTGAAGAAGCTAGGAGATCACAGGTTATATCTCTATATTGTTTATCTTTAAAATGGCAAACATAAGCTCTTATAATGTTGAATGTTACATATTTTTATATACATTTTTTAGCTATCTTATTGTGTTCCTTTTGGTAATTTGAAAAACCTCTTATTAGAGCGGGATTCAGCTAACATTTGAAGAAGATGGTGTTCAGTCATCAGAACTGGCTGTGGACCAGGTTTCAAGCTTTACAAAAACACCCGGTCAAAAGGTAAGGTCAAGCTTTGAACATTTATACACGCTAACCTATATGAGGAATCTGTTTGTTGCCAAACTCTTTATTATGTCTCCCTGCTTGCCTTCGTGAATTGTATATAGGTTTGAATGTTTTGAAGCAAAACAGGGTTATGAGTGTGACATTAGATTTCTCATTTTGACATGCAGGGTGCGTTTGACGATGCAGAAAAATGATTAGCAATGATTGACTGTTGAAGCTTGAGGATATTTAAAGTGACCAACTGTAAATCTTAGTCTTAGTCATAGTTGTATTCTTTTTGCAGAATGTCCTGTGTCAGGTGGTCGGAAACAAGCTGCAGTTTTCTCTCAGTGCTTTACCGAGCTCAGCGTCTTCAGAAACCCCCTTGAGATACAGTGTGAAGATATCTCCGCTTCGTCTCCAGGTAAACATGAGTGTTTATTCTGCTCTTAGTTTCACTTGAGGATGGTTGGGTAAACCCAAGTGCTTTGGCGGGACAAATTGTCAAACAAAACAGTCATTCTTTAAATGCCTCCGGGAATATTGACAATGGAGAGGCGGATAAACCAGTTTTTTTTTTTTTTTTGGAGTAGACAAACACCTTCTTTGATTCTAGGAAAGGCTGTCACATGTTTTGCCCTCAAAGTATATAGTCACATTGGGATAAATCAGCACAATGCTCATTTAGATTGAGTGGTGAGGGAAATGAGTCTTGTAAGGAAATGAAATCTAATCTAAAACAGGGATTAAACATTTTTTTTTTTTTACTATTTTATGTTTATTTTGATCTTTCATTTCAGTACAATCACAACACAATATACTTCAGTTTACATAATACTCATTACGATCACAAAGTGTTTTAACAAATACAGGTATGAACAATTACTAGGGATTAAACATTTTTATGATTTTGAAACCTGTGTGATGTAAAATTCTAAGAAATATTTCAGATTGTGCACTAATTCTCTGAAGTATCTGATCAAATATAAGTACATTCATGACCATGTGAAGTCAAAAGGTCAGATTTTGTTCCCGTTTCATAAAAAATATTAAAGAAATATACAGTAAATATTTATTATTATTATTGGCCTCATAATTTTGGACCCCCTCTGTATTATTTTAAAAATATGTATATACTATTAAAGTGTTTATTAATATTTAAAAAAATATATATCTCCAGTTTAATTGTAATGTGTCAGTTGTTTTTAGTTTTTAATGTTTAATGTTTCTGTATAGCTTTAATTACCTTTTTTTTATGTCCGTTTTAGTCATTGTAGTATGTAACCCTATTTATTTCAGTTAGCTGCCAATGTTACATTTCTAATTTAATTTAGTTTTTCTTCTAATATATTTTGTTTGTTTCAGCTACATTTCAGTTTCTGAAAATGTTTTTTATTAGGTTTAGTTAACAATAACACTGCTGAAATGTGTACAGTCACATAAAACCGGTAAGGATCAGAAATAAACCTGTAAGAGATAACGTTTCATGCAGTGTCCCGAATGTTTTTGATTTATAGGGTGTGCGACTCACTCTGCCGTTATATTCACCGCATAAGGCTAAGTGCCTCGGTCGCGAGTCCTGCCTTTATTTTAATCACCGGTAATATGTCTCTGCCTCAGAAACATGCTGGTACATCCTGCATAGAATTATTCATGGAAAAGCTTGTACCTCTTAGACAGGGAGTTTATTTAATATTGCGCTTCAAATGGCAGTAGAAATTAAGAGTACCATTTCAGTGTGCAGAGCTGCAGTCGTTGACAATGCATTGTGTTTAAAAGCTCACACAGGCTTTGCTCAATTGCATTACAGTTATTTTTAAACCAATAAGTTGCTCGACTCCTCATTGTCATGCCGATCCTGTTTTAGCCATAAGGGAATTGAGTGGCTAAATGCATTTCACCTGACGTTAAATCTTTCATTTCCTCGTATGCCTTCAGAATCCATTCTGTCATAGTGGGCTGTTTTTGTTCAAACAAATCAGAGAGCTAGATTGTAAATAGAACATTGGGCATGTGCCAAGTGTACATAGGGAATACTGGCTTTTCCAGGAGCATTTGTGTTTGTTTTCAGTTTGTCATTAAAACCTCTTTCTGGAGGAATCCTGGTGGTTACTGCATATTTTCTAGCTGTTTCTCCTACTGGTGAAGGCCGATTACTAGAAAGCTCTCAGTGGTTGTTAGAATGGCTTCGTAGGCTGAACAACAGTATATTTGGGGCTTTTGTTTTTGTTCTAGAGCTCAGTGCACTCTTGTGCCCACAGCCACACACAAGGTTGTGGAATAACACTTTTATTGTGATGGCATAGGGTCCAACTCGTGGCAGGGTTATAAGTTCTGTACGCAATTATCTTTTCCTTTTCAGATTGAAATAGATCGATTGAAGCTTTTCCTGTCTATATATAAATAGCACTGTATGTTATTGGTTAGCAGCATTTTCTAGTTCTTCTATCCTCTTCAGACTTTATAAATTCATGTGATTTAGAATTTAACGTATTGAGCATTGGCCTGGAATTTGGCATCCTGTCAATTATTTTTTTTTCCTACTCATTTCCCCCAAGTTTCTTCTTCAGAAATGTAAAGCAGTCACGCTTGGACACGACAGCCCATTCCTCTGTGTACGGTGGGCACTGCGGCTCAATGAGCTGTTGTGAATATGTGAATGCTCTGGACTCCTTTGTTTATTGTGCATTTGAAGTAGGCAGTGTTATGTTATCCTGGTGTAGTGTGGTGTGTTTCTGCCTCAGCTCGTGCCCAGCTCGTTCTCACTATAGTATTGGAAACTGGAAATATTTGGTCTACAAATTGTCTTAGATTTGCTTACATTATTCTTTTTTTTTGGAGTTTTAAATTTAAGCAATCCTGAAAAAAGTGCATAATGGTTTCTACAGAATTATTAAGCAGCACAACTTCTATCAACAATGATAAGAAGAAATGTCTCTTGACCATATTAAAATGATTTCTGGATGAAGACTGGAGTGATGGCTGCTGAAAATAGTTTTGCCATCAAAGGAATAAAATCCATTTTAAAATATATAAAATTGAAACATTTAATTAAAATTGTAATAGTATTTCAAAATCTTACTGTCATGTAAATACATTATTTAAATCTAAACTGATTCTTTTATATGTGTAATTTAATGCACAAATAAATGGAGAAATCCCTAAATGATTCATGTAAATTTATTCGAAAAAAATTGATGCTATTATTGTTTAACATGATGGTTAACGTTTAAATGTTATGTTTTGTTATTCCTGGCCTTTAAAAGCAAAAGACAATTGAGACTTCTATTAAATCATGTTAAAAAATATTGTAGGCTTTACAAGTTTGCACGCAGTGACTCGTGGTTTCCTGCTCTGATCAGCCTTTGTTTAATGTCTATGGTTGTAATGTTTGTGTGTGTGTGTGTATTGTTGCCACAGCTGGCCCTACGGATGAAAGAAGTGAACGAGGAGGTGGAGATTTCCTGGAGGGTGCTTCACCTGAACTCTGTAGATTTGCAGCTGACGCCAAGTTTTATGCAGGTTTGTTCACACATCAATCCACTCGAGATTGAAAAGATCATGATTAAATGCGGTTCTCATTGCACTCTCAATCGTTTGTAATTCTCAGTAGGTTTTTAAAGGGTGACTTCTGCTTATTTTTTCAGAAAGCACGTGACACTCAGTTTATGTTTCAGGGAGATTGTGAAAGTCTAAGTGAAGCCGCTGTGAAAGACATGCTCAGACAGGTCTTGAGTCGAACTCAAGCATCCGTTACTTTGAGCAGCCGCTCTGCAGATTCTGCAGAAGTCCAGGTACTACCCTGCACAAATGTGTGAACACTTATCGTATTAACATTAGCACTTAATCCTCACTTAAAACACTAATATCAACTTAATTTCAACCACATAGGCTAATAAATATATTTACGTAACAATCATTACATAACTTTGGAATTTGCTCAGAATGGAGAGAAAAACACAGAAAAGGATGTTGCTGTTTATGTTATATGATAATGTTTTATTTCCTCTGTCCTCTTTAACAGGAAGTAAGGAACAAGACCTCGCAGGTGACCTTACCCCCAAAGCCCCCGCGAGCTCATGAGTGGAAACTATTAGTGAAGAACATCCGGGTCACATGCAAACAGGAGGATGGTGCTGCAGGTCACTGAAACACACTCATAATTCGGAAGAATGCATGTTCTTCAAGTTCTCTTAAGTATCTAGCTAAATAATTTAGACATGTTTATAGAGTATGCAAACAACAAGTATTGATGATAAAGATGGATGATCCTGCATTTCAGCATATGAAAATAAAAGTTTTTAGCATTTTAATATTATTTTCTTCTTACGTGTGTATTTCAATCACTGGCAGCTTTTTGTGGTGGCCCGTTTCTTAATATATGGTCACATGACACAGATTCTCTTCCCTTCCCTGAGATCCCATGTGTCTTGTTGTTCATTAGATGGAGTCTGTACACACCACAGTCCTCAGCTAATGTTTTTATGTTGCTTGGATCGAAGAAATCAAGCCAATTATTTGGAAGAGATTTTGTTGTGGGCACAAAAGTGCAGGCTACACTTCCGAAAAAGCACCGCCCCTGCAACTTATTCAGTTAACTGCCTGTGTTTCCCTCAATCAGGATGTCCCTTCAGTTCGGAAATCATTTCCGGAAGTGGTCTAATAGTCCTGCTGCTCTCCAGCCAAGTCACTTTTATAGCCCAGCAAGCACTTAACGGAGACAACTGGCATCTCATCCATTTTATGCATAATTAATTTTGGCAAAGAGCGTTTTCTGCATTAGTCAGTCATTTAGCTTGATTTAGCTTGAACAGATCTCTTCTCTTTGTTTTTGGCTCAAATGTCTTGTTTTATTTGTATGTACATTAGCAAATTGGTCTTCTTTTGGAAGGTAAAAAGCTGTTTCTATTCTGGTTTCAGGCGGCATGGATCCCCAGTGTATCCTCCAATTGGATGATCCTCCTCAGAAGATCACCAGTTCAGTCTTGACTAACACATGCACCCCAGCCTGGGACCAGCCCTTTATATTGTGAGTTCAGGTCCACCTCCATTTCCTCCCTCCTCAGCTGCTCCTGCAAACTTCATTTATACCCATTAAATTAATGTTTTTATTTTTAACCTTTTTGCCACTTTCATAGGAAAGTACAGTAGAGGTAGGACAGGGAACTACTGGGAGAGAAAGGGGAGACGTGATGGGGGGAATAAAAGTAAATCGGCACATGTTGGGACGGCACTACCTGTTTAGCTGGGAAACCTGTTTGAAAACAATCACAGTTGTTTGTGCTCTTCTGTTTAGCAATGCTAATAGCATAGATATTATTATTATTAATACAAATTTTATTTGTTTGTTTGTATGTTTACACTTTATATATGTTATATTTTATATGTGGTTTAACTCAAAACCATGATCAACATCGTCAACTCAAGAAATCCCAAAGTATAAAATCAGCCAGCATTTCCTAAGATTTAGACTATAAAATGTTTGTAGTTTGTCAGCTTTGCGTCATCCTCCAATCTTTCTGCATGGGAATACCGCATGATTTATTTCATCTCTTGCCTTTGTCTGTTTTTGCAGTGAGCTTAGCGGACGGTCAAAAGAGCTGAATATTCAGGTTTTGGATAACGGCAAGCCTCGGGAGAGTAAGTCCACATGACCGAAAATAAACCAGCTTAACAGCATTAATACAGAATAGTGATATCCATTAATCTGGGTCTGCAGAAGCTTGAAGGTCATCTGTGAATTTTAATCTACTTTCAGTCATCTGTCACTCTAAATTATGAAATGGCTTCAAAAATGCTTTAAGTGGTAGATTCAGTGAGCGAATAGAAAGTTACTTTTGTAATATCTTGATTTTAACAAACACGTGACAGCCGATATTACCTCATTTCACTAGCCTTTCACCCTGATTTCTTAACAGCTTGTGTGAAATGTGTTTGTCTGTCACTTTTTCCTTCCTTAACAAAAGACATTGATCAAATAATAATATGCATTACTTTGATTTGATCAGGCATCACTCTCTCTTTTCCTCCCAGCTGCTTTGTTAGGGCAGGTATCTGTGCCTTTTGATCTAGTGAAGAAACACCCCAAAGGTCAACAGACCTTTTCACTCATGGTCAAAGATCAAGTGACTGGGTCACTAACTACTGAGGTAAAATATCTCATCATGATACAGCATAACTAGATATTAATCACATTTTAGACTTAATTCTCATTGATATGTCATTTTTTCTATTTTAACTGCATTTACATTTCATAATGGTCATAAGTTGGTTCACGTTCAGTTAATTTAAGGCTAAAGAGTGTCATCTTTTTCTTACAATGCCCTATCCTAGCTTAATGTACAAAAAGACATATATATATATTTCTGTGTAGTTCACCTACCTGGAGCCCAGCGAGGTACGTAGTTGGCAGACGCCCACGCCGGCCCCTACTAAGAGAGTGGAGATGGACCGCACTGTGATGCCCTGTGGCACCATTGTTACCACTGTCACTGCTGTGAGGAGCAAACCAGGACGACCTTTAGCACCTGGTATCTTCCATTGGCCTTTGATTCAGTTGTTGATTTTGAGGAAGGCAATCTTATTGTTTTATGGGTATTAAAAATCTATTAAACGTTTTTCATGTTTTAAAAATCCCTCTTACAGAATCCAGATCGCCTTCTAAAAACAAGCTGGCGGAGAGAAGGGTGTCGGAGCAGACATCATTACTTGGAGCCAAAGTTAGCAAAGCCCTGTCATCATCAGATACAGGTGGGGTTTCCAGTAAATCTTGTTTCCACTTTCTACACCACAAGTGATCATCAGTGGTCCTGCTGCAAGAATAAGTTCAAAATGCCACATCAGTAATAGATTACGTTCAGCGTTTGAACACTCTTTTTCTTTCCTTCCTGTACAGAGTTATTGATCTTAAACGGGACCGACCCTGTAGCCGAGGCTGCCATCAGACAGCTTCACGAGTCGGCAAAACAGAAGCTCAAATCTCCTGTCAAAAAGAGCACCATCATCATCTCAGGAGTGGCCAAGGTACAGAAAAAAACAACTCCGAGACCAACATTTATGCATGTACAATAGATTGGTACCATATCAGTTACTTGTTGTATATTTGTACTGATAGTTATTGTATATTTAATTGGGTGTTCTTTTCACTTTTTACATTTTCATTACCTTTACTAAGTTCTTTTTTTTAAATAATAATAATTTAATAACACTTGTTAAATGTAATATTTAGCAAATATCAATTTTTATACTGTACGTTATAACTTTACATTGCCCAAATTGACTTGTAGCATTTAAAAAAAAAAAACTAATTTTGGTTTAAAAAAAAACAACAACAAAAAAAAAATATTTCTACAAAATGGTGCAAAATTTATGTCACAATGTTACATCATATAACAAGTTAGTTTCTAATTCGGGCTTTACTATTAACCTCCTCTCTAGGCCCCTCTGACACAGGATGAGGAGATGAGTCTGATGGCAGGATATGCAGCTGCGATGGACGCTTCAATGTCCGAGGCATCAGAGGGCACCAGCAGCGAAGTGTTTCCATCAGAAACCGTGGCAGAACCCAGCGTTCTCGAACCCATGGAGTCTCTGGCTGGTGCGAATGGCACAGACCACATGGAGGACTGGGAGAGCCAGGCCGGAGAGGACCCGGATGAAGATAAAACGTCTCTGTCCCTCTGTATCTCTGAAACGGATTCCAAAAAAGAAAAAGGTGAGGGGGGAAAAGGGGGGATGAACTTTGAGCTCTATGTGAATGAACAGCAACAACATTCAGAATATGCTGAGGTTTTAAGTTTGTATTTAACCTGTTTACACCTTCAAACCACATAAGTGTTTTACTGAGTTATAAATCTGATCACAGCATGTGAAAAACAAGGTCAATGGCCTGCATTTACTGTACATTGCCGTTCAAAATTTGTGAGAAACTGTGATACATTCAGTGAAAAGAGCAGTATTTATTTTAACCAGAACTCTTGTATCATAAATGTCTTTACTGTCACTTTATCCATTTAATATCTATTTAATAGTATCAATTTAATGCTAATTTCTACAAACTCCACAGGACTGAAAAGTAGTTTGAGTTGTCACTTGAGTTGCTTAATATGAACAAACTTTGACACGAGGGAAATATTTCTATCAAAATTGAGTCTGTTAGTGGGATGCCACAGCTCAAATGATTACAAAATGTTCTTACTTTTATGTCTGATATGAATGTTACAGCACTGGCTAGAGTCTTTCTGTCTGTACTTCTGAAATTCGATGACACCCACATTCTTTTTTTGTCATCTTTACCTCTCCCTTATCACTTTGTGTGTGTTTTTTTTTTTTTTTTTTTTTTTTTTTTTTTGCTATCTTAAAGTGGAAACCTGTGCTAACCAGACTTTATTGCTGGCAGAGTAAGTGACCTCTTGAGAAGTCTATAATAGTAAAAGTATGTAGACTTCCCTGTGAAATGGTTAACAAACCCTTTAATAAAAGCCAGTCCATGCTCCAGCTTTCATCATGATAATAAGTTTATTAGCCTGTATTTAAGTAACGTGGATGAATTCATTCTTGACTTTTGGACATGGAGAAAGATTTGACATGCCATTTGGCTTCTCAAATCTTTGGAGGCATCCCTTAGTTTTATTTTTGTGCTGTTGAACCTTTTCATCATTGGCCCATTGAAATGTTTGGCTGATAACTTGCCCAAGCAGCGTAAAACAATCCTGAAGTTTAACCATGCAGAACTTCTAAGCTGGTGTTTATACTGCTTTCATTCTAAAAACAAGCACTTTAGATTTCGTTTGCGCACTTTATTTTAGTAGTGTGCTTTTGTGTATTGTAGTAGCATCTTTCAGAGCTGAAAAAGTTGGGCTGATATGAGTAATATTCAAATTGCGTCAGAATTCCCACACATCTGCTGTGCCTTCATGGGGGTCAACAAAATCGAAAGAATGTTTGATTTCTAATTTGACGGTTTTGGTTACTGTTGATCTGAGTGTGGAGTTTGACCTCCAGGTTGGCTCAGTGAAATATGTTGGGGAGCCTGTCTGATTATTTTCATCTCTCTTTGGTGCCCCCTGTAGGCAGCTTCCTGCACAAGAGTGCCAAGCTATTTTTCAGGCGGCGACATCAACGAAAGGAGCCTGGAATGAGCCAGTCCCACAATGACCTGCAGTACTTGGAGCATCCCGAGGCGGCCATGATGGGCGACAGGGAAAAGAGGACGGCCACCTTCAGGCGTATCATCAACCGCAAGCTTCTACCCAGAAGCAAGAGCAAAGCCAACGGCACAGTGAGAGAACCGCCCACATGAACTGCCCACTCCGTCGCCTTCATCAAAACTAAAAGCTTCATCTTTCGAACATCCTCCCTATCACATTCACTCTAGTAACTTTACTGCAAGCCATTGCTTGCTTCTGGGCCATATTTGCCTAAACTTCTGCGTAGCAACAATCACTCTCATTAACTCCTTATTAACACCATCATTCAGATTTTCTGAAAACCTATTCCATTATTCAGACATCTCAGCTTGGTTCTTCTTGATTAGCTCTATGAAGTCCATCTGACGGACGCTAGATTCATTTCTCCATCCATGTGGAGGGACATTAGGGACACTTTCCCTACTTAACGGATCTGTCCACACCTTTCACCTTCATCTTTGAACTTTGTGCATGGAAGTTTATGCAAGAAAGTTTACAAAACTTCATCCAAATGAGCACTGGCTCTCTTCATCACTCCAAATGACTCGGTGTCATTTAACCTTATGCAAATATTGATCTTCGTACAAATGATTTTCTGCGTTTGTGGCCTTCTAACCAAAGCTGGATTTGAGGACAAGCCTTTCTCGCCATCTTCCTGAGCTTCTGTAGCCTCTGGAAACCCTCTGGCGACATGATGGATCCTGGAATATCAGACAAGGGAAAACCATTGTTCTGCTTTGCACTTATTTATATGCTCCGAACTCATTCCAGATGCATTTGCAGGGATGTGCAGTGAATTCTGTGGGGTTTGGTCGTGAACCTGCTTTATAAAAAATGATGTGAAAGACTCTCTTGATGTGAATTGAATATGAGAGTTAGTTGTTAGGGAGACAAATCTGCAGTTCCACCGAATTTGACTGAATAGTGAGATTTATTTTCAAAAAGAAACATTTTCAAACTGACTATAACGTTTAAAATGTTCTGGTTTGGCACTGATGTGTTCACTTTAAAACAGGTTTGGTGTTTTAATCATCTTTTAATTTCTAAATATTCAAACAGAGATGGGGAAAATATTAATACATTATTTAATTTTAAATATTTTCCTTTTATTCAAACATTATTCAATGTACTGTGTAATTAATGTGTAAACATGTCTATGACCCCCACCCCCCCTCCCCCTTTTTTTTCTTCCACAGTCATTACATCATGCCTCACATGTAAAGAAAAGTATGTTAATTGTACCAAAGGTTTTTAACACTAAGCAAGGGCATTTTTTACCATAGAGAAAGACCAGAAGTCATGAGAATTTAGCTATTCAATATGCTCATGATTTATTTTTTTTAAGTGTGGTGTCTTCTGTTACCTGAAATGTTGGCTGTGAATGCAAGCCCGTTTGTATTTTGGACTTCAACTGTTGAGCCTGTGTGGAGAACTGCAGTGGATTTGTGCTTTGGAAGATTCAGTAACAGGTTCACTTTGACATTTACTTGACCTGAAGCTGCAGATGTAGAAGAAACCTGAATGTTGCCAAAAAAGAAACCTCAGCAGTCTGGTTGATATATATGTATTCTGGGAGGACTACTGTTTTTTGTTTTTTTCTATTTTTGTCTGTGTGGTGTGTTGTCATTTGTGCCCTGGCTGTTAACAATTCATTGTATTTCTAATAGTCAAAAAATGAAAGAGGTATTGTCCAGTGAAATGGAAGGAGGCACATGAAGATTTAATTTTTGTCCTGCTTGTTTGACCAGCCAGAGGTGATCCAGACATTAAATGAAATCTAGCACATCAGTCCTCTGTATATGCATATCATAATATATCCATGTGCATTAAAGAATTCCTCGTTAACGTCAGTCATCTGTGCTTTCTCTTGGAGTCTGGTTGACATCCTTAACCAGAAGGACCTTAGAAATTGCTGTTGTGAATGATAATTGTGTCATTGCTCACCATAAAACATTTACCTGACATATTAAGATTGCTCATGTGCAGTAAAAACTTAAAACCCTAAAGTCCTAAAACCCCCTAGAATTCTCTTATCAGCTTTTAAGAATGGTGTTTTGCTATTTATGAGTAAAAGTCTGTCATTACTTGAAGAAACTTGTTTTGTTCTAAAACAAAGTACATATGGATATACTACTATGATGTGCATTTTAAAACACATGGAAAAGGTGTTACTAATTAAAGACTACATCTTTTGTAGTCTTTATATTTAAAAAAAAAAAATCACATTTGATGTATGAATCTGTATATGTGTTAAAGTTTTTTTACGTAATGAACTTTCCTTACTCTTCAAACCTAATAATTAGCTCCACAATTAGCCTTCAAATTGACGTAATGACTGAACGGCTCTATTATGGCGAAGTGACAAATACTTTGATGTGTCAGACTGTGATCTGCAGGGATTCTGTTCATCAATATATCTTTATTGGTTTAAGCAATAAATAGTGACTGAACTCTTCTGTGTAAACGTTTTGCAGTTTTTGGCCTTCAAAATTCATATATTCAGATATTTTCTATCTGCTTGAAGTCATTTACATAATTAATCAGTTGGAATATTTAATGAAAATCGTACATGGTACGGTGTTTGTGGAATAACTACACTTCCCATAATCCCCGTTCGTGGGTCTTATTTCCGGTCCTGCGCGGTTTCTGGAGCGGATTGGAACCCGGAGTCAGGATTCAGTAAATGTGTAGACGTTTGGAAAACAGGTAATGACTTTATGCTAAGCTTGTGAGGTATTTATATTCAAACGCATTGAGGAAAATGGCCAAATGAACCTAATTCACGGGTGCAGGAGCAATGAAAAGTGTGAGCGGAGTGAGTTTCTCGTGTTTTGGGTTTTCAAACGCTCTGGCTCCAGATGAGCGCTGCGTCTCCGTTCCATCCGCCATGCCGATTGTTCTTTGTTACATTTTGCATTGCTGAAAGAGCGAGCGCAGCCTGAGATCCGAGTTAAAACCCGGCTACAGTTTGAAATCTTCCCAAATCATGGAGTTTCTCCGTGTTGTACTCTTTCCCTGGCTTCTGCTGCTTACGGGCGTTTCATGCGCGGACTGCTGGCGTTGATAAAGAGCGTCATTTGTTGTTATTGTTGATCTTGAGAGCATTAACAAAATCTGTTCCACTGTAATAGGTTCAGCTGACTGACAGCAATGCACCGAACACAAAATTATAATGGAAAAGTGCATTTGAATGTGTTTTTACAACGTGTTGGCATTAAGACTTTACGGATTTACATTTATATAATGTATTATTTACTATAATCTTCTCTTAATACATACTAGACGTGCATATTTTTAGCCCAGATTTACAAAGATATATTAAAAATATATTAAACCCCAAGTTATTACAAACTTTATGTGGTTTCATTTTAATACTAAATATAAAAAAATAAAAATCTAGATTGTGTCATTTTAAAACGGTTTTATTTAAGTCTTAAGAAGTAATATTTAAGTGATAAGAAGTAATTCAGTAATTAGTGAATGGTTACAAAACCTGGTATGTTTTGTCATTAAAAAAAATAAAAAAAAGATTTAGCATTTCTTCAAAATGTGTCAAATCAACATGAACACAAGTCTGCATTATATACATTTTAAATATTTGAATGTAACATCTTAGATTCATATTTAAAATCTAAATATAATTAGGGTACTAATCTACTTTTAATTAACAATTCATGTAATTAGAATTATTCAGTCCTATTTTTTTATTGGCCAAAGTGTCATAGGGACACCATGCCACCAATTAATTGAATGATAAAATTGTTACAGCTGTTAAAACTAATGTACAAATTTTGTGCATCATCTGTAGGGTGTCAGAATGGCAGAGCAGACACCAGATGAGTTTATTTGTAAGTATGCAACTATAATCTCACGCGTACACAAATATGCATGCAACATCATTGTAGTATTGCAGTATTGTATCCTCATTGCCACTGTAAAGCTTTTTTGCGGTGTCTTTGTATTATTAAAGAACATGGCATAATATGTGCATGTGACTGTTCTTCCTGCAGGGTGTGAGGACTGCGGGCAGCACCATGATTCTGAGTGTCCTGAGCTGGGGCCTGTCATCACAGTGAAGGACTCGTTTGTTCTGAGTCGGGCACGGTGAGCGGACATGGGAGGTTTTCTGGCCAGATACTCTCATATATTGACACTGTCTTGTTTTACCACCAGTGTTTTATGACAATAACAGTAAAACAAAAACAACAATGGAACAATGCAAACTTTTAAATAATACTTAACATCATTATTGTCCATGCTCCAGATCGTCTTTACCAGACAGCTTGGAGATCAGGTTAGCTGAGAAGGGGAAAGAAGGTGTGTTTGTGCTTCGATGGCTGGTAAAGCGGACTCAGTTTGGCCCTTTTGAGGCCAAGAGGGTTCCAAGCCTTCAAACTGAGGGGGCGTTTCCTTTAAAGGTAAACAATAGACCATCAATATGCCACCAGTATCCAAATAGACCTATACTTAATGTTTTCTCTATTGTATATCTTAGGTATTTCAAAAGGACGGCGCAGTGGTGTGTTTTGACATGTCCAATGAAGACGACTGTAACTGGATGATGTTGGTTCGACCCGCCACAGACCACAAACAGCAGAATCTGACAGCGTACCAGCAAGATGATGATGTTTACTTTAATACATCACAGGTGGATATTCATAGCACTGTGGTTATATAGTGAGGACGGATACAGCTATGTTATCAACACTGATAAATAATGAACAGCTTAGTTTATTGTGGTGTGTGATTTAATTTCAAATGCTTATTCACTTTGATTGTTCTCTCTTTTTTGTTCCGTCTCAGGATGTCCTGCCCGGAACAGAGCTTAGAGTCTGGTATGGAGCTTTTTATGCCAAAAAAATGGATCGGACAGTTCTTAGGCTACCTGTACTTCCACCTCCACCAGGTATGCTGTAAAGTCTGTGCAATGCGCAGTATGCTTCTGTTGGATGAAGGACTTCATCCTTTTGCGTCTTCAGAAATGGTGTCCAACAAATCTGGAGTCCCTCCAGTAAAGGGGCCACCAACAGAGACCCTTCGAGACCCGAACCAGCTGCTTTGCCAAACCCTAGCACTTTCCACAGACCCCCCTGTCCAACAGGTTTCAGAGGCGTTATCTCAAAACAACACCGCTAAAATTGCCCCCACCCTGTCCGAGCCAACCAGAAAGCAAGGAAGGCCACGACGCACAAAAGCACAGAAACCTATGCCGAGTGGAACAGCTGATTCTAGTCAAGGTCAGGTAGGACTTGTTGAGGTACATTTATTGAAAGCACAAAGTAACCCTTGAAAGACTGTTTGAATGGGCTGTATTCGTTCACCTCCCATCTAGAAGAAGCCCCTGTTTTTGTGTCCGGTGAACTGCCTCTCAGTACTGTGGCTTCTGATGTTCCCCTGTCTGTGCTGGATGTCCAAGAGGTGGTTGCCAGAGATGGCCCACCACTCAAAACATCTCGGGTGACACGCTCCCCCATTTCCTCTGTGAAGTAAGGACAACTTTTACAATTCATTTCTGTCACATCCTCTGTGTTTTAAAGCACATACACTATTGTTTAAAAGTTGGGGCTTGTTCCTTTTCTTAAGACATTCAGCAGGGATGCATTCAAAGATTCAAAAGGGACAAAAAAGACATTTATAAATTGACAAAATATTTCTATTTCAAATAAACACTGTTCCTTTGATGTTAGCTCTACTGTACTACTCTGAATTTCTGAAGGATCGAGTGACACTAAAGACTGAAGTAATGCTGCTTTGCATGACAGGAATAAGTTTTATATTAAAATATACTACTATAATAGAATATAGTTTGTAATTATATTTCGCAATATTGATTTTTGATCAGATATATGCAGCCTTGGTGAGCATAAACGACTCCTTTCAAAAACATTAAAGAATCTTAGTGACCCCAAGCTTTTGAACAATAGTGTAATTTCGCTTTTTTGTTCATGAATCAATGTTTTATCTTATTTGTCTGTTAGACCTGGTATGAGGAAGCGATCTCTGCGTCAGGGAGGCGATCATAAAAGAGTTTACCAGTGCTGCCTCTGCAGTAAGGTGTTTCAGAACAGCAGCAACCTCAACCGACACATCCGGTCCCACGGTAACTCTCCCAGCATCCTGAGAAAGGACTTCTCACACACCATCTGATGTGCCATATGCTGAATAATATTCTCATATGCTTTATTGGTCATCGAAACTCTTTACTTCGTTTACAGGCGATAAATGTTTTAAGTGTGATGAGTGTGACAAGATGTTCAGTCGAAAGGAGAGTCTCAAACAGCATATATCGTACAAACACAGCAAGAATGAGGTATGGTGTGTCTTTTAACCATATTTATTTGAAATAGAATATTTTTGTAACAGTGTAAACTTTTATATAATAACTTTAACATCATTATTGTCCAGGTAAGGTGCGTTTTTTTTTTTTTTTTTACCATGAACCTCTTATTTATTGATTTAATAAAATAACATATTAAAGTATGGCTAGATGCATTCATTTTAGATGAATCTGTGTGTTTTTGTATTTTGTATTTGTATATGTTCTCTTAGTCTGATATAGAGTACAGATACAAATGTTCAACCTGTGGGAAATCTTTCAGAGTGGAAAATGCCTTAAGATTTCATAACTGCAGGACAGGTAAAGAATAAGTTTCATTTAAATTACATTACATTGATTCAATCATTTTATCAAAATATTGCATGATAAATTCAGTTTTAGATTTACGACAGTTATTCAAAACCATAAATGAGCACAAATAATAATAATAATTATTAATGAAGTGTAATATATATATATATATATATATATATATATATATATATATATATATATAATATTAATTATTGGTCAATTTATAAATTAAATGTATTGCATATTATGTAATTAAGTAAATAAAAAGTTCTTAACCCTTTTTACAATTCAAGGTTTTTATATGACTTGAGTATTAATACACAATTTAGAAATATATTTTCCAAATGCATTGTATAAATGAAGACAATAGGTATTTGACAGCATGCACAATATCTGTTTCATATGTTCTCCTCTTTTTTGCAGATGACAAAACGTTCCAGTGTGAGATATGCTCAAGGTTTTTCTCCACTAACAGTAATTTGTCCAAGCACAAAAAGAAACATGGAGAGAAACTCTATGCGTGTGAAATCTGCAATAAGTTGTTCTACCGCAAAGATGTCATGCAGGACCACCAGAGGCGGCATGTTGGTGAGTTATTGAGATTCGCTGCTTCCAGGGGCGGATTGGCCATCTGGCAATTTTGGCTAATGCCAGAGGGGCCGGACCATTTTGTTTACTGTGGGCCGGTCGGATTTGTAAAAATATATATAAATAAATAAAAATGTATGGGCCAACAGCGCATACGATTTTTATCGCTTGCACAATTTCACTTTTGTTAATAATAAATTGAATAATCATAAATATTAAGCAATTGGGGCGAGATGGGCCGACCGAACCTCTTAGAGGTTATTGGACGTTCAGTCAAAATCAAGCACATCATCAGAGAGAGTGCAAAACAAGTTCATTTTGAGTAAAAGCAAAAATAAACATAAAAAAGTCAGTAAAAGCTAGGGAATTGACTGTATAAAAAAGCAAAGGCAGGGCAGAAAAACTTTGAAAAAGGGCTCTTAAGTCCTGCTAAATGCATAAAAATTAACCAAATTCTTTTCAAAAGGTTTAAATTCGACCGATGCAGCGGAGGACAGTAGTGCCGCAGAGGTAAGAAGAAAACCGTAAATGGTAAACAGTAGCTCCAATGTGTTTTTTTGTTTTTGTTTGTTTGTATTTTGACAGTAGCCTACATTGTATTAAATAGTTGTAAGCTTAGCGTAGAACACCGGTATATTTGAAAATGTCATTGCTTTGTGATAATTGGTTACAAATGTTAGCTAGCCTGTTACTGAATTGCATGATGGAAATATCCTCAGATTCTTTTTCTTTTGTTTTTACTGTATGTGTTAATTTGTTGTAATCGTGTGTTTTTTAAAAAGTGGATGGGGTTGTGTGGGTGTGTTAATGTGGGCCGGTGTGGCTACAGTGCCAGGGCTGAATTTTTATTTTTTTTCCAGTCCGCCCCTGGCTGCTTCAATTCATTTATTTAATTGTAATACTTCAAATAAATCAAGGACACACTTCATGCATATGTCAAATATTTATGACGTATTTCTGAAATAAATAAAAAAGTCAGGTAAAGTCTGTTTTGCTAATCAGTAAATAAGTACAAACACTAAACAGATGGTTCCTGTACAACCGTTCTCTGTTTCTAGGCCCGATTAACTTTCTTTGCTCTTCGCTTTAAGCAAAGATCATCACCCATTATGTCACTTCCTCTGTGCACTAATGGCTTCCACGACCCATTGCTTTTCCACAGGCCCAAAGAACATGAAACGAGAGGAGCTTGAAGCGAATGGGGAGGAGGGAAGCAAATACAGGAAGGAGCCTTCGGCATGTCCCATTTGTGGAAAGGTGGCTATTCTATATCAGTGACACCAAATATGTTGATATCAGATCTGTGCTAAACTGAATTGAAAAAAAGAAATAACTTTATATTCAAGGTGTTTTCCTGTCGGAGTAACATGAACAAACACTTACTAACCCACGGGGACAAGAAATACACCTGTGAGATCTGTGGCCGCAAGTTCTTCCGTGTGGATGTGCTGAGAGATCACATTCATGTGCACTTTAAGGTGAGGAATAGTGGCGTGCAAAACAGTTTTCTCATGTTCAAGGAGTTGGTGGGTTGTCTGAATGACTAGTCAGCCTGAAGGAACTGCTGAATAAAGAAGATCCACCGCTGTCAAAAACATTATAGTTAAAGGGCGTTCACATGCTTGAATGGAAGAGATGGAATTTAAATTGGTGATTTATTTGTGATGTTGTACTCTAATTGAGTTCCAAAATGCCTATTTTTCTCAGGACATCGCTTTAATGGATGAGCAGGAGAGAGAGGACTTCATTAAGAAGATTGGCATCTCTATGGAGGAGGGTGATGAGAGCTCTGATGAGGAAGAGGAGAAGAACGATCCTGATCATCACAAATACAGCTGCAAGAAATGTCAAGTAAACTCTCGTTATCGATTAAATATGGTGTCTGTTCTAACATCATGAAATTTACAGCGTTTTGACGATAATGTTTTTGTAACTAAGTAATGGTCATTTCATTTACAGTAAAGATCTAAGTTAAAATATTCAGTGTATGTTTTGCTATTTATTAATTTTCATTTATATGCACAAATATAGAAGCAATAAATAGTAATACACGGCTATTTTTACCGATATATATTTCCACATTTTTATGTATTTTAAAATGCATTTAAAAAAATACCCTTGTAAAGTTTTCCAAGTAGATTTTTTTTGTGTTGCCACAAATAGTAAAATCACTTCTTTGAAATTTAATTGATTCACAAACCCTTTAAATGGCTAAATAATGTAACGATCTACTGTGTTGTTAATGATGTTGCTTAATTTTATATTCCCATAAACATTCTCCCTCTCTTTTCACCATCCTTCATCAGATGACATTCGCCAAGGGTCGTGACTACTTGAGACACACAATGGAGATGCATAAAGAAAAAGGGTACAACTGCACCATGTGTAACCGCCGTTTCGCTCTGAAGGCCACATACAATGCTCACCTGGTCATCCACCGAGACCACCTGCCTGATCCTGCAGTGCAGAAGTAAGACTTTTTCAAACGTTTAAGATTCTTTTTCGTGGAAAAAAGTTGAATTCCACTACTTTCTTCAGATATATTCATCCATGTGACATGTGCGGACGGATTTTCAACAGCATTGGCAACCTGGAGAGACACAAAATCATCCACACAGGTGAGTCTTTTATTACCATTATAGTACAGGGGTAGAAATTCGTGAAGTGTAATTACTTTAATTTTATATACGAGGCTTAGTTAAAAGTGATAAATCCTCTGGCCGCTGCAGGAGTGAAGAGCCACTGCTGTGATCAGTGTGGAAAGTCTTTTGCAAGGAAAGACATGCTAAAGGAACATCTGAGAGTCCACGACAATGTCAGAGACTTCCTGTGTGCGGAGTGTGGGAAAGGTACGGACAATTCATTCCTCTCAATTCCCTAATACACCTTGCATGATAATGTGAAACATTGTAGCTTGATTATTACCAGAAACGAAACACATGTACAGCATGAGTACATATTTGTCTGTGTTTTCCAGGCATGAAGACGAAACATGCCCTACGGCATCATATGAAGCTGCACAAGGGAATTAAGGAATACGAATGTAAAGAGTGTAACCGCAAATTTGCTCAAAAAGTCAACATGCTGAAGCATTACAAAAGACACACAGGTGAGCAACATGCTACATATGATACATATCGAAAAACAAGATTCAAAATATAATAATGTCTTCCTTTAGGCACAAAGGACTTCATGTGTGAACTCTGCGGGAAAACGTTTAGTGAGAGAAACACGATGGAGACGCACAAGCTTATTCATACAGGTACAGTTCATGGAAATATTATACAGAGTATGGTTTAGTTACAGTACAACAGACAAATATATACTCTCATCTGTCTGTCTTTTGCAGTTGGAAAGACATTTTCTTGCTCTGTCTGTGACAAGAAGTATGTGACGCAGTATATGCTGCAGAAACACATGCAGCTGACCCATGAGAAGGTGGAGGCTCAGAGCTGCCACCTGTGTGGCACCAAAGTCTCCACACGCGCCTCCATGAACCGCCACATGCGCCGCAAACACCCCGAGGTGAGAAACAACCATGTATTGTGTAACCATGTCAGTGATAATTAAGATTATAAAAATTCATGTAAAAAAAATTCAACTTTAGTTCATGCATTTTATATTTATAAATTAATTTATCATTGATACATTTAAACCATTTTATGCATTAATTTATGTATTTTACATTTAATAAAAATAACTCAATTTTTCTAAATGTTCATTTTTTAAATATCTATCTGTAATTTTTCATCGAATAAATTGTTTTGGTTGAGTAAATTACATGCTGTCTTCATCTGCAAAACGGTCTGTTTCCACTAAAATACGAAGCAGCTAAAAACAAAAACAGATATGCAAATAGAAATCATTTCTTTTAAATTGTAATCATATTTCACAATTTTAGTTTTTACTGTATTTTACTGAAAATCGCATGCTGTTTTAAATTAGTACAATGGACTAAAATGACACATTCATTATAAGTGAATTACACTGAAATGACAAAATTTTGACTGAATTTGAAAGACATTTTCATTTCACTTTTTCACTTGAATATGTTTGAGCTTATGGAAAGCTAGATGTGTAAGCTTCATGTGATCTCATCAGATTGTGACCGTACGATTGGGTGAGTTTGATCCTGAAGAACCATCAACAGTCGACACCTCCACCATCAGTATTGCACAGGTTTGTCTTGTAACAGCCTGTCTTGCATGATAACAGACAGAGAATGAAAATTAAAGGAGGATTATGCTGCATGAGAGAAATTGGAATGTTTTTTTTTGGTTTCTGTTCGTCATTCTGTTGTTCAGCCCTCTCTGAATCTGGAGAAAGGCTCTCTGACTGCAGAAAAAGTCTCCAGGAACTCCAGTCCCACCAAGAAGAGGGCTAAACTCCTGCCTCATGAGCCTGAGATGTCTGATTCAGACGAGTATGCTGACTTCACCAGCAAAACCACTGAGTTCTCCACCACTGTGGGAGATGAAACCAACTCAGCTGTGCAGAGCATTCAGCAGGTTTGTTCTATCAGTAATTATTTCCAAGCATTTTTCCCTTTAAAATTAACATTAAATCAAAATCGATCCTGTTTACTTTGTTTCACTTTGTTGTTTATTTTGATGCACATTGCTGCGCTTATTAAACATGATTCTTTTCACAATTAAATTCAAATTTAATACTATTTTTTTGTGTCTTAATTTAAAAATAAATTACTCAGAATTTAGTTGACTAAATTAATTCAAAAAAGTTATTTCGTTAAAAAATTAAACACTAAAATATATCGTCTTACAGGATTCATTTGATACAGTTATTCTAATGTGAATTTCATAGAATAATATTGTACTGTATGAAAATTTTTATTTTGTTATTTATTTAATTAAAAGTAAATTTATTTAATACATTAAAAAAATTAACCCTATTTACACATGCAAAATAGGTCTCTTATTGCATTTCGGACTTTAAAGCCAATAGATCTCTACATGTTTTGTTTTTTTAAGTGGTGCAAATGATTTTAAGTGTTGATTCATTATATTATAAAGAATAACCTCCTCTGTTTAATGTACACACACACACACAGGTGGTAGTGCTGGCTGACCCCAGCGCCCCTCCAGACCCCTCCAGCTCGATCAGTTTGACCAACATCACTGTTACCCCCATCACCACACCCGCTCCCGCCCAGTTCAGCAGCCTGCAGCCCGTCGCCGTCGGCCATCTTGCTCCAAGCGATCGCCCCCTCACTCTGGACAGCTCCATCCTCACTGTGACATTCGACGCCGTCAGCGGTTCAGCGATGCTGCACAACCGGCCAGCAGATCTCCAGTCGGAGGCAGTGGGATCGACAGGGGCTGCAGCTTCACAATCAGTCGCGCATTTCATCAACCTCACTACCTTCGTCAACCCGATCTCCCACCAGCTGGAGCAGCCCGCTCTAACCTGGAGGCCCATCGCACCGACTGATGGAGCTCATGTGACCACTATAGATGAGACCCAGACAGACTCTCAGGCACCTCCAGAACAGCCACAGCCACTGCCAGAACAAAGGCATCAGATCCAGCCCCAAGTCACAGGACCACCCCAACAACAGACCGCCACAGCACCACAGATGTTCAGCTACTGAGAAATTAAGAATGTGATATCATTTATAGCTAAGGTCCCATTTCGGAAGTTGGTTATGAATTTGGACCAATAGGATGGAAGGTTTTGTTACTAATTGAGCACTTCTCATAGTTGGAAGTACGACTATGACTATAAGGGCAGCGCAGATCTTTTGTTTGAATTTATTAAAAACCAGTGGACAATTTCAATCAGATTATTATGTTGATCCTGGATATTTTTGTTAAACGAATGCATGAAAAATCTGATTATGATTTAAGAGGAAGCAGGACCTTATTTTTTCAAAATAATGACTGAGATTATATTTGTTGTATGATGTCATGCTGTAGCACCTGTGGATTGATGATGTAAAAAAGAATGAATCGATATTAATGTAATACATTGATAGATTGTACTGTAAGTGCTAACTGGAAATATATATATATATTTTTTTAAGAAAAATGGGTTGTCCTTCTAATAAATGCATGTATGGCCTTGTCTCTGAGGTGTTGAACCTGTATTAATGGATGACGATTAATGGACGATAAATTATTTACACTTCATTTAATTGTATATATTTAAAATTATATATATATATATACAATATATATATATATATATATACAAGAAAAAATTGTATTTTCTTTTTTGCATGTAGTGCGTAATAGTTTTATATATTTATGTTTGTACATTTATCAGAGGAGATGATCCAATATAATTGAAAGAAGCAATACCTAAAAGTTAATGTTAATTACCCACGATCTAAACATTTACATTTACGACCCAGTTGTTTGTGAAGTTCTGCCGAGACTCCAAACCGCAAGCGGCGCTAATAACACGAACTTTCCCAAAATTATTCACTCAACAACAAAAGAGAATCTCGCGCCTGCGCGGTGGTGCTAGACGACGTCAGTCACTACATTCCGTGTAATGTAATTCATTCCGTGAAAACAGCCCCAGTTTGAGATTTAATTTCATACACGTAATTTACCTAAGTTCTGCAATTTTCAAAAAACAAATACAGTGGGCTGTCGCGTAAACACGCAGCAGTTTGATGCTCAAAGATATTCAGTGAAGATCAGGGTTATATATATATATATATATATACGTGTTGCAGCAGTCGAGTTACCAGCGAGTCACTGGAGTGAAGTGGAACCAGAGTGAAACACGAGTTACAGAAAACGGAGAAAAACAGATCTGCAGCAATACAGCCAGTCTCTGAGTCTGCTTGTTTGGGTCAGGAGTGATAACGTGGCACAAATCTCGCCAAAATGGAGTTTGCAGCGATCTTTGCACTATCACTCCTGATAGGCGCGCTGGTTTTGTTAGTGGTCGTGGCTGTTGGCAGACAGAAAGACGAATTATCTGAGCAGAACGAACAGAAGAAAGACAACAATCCACAGGGTGAGCGTCTTACTTACACCTGTCAGCAACTTTAAAGTGGATTTCTCGTCACTTACATAACGATGTTCTAAACTCATCTCAAAGACTAAGTTTAGTTTGGAAAGTAGTTTATTTTTATGTCATGTCTTCGTATTCTGGATAATGTTACAGTTGAGGAAAATGCAGCGAAAACTTCTTCCAAAAAGCAGAAGCAGCAACAGCGCCCCCGTAAGGAGAAACCGCAGCAGCACACGTTCACACACAAGCTTCTGGCTTCCTCTCTGAAGGTAATCCTTGCTTACATCATAAAAACACATGACTTCATTTACTGTCAAAGCATGTTATAGTACAGACATTTATAATGTTACTTAAGATTTATTTTTCAACAGGAAGTCGTGGCTTAGTGGTTAGAGAGTTTGACTAACCCTAGGGTTGTGGGTTCGAGTCTCGGGCTGGCAATACCACGACTGAGGTGTCCTTGAGCAAGGCACCGAACCCCCAACTGCTCCCCGGGCGCCGCAGCATACATGGCTAGATTATGAGATTAAAGTCATAATATTACAAAAATAAAGTCGTAATAGGCCTACAATGAGAATAAAGTCGAAATACTACGAGAGATTAAAGTCGACATATTACGAGAGAATAAAGTCGAAATATTACGAGAGAATAAAGTCGACATATTACGAGAGAATAAAGTCGACATATTACGAGAGAATAAAGTCGAAATATTACGAGAGAATAAAGTCGAAATATTACGAGAGAATAAAGTCGAAATGCTTCGAGAGAATAAAGTCGAAATATTACGAGAGAATAAAGTCGAAATATTACGAGAGAATAAAGTCGAAATATTACGAGAGAATAAAGTCGACATATTACGAGAGAATAAAGTCGACATATTACGAGAGAATAAAGTCGACATATTACGAGAGAATAAAGTCGAAATATTACGAGAGAATAAAGTCGACATATTACGAGAGAATAAAGTCGAAATATTACGAGAGAATAAAGTCGAAATATTACGAGAGAATAAAGTCGAAATATTACGTGAGAATAAAGTTGAAATATTACGAGAGAATAAAGTCGAAATATTACGAGAGAATAAAGTTGAAATATTACGAGAGAATAAAGTCAAAATATTACGATAGAATAAAGTCGAAATGCTTCGAGAGAATAAAGTAAAAATGTTTCGAGAATAAAGGCGAAATTCTCTCAATATTTAGACTTTAATCTCGCAATCTTAGATTTTTTTTTCAACGTGGCACTAAAACTCCATCGTACAAATCAGCATATTGGAAACCATTTCTGAAGTAATGGCTGCTGAAAATTCATTACAATTCCTGTATATTGATATTTCTGTGCATTTCATTTTTCCTTTCTAGAATCACAGTGGCAGTGTCACTTGCCTGGATTTTAGCAGCAATGGCAAATACCTTGCGTCTTGCTCTGACGACCGTACCATCAGGATCTGGAGCACTAAAGACTTCCTGGAACGAGATCACAAGTGCTTGCGAGCCAATGTTGAGTTTGATCATGCCACACTCGTCCGTTTCAGCCCAGACTCTCGGTACGTTTGGCTTCATTATAACACGTCGTTCAATTAGGCTAAATAATCGAACAGTTTTATGTAGCTGTTATTGCTGCTCACTAGTTTTGTGTTTGTCCCTAGAGCATTTATCACTTGGCTGGCTAATGGAGAGACCATTCGCATCTATAAGATGATTAAAAAGGATGATGGGACATTCAGTTTCAAAGCTGCCTCAGAGGATTTCCCTCAAAAACACAAGGGAATCGTTATCAACATCGGAATCGCCGAGACGGGTCAGTGGACTCCAGTAATTAAATGCATCTGAACTATGGCTAAGCAAGCTTGTGTAAGACTTGAGTAGTAATTTTATATTTGGTTTTCAGGCAAATTTATAATGACTGCATCTGTTGACACTACCATTGTGATCTGGGATCTGAAGGGAGAGGTTTTAGCTACTATAAACACTAATCAGATGACCAACTCGCATGTTGCTGTGTCACCGTGTGGAAGGTTAGTTCAAGAAACAATGCAAGCAGCCCTGCTGGAATAAAAAAGATTAATGTGCCGCATCAGTGTTCATAAAGAGTTTGGACATAATGCACATATAAATGTAATAGATTGAAAAGCACTTTTGTTTTTTTCCTTCTCATAAGGTTTGTTGCTTCCTGTGGCTTTACCCCTGATGTGAAGGTGTGGGAGGTTTGCTTTGCTAAATCAGGGGAGTTCAAAGAGGTCGCCCGTGCGTTTGACCTTAAGGGACACTCAGCTGGGGTTTACTCCTTTGATTTCTCTAATGACTCTCGGAGGCAAGATCTTCTCATCATTTCCCATTGAACGAAAAATATATTCAATATCAATCAATATATTTATCTAAATATAATCATAAATGTATAACTAATTCGTAAAATTATATAATATATTCATGTTAAAATGTTTATTCATAAGTACTATTTTAGTATTATAAATAATATTATAGCAATTCTATATTTTTAGTTAGATTTTACTTTTAATTGTAGTTTTTTTTTATTTTAAATATTTATATTTAGCTTAAATTTATGTTTATTTCAGTATTTTTATTCAGTAATTTTAGTGCTTCAAATTAAACTATATTGTGTCAAATCTAATATTTATATATTTCAGTTAACAAAACAATAGGATTAGTTTTAGTAAACAAAAAAACACAAATTAATTCGTGAACAGAGATTTAAAAACATGTTATTAAGGTGTGTTAATAATTTTGTTATTTGAATCTGAACTTTGCAGAAACTTGAATTGGCATTTTTTTTTATTCAGTTTTGATGCCATATTCAATAACATTGCTGTCACTGCCTTTTACAGAATGGTGACTGTGTCCAAAGACGGCACGTGGAAGCTGTGGGACACTGATGTGGAATATAAGAAAAAGCAGGACCCATATTTGCTCCGGACCGTGCCATGTCAGGTGTCGGAGGGGAGCCGGATTGCCCTGTCTCCCGACGGTCGTGTGGTAGCCATATCAAACGGTTGTGATATAGCCATGTTCAATGCCAGCACTGGTGAACTAGAGGAGGAGTTTCACGGTGTTCACAGTGAAGAGATAACCGACCTTAAGTTTGACATCAATAACCGTTTCTTAGTGAGTAGTGGGGACCGTGCCATTCACGTCTTTCACAATGTAACCGGTTACCGCGCTGCCATTCAGGACATGCAGACCATGCTGAAGAAAGCCTCCAACGATGGAGTGAGACAGAGACTCCAGCAGCAGATCACAGATGCTCAGAATGCTCTGGACACAGTGCTGAATGCAACTAAGAACTAAAAGCAGAGTTATTTTCACTCGAAAGCTAATCTGTTTTTGGTTGCTTTGCATGCCGGTTTTATTGAATAAATCGGGTGTTTTTAAGTGTTTGACAATTTTGTTTCTTTTTTCACAAATTTTTCTACTGCCATCTCTTTGTGGCTTTAAAAGTAACTTTCACTTTTCAGGGGAAATATAGTGTCCTGCAAAAGTAAAATAATGTCATACTGAGGTGGAAAAAGTATTATGATTTATAAAGATCTGTAGATAGATAGATAGTTTTCTGTTGATTATTTTCATTATTCCGAAAGATAGATTATAATTTCCTAACTCAAATTTAAAAAATGTTTATTCATTGTGTTTTACGTTTGCACTGCATTATATTTGAATTTTTATAATTGTCTACTCCTAGTTGTCTCTGCATATTGAACCAGGAGTATTTCATGATCATATAACCTTTAATGAAGTACTATCAGCGATTTTGTAAGAATGGAAAAAGCACATAATTTATGCAATATATAAAAAAGAATACAAATACAAAGTCTATTAAGTTTTTAATAAAATCAAAATGTCAAACAGATAAGCTCATATTTTTTATTACATTTTTAATTTTATTAATTGCAGTCCTTAAGCTTGATTAATGTAAATAACGTGTAAACTATTTTAACGTTAATAATTACAATACCCATTTTGATATCTTATTTCGTTTAAAAAAACAGACCTATAGGACCTTTATTTTGAAATGTACTATAACCTTTACAAGTTGTATTAAAGCATTTAGTTTATAAATAAGTATAATTTTTACAAGATAGGTTTGGGGCCCTCGGTCGTTGACTTGAAATATATGACTAATGGCTTTTTCATCTTATAATAAAGTTAATATAAATGTAACAAATCTAAACTGCAGCCACGTGTGACCTTTCTAAGTAGGTGGGATCAGTCGAGAAGCTCTGGAAAGTAGAGTCGTTAGTTCTCGCGATACGAGATTTGCGACGCCAGACTGCGAGACCGACTCGATTCCTGTAAAGAGTACCGATAAAATTCACAAATGTCTGGTCGTTCGGTCCGTGCGGAGACCCGTAGCCGCGCTAAAGATGACATTAAGAAAGTGATGGCGGTTATCGAGAGAGTGCGGAGATGGTGAGTATGACGGCGGCGTCATGATACTTTCAAAGAGAGAAATGTTTTTCAAAAGAGAAACTTCAGTCGGAAAGGAGGAGGGGTTTAATAAGAGGATGCCGTTTGATTGACACAAGAGACAGCCAATGGCTGCGCACTGGTCTTTTGTTTTCTCAAGGGACAAGTGCAAAAAGAGGCGGGACTAGAGAGGACTTTTAAAAGGTTTCTTCATGTGAACAGGCGTAGTGTGGGACTGTCAGTAACCTTAAATTATATGATTGTTCTTTTTTTTTTTTCACTAGTTTATAAAGTCTAGTGTACATTTACTGTGCAAGAGAGTAATCCTAACACATTCAATCAGGGTTTAGGCCACCAAAAACCAAGCACTTTTGAGATTGAAATAAATGGGGATATTGGATAGGGTTCAACTCATCAACAAATGGACTTTGTAATCCCACATGTACCGAAAAAGCAGCTCTTGGAGGAGCCTTTAAACTTTCTCCATCTGGAAACTTGCTAAGTGCTTTTTTCTGCATGGTTGCGTTTTTAACATGGAAACTTGATAGAGCTTTCAAGTCATGTATATGGGAAACCTGTTACACAATTGCTCTATTTCAGGGAGAAGAAATGGGTCACAGTTGGAGATACATCATTAAGAATATTTAAATGGGTTCCTGTGGTGGACACAAAGGAGGTACGGCACATCAAACATGTTCACCTCTCTTGGTTTGAATTGTTTGAGAGTTCCTTTTATACATAAGATCAATATATTATCTGTAAATAATGGATTTTACAAATGTCTTCACTGTATTTACTGCATATGTAACCTGATATCTTTTAGAAAGACAAGAGCAAGGTGTCTGTGGGTGGTGAGATGCAACAGAAGAATTTTCCCACTGAGGAGTCATCTGATAACTCCTGTTCTGTACTGTTAGATTTTCAAGGTAAACATCTGCATGTGAGATTCAAGGTTTAAAGGCATCGTTTACCCAAAAAACTTTTCTTTCTTAATGTTAAATTCAAATCTTCCCTTGGTTGCCTCCTGGCTTCTCAGATGAGAACAGCAACCAGAGTTCTCTGTCAGACTCATACCAGCTTAAAGCAGCTGCAGACAGCAGCAATAACTCCAGTCCACAGCCCAGTGAGCCGGTCAGCCCTGCACTGCAGAGTCTAGACTACCATACAGATGATCCACAGCCGCCCACCCTCGGCCAAGAATTCATGGAAGGTGAGACTAATACCTTGCATTTCTCATTGAATTTAATTTTATTCTGAGAGCTGAGAGATTTATAATTATATTATATTATATTATATTATATTATATTATATTATACATTTCCAAAGGTATATTCTGTATTTTATAAAGCTTGTAATTTTACAAAGCTTCCTTAAATATTTAGTCATATTAACCAGAGATTTTACAGTAAACTGTTTGCCCTCTTTGTGTAATTGTGTTTTTGATTTGAACAAATTAATCATGTTTTTATCTCCAAAACTGTGCATTTCACAAAGGGTCACTGAGATCATTTAGTCGTCACTTGACCCACTTTTGAAAATGATAACTTTTTAAAAATATATATATATATTTTTTTTTCTAGAGCCACTGCTGCAGTCAAGTGAGATTGCAGATGAGCCGCCCAGACTGATCAAGGAAGATCTTTTACCCCTCACTGCTCAGGTACAAAACAGTACAAAAGTATGCAGAGGTTCTACATAAAGCACAAATGCTGGGACATCTCCTCTTCCTTTGGTTGTAAACCTGGCCTGCCTTTAAAATATAATATAATATATTAATTTCACTTTTTTGGTATAAAGTATATGAGGGGGGGAAAGATTACATGTATACCTTTTAAAAATATTTTTTTGTTATTTATTCTACTTTATTTAATGTATATATTGAGCCTTTTGTACTACTGAAATGAATAACTAATAATAATTAATTGCTCCTCTTTCTCTGGGTACAGGAGGATGAGGACAGCTGTGGAGCCCCACCACTGAAAAGAATCTGTACCGAGCAGGTCTCGGTCATTCAGGCGGCCCCTTTTAGCTAACACGCACACAATCACGCACTGTACACTGGGCATTGATAATCAGCCAGACTGATCACTGACCTTCCTAGAACTGCTGCAAAAGACACAATATGGTCCAGATATTGAAAAAGCACTATATTTATTACCGCATGGGATTGCTTTGCAACATTGTAGCCCTTTGTAACTCCCAGAATATGCTTCCATTCAGGTCATGTCAGGATTATTGTTCATTTTTGAAGATCCCAGAGTAGAATCTCTGAATTGTTATCACTTACACTAATTCTGATGTAACCTGAATGAATCATCGATTCAACGTTTACCAAAAAAAAGCCAGAATATTAAATAGACATTCCTGTTTACAGGGATAATGAATGAATGTAATATCACTATAAATCCCTTCTTGTTGAAATTGCTGTTAGAGTTATTATAATGCTAATAGTTTTATTTTATCTTCAGTTGAATATGATGTTTGTTAAAAAAAAGAAAGCCATAATCTAATTTTATTTTGACTGAAGGCTTAACCATTATTGAAGAAAATGTCCTTCAAAACCATGACAAAAAGCAAGTTACATGACAAGGGAACTTGAAATGCAATTTAATACTTAATGCTCTATGCTCAAATTATCTCATTAGAACACCCCATTCCCTCTTAAAAACAATGACTCAACATGCAGAATGTTTTCAATCAAATTCTGTAAGTTTACATGCAGATTGAAATTAAGACTTTCTAAGTCATGTTTCAAAATATGAGAAAAATATCTATATTTTCTGTTTGTAGATTCTGCTCTCAGGATCTTTAGTGCCTCCAACTGTCTATCAGCGTTCATTTGTTGCAGTAATTGAACATCTACTCTTTTTTTGTCTCTGTAGTACACCCCTAAAAATGCCTGTATCTTATGCCATCTTATTTTTTTTTTTGCACACTGGTCTAGTGGGCGCTTTGAGTTGAGTTCAATGAAGCAGTCATATTGTTATTTAATGCAAATATCATTAAAAAAATTAAACCTTTGAGAATCATATTCAAGATTTATTTTTGTCTTTATTCTTTAAAAATAATAACAATGTACACTTACAGTTTAAAAGTTTTTTTTGTCAGTTTTTTCTAAATTAATACTTTTATTCAGGAAGGGTGCATTAAAATTGGTGAAAAGAGACAGTAAAGACAATTAAAATGTTACAAAAAAATTCCATTTCAAATAAATGCTGTTCTGTTAATGTTTTGTTAATCAAAGAATAGTGGGGGAAAAGGTTTCTTCAGAAATATTAAGCAGTACAACCTTGATATAATAAGAAATGTTTCTTGAGCAACAAATCAGCATATTAGAATAATTTCTGACGATATGTCTGAAGAACATTCAAGCTTCATATCACATCAAATAGCCTACAAATCGAATACAGTTGTTTTAAATTGAAATAATATTTCAAAATATTTTTATGTGTACCTTATTCATAAACACTGAAAAATCTTGATAGCCCCAAACTTTTTATCGGTAACGTATATTTAAAAACATATATTTTAAGTTTTTTTTTTAATGGGGATTCAATACAAAACTTGTTTTACCAAACGTTTGACCTGCATGTGTCGCTGAAGCACCATTTTTCATAACAAAAAATTAAATAAACATATGTGTGTAAATATATATATATATATGTATATATATTTATATACAATTTATTATTATTTTACTTATCGTTATTGTATGTTTGAAACATAGAGTTATTTACTTAATGCGTATTAAAAGTCCCTGTGCTTGATTTGGCATATGATTATACAGTCCCTAGACCACTACCTAGTATACAGTCCCTAGTACACTACCTAGACCGCGTTTTGGATGTCAAACACGCCTGCAGCATTTTTGGTAATGGTGACTATGATGTAGTAGGTACTAGATAGTCAGTCAGATAGGTTGTGAGACACAGCCAGTGTTTTACTCCAGAAGAGGGGATTGTATTTTATTCTAGTCAGTGGCTGTCTCTCCAGTGCTCACCCGTCAGGTCTCCCAGTAACTCGTCTGAACGGGGAAACTTCAGATAAAGCACAGGGAATAAGGGAAGAGCTGTTAGACGTCGGACCATGCGGGCGGGATTTTGGACACTTTTTTGTATCTTCATGTTTTCCTTTCGTGCTTTTAAAGCTTTCGCAGCTATTTATCAGGTTCCAGTGAGACTGCAGCGCACAGTGTCGGAACACAACACGGGAGCAAACAAACTCAACAGGTAAACCGGTCACCGGCTGGAATAAACTTTAGGATATCGAACTGATTGATCTGAAGCCTTATTTTACTGCAGAATTGAGTATTAAGGTAAAAGAACTCGAAACACTTTGAATAGTTAAACAATTCTATTATTATCTTAATCCAACACAATTTGTATCTCTAGTATTTTATTCACAACTGTTTCTGTGTCTTGGAATCTATCTATCTATCTATCTATCTATCTATCTATCTATCTATCTATCTATCTATCTATCTATCTATCTATCTATCTATCTATCTATTTGTCTATCTATCATCATGTGTCTGTCCTAAACATGTCTCTGAGGGCCCCCCTAATTAAGTTCCCAGAAAAAGGATTAACTGCAACAAAGCCAAAATGCTAAAAATGAAGCATTCCTTTTCCTAAAAGACAGTGGGCAAAATATATTATGGTTTTACATGTGGTAGAGGTTGAGCTCTTTATTCTAAGCGTGTGGAGCTTCTTGTGTGTCTGTGGTCCAGTCACAACTCATCACATTCTCTCCTGTTAAAAAAAGTAATGAACAGTGACTTGAACAGTGAAACAAACAGTGCAGGGTCTCAATCCTGGGATGTTTTGAATCATTTGAGATGTTTCGTAAGGAAAGTTTCCCAGATTGAGTTTAGAAACAAAGCATGTAAATGCAGGCACACATTTTTTTTTTTTTTTTTTGGTTTAGTTCTCTTTAAGGATGTCTGTCAGACACTTTTGGGTGTTGTATGAATGTCGTGAGAGAATCATTCGTTCTCCCGTGGTAAAGGAAAAAAGATATGCTTGTGCCAGTTAGAGGGTCTCTCAGAGGACCCTCAGTCCACGGAGCTGTATTTTATCTTGCTTTTGAAGTGAAGGAAATTCACAAAGAAACATTATGGCGCTAAAACTATTTAAAACCCTTAACTGTTTGCTTTGCATTGCCATCAATCTGAGTTTTGTGAAAAGGAAATCTCAGGCTCTACCTAATTCTCTTATTTTCCATGATTTAATTTCCTTTTTGTCTGATATGTAAATAAATTTGCACATTTACTTCTCCAGTGATTTTTTTTTCTGTTTAATTCTTGATTCTGCATTATTCTGATTTGTCTGGTCTTTGTATTTGTCATTGGTTGTTCAACATGAAACAAATAAGGAACTGGTGTCAGTACACCGTACAGAAGACCGTTTCATGCCAGACGCAAAATGGGACAGAGACTGTCGTGCAGCGGCTGTTTCAGAGTTGCCGATGGCCTGGACCATGTTCAAACCTCATCAGGTACAGAGAAAAGAAATGATCTCATGATATACAATGGGTTATACTCTGTTATTCACTCTCAAATTAACTTGGATGACAAGTAACAGACTCTGTGCGTGCTTTGCCTCTGTATTTTCCCAGCTACAGATCTCTGGTGAGACCCGTGTACAGAGTGACCTACAGGAAAATCACATCTCTGGAATGGCGATGTTGTCCAGGATTCCATGGAGAAGACTGCAGAGAGGGTGATGGAGCTCATTGTTTTGCTGATTTCAAGTTCACTGAAGCATTACTAAATCATTTGAATGACCGTAAGATATAGGAATTGTTTGGTGCTGTGAGCCAGTTACATAGTCATTTATCAGGGGTGTTTGCTAAGACAAGCAAAACATAGCACAACTATCATAGAGATTTTATGGTTGGACTCTTTTGACTTGTGACTCTAATAATCGCATAACAATGCCCTGGCAACCACCCTGAAAACCCAGACATGGGGGTATAGACCCCCTCGGTCCGTTTGCCATGGGGCCCCCTCAACCACAAGTGTTGGCGCACCAGTTTAACCCCCCTAAGAACGGCCCTGGCCCTGGTAACCTCCCCAGAACACCCAGGCAATTACATAAACATTTATTAGTGGTGTTTGCGAATGTCGGGTCACATTACAGGGGTTTTAAAATCCTGAACGATTATGAAATCTGGTTGAAGCACACACATAAGGAGAATCTTAGCAGATTTTCATCCCTCATATAGTAAACATGCACAAACTAAAAGATTTTATTAAAATGATCATGCCAGAGTGAGCTCCTCACGTTATCTCGTGAGTACTATGGTAATCATAGTGTCATCATCCCGATTTAAAATCCAAAATATCAAACATGTCTGATATTATTCGGGGCAGCCCTCGGTTTGTGTGTGAGCAGATAGGGATGTGCAAGATTTCATCTGTAAATGCCTCACATTACACCATTACAATCCGTGCCGAACATCAGAACCTTGAATAATTTTTTTTCGATTCTCGGGAGGGGGCTAAATCGGTCTAAAACTCCTGCAGTTTGAGCCCGGCTTAAGACAAGAAAAACACCTAGTTTATCGTAGAGATTTTGTGGTTGGTCTCTTTTGACTTGTGTAAACAAGCAAACACACAGAAACCACACAGAACACCCTAACAACCACTGGCAACCACCTATAACACCCATTAATAAATATTTCATGGTTGCCCTCTTTTGGTTTGTGTAAGCAACATTGTTATTCAGAACACTAGCAATCACCCTGAACACCCTAACAACCCCACAGCAATGCCCTGGCAACTACCCAGACTACCCAAACATCTACCAAGAGATTTGCACAAACAAACAACACTCACATTTGACTTGGCATTGTTTGGTGGGTGGTTCAGTTTTTTAAATGTAAGTCTCTTATCAACAAGGAAAGATCCCTTATATTCATTGTGTGGGTGAGAATGTGAGTGACAACAGCTGATCTGATTGTGAAAATCAGTCATCTGGGTGAAATCCCAAAATGAATCTGTCATAACTATATGCTGGTCTGAATGTATTTCCTCACTATATGAACACCAAACACTTAAGTGCAACACATCCATGAACATGTTTCTATATTAACCAGGAGAAAATGCATTATGACTGTGTTACAACACATGCTCAGATTTGCCACGACACAAAAATCTGCAATCAATCTGCAAAAGAAAATCAGAGATCTCAATATGAATAGTATCAGACCATTGCGAGCGCAGTTACACTCCCTACTGACTCACTTTACTGTTATCCTAGATAATCATAATCAAAACCAGCACAGCTCTGGGTCTTTGCGCGTATTGGGTAAATATATTTTAATTGACAGTGAAATAAATGTCTGGAAGAAAATATTTTAGGCAATGTTTGAGGAAATGAGTTTGCTCTTTTTATTCATTTTGATTAATTTGACATAGCACAGTTAGATGTGGTAGAGGTCACAAGAGTCCGAATAATTTCTGATCCAATAAAGATAATTTACCCATGACACACATTCTCATGTTTTTCTGGATGGGGATGGGTTTAATGACCCCTCCCCCACCTCCAACAACAGACAGACTGGCCTGTCTGCAGTGTCTCTTTTCAGATCATCCCCTGTGAGATGCAGATGATTTAGTTTGAGACAAATCCAAGGGCACCATGATCTCTGACATGGTAAATAAATCAGAAATCTTCATTCTCCTTCCTCCCTCTTTTTTATCCCTTTCCATTGGGCTCATAGCTTCAGCCTGAGGCTGTTGTTCCCCCGGGTCTCAGGCCCCTCTGTTTGGTTTATTTAAGAATATATTTTTGGAATTTGGATTGTGACTCACAGTCAAACAGCTCAAGTTAGGTCAAAGTCAGTCTTTATGAGATCCCAGCATTTCTAGTTGTCATGTGTAATGAGGCCTAACAAAGAATGCTGTGTCAGATTTCAATCATTACGGACCCTTTTAATATTCCCAGGTTTGGAACATGGAAGTAAACTTTAACAGGGTAAACTTGTACATGTACTTGGTAGATGGGAGATCACAGCGAATATTATTTCAGCATGTCCAAATTTCTTTAACGGCAGCTGTATTAGTTTAATGCAAGGTTAAAATAACATAAATAACTAGTATATTGTCTACTTAATATCTGCTAACACTTTATTTTATAATAATAATAATCTGTAAATAAAAATCTGATTATGAGTAACTTTGCAAGTATGTCAACTCATTCTACTAACCCCTAACCCTAATATAACGGTCTACTATTACTCTGAGAATTATTTGACATGTAGTTGCAAAACATTACTTATAGTTTGTAGAATGTCTAAAGTGCGCTATCGAAAACAAAGTGGTCGGAATCCACCTGTCTTGCACATTTACATAGAAAACAATACAAGTAAAGTGCAGTGGAACGCAATGTGTTTTTGCGTTTTAAATGCAAGACACAAGGCAGTGTAATAGGAAAAAACAAGGTGTAGAGACGCTTTTTAATGTTATGTTGAAGTTATTTTAATTGAGTGGCACATTTTTAGAACATCTTATCATGCCTGAGAGATGCTGTAATGGTGAAACACATATGTCTAGTACATTTACATAGAAAAATAATGGAGGAGCAATTAAAACGCAAGTGAAAAACATGGAATGCATAAAAAAGATACGCAAGCAGTAGAATGAAAACGAATGGTCTCAAGATATTCTATTTTAACTTCAGCTTTGCATTTTCAGAATGCTGTGCCATGCAAAAGAGGCAAGATACGAGCACAATTGTCTAACACATCTGCGCATTTTTTTGTAGAAAAACAATGGAAGTGCAGTGCAGTGGAATGCAACTACCGGTACGCATTTTGTGTAAACGGTCCGAATACTTAATTCTGATTGGTCTTCGTTGTTGTCCATGGTAACGCTGTGTATCCGACCGATCACCACAACTGATACTAATGTCTCTCATTCCACACTACAGACTGGTGCTTTCTCTGTCTTCTGGCAGGATTCAAAGCTTTTATTAGAGTGAACAATCCAACCATGTATGTACCGTAAACAGAAATGCAATAAGAGCTTTTAAACTGATTCATGCTCCCCTACAGTTGTTTATTCAACTCAGTTTGCCAGTTTTTGAGAGCTGTGTGACTAGTTGAGGTCATGTTCAACCACTTTAGTGATGTTTTGTCCTTCAGGAATGTACAGTGTCATAAATTCATGTGCCTTGTATTAAGAGATACCAGTGTGATGAAGTTGTTTGTTCATTAATGCAGCCCAGACAAAGAACCCTTTTCCCGTCCATCCGATTAGTCAGTAAAATGCTGGATGTTTTGTTGCTGTCCCTCCCTAGGTTAACTTTTTGTTCATTAATGCATTCTTTATATATTGAGGCCAGTTCCTCTCTTTAGCTCAATAAATTTCCATTTTAATGTGTCAAAAACGTAGTTATATTTCGATCAGTTGTGTTTGACTATGTGAAAAGGATAGCTTTATTTTTTGACTAAGAAGGAGTAGACGTCAAGGAATGCAGCGGTGCAAAGCTGTTGAGGTGTGGGAGGGTGGTTGCAGCTGGGATCGACAGCTGTAAGAGATCCTTTGTCCCATAACCATATTCTAATTGTAACTAGAGAGGAACTCCCAGACATAGCATGCAACAAATCAAAAATCTTCAGCAATCTAAGACTTGGTTATGCTTTTAGATACGATGTAGAATTTCAGTTGATTTCTCATAATCAAGTTTTTGTGATAACACACTGCCATTCAAATGTTTCTTGAGCAGTAGATCAGTAGAATTATTTCTGAAGGATCATGTGACACTGAAGACAATATTAATGATGCTGAAAACTCAGATTTTCCATCACTCCTGTAATTTATTCCTATAAATTACACTTTAAAGTATATTGAAACAGACAACAGCTATTTTAAATTGTAATAATATTTCATAATATCACTGTTTTTACCGTATTTTGTTTTCAAATAAATCCAACTTTGGTGAGCATGAGACTTCAGAAACCTGATAGACATTACAATAAAATCTTACCGACCTCAAAGCCGAACAGTTGTATAGAAATACATTTTGTTTCTGACTAACTACTGAACTACTGACTAACTACTGAACTACTGAAAATATGTAATTATTATCTGGAAAAGTTTTACTTATTTGCCTAATAAGGTATAAAACCGTGTATATTTTGTAATAATAATAGAGAACTAGAGAAGAAACATTCAGTTCAATTCAGACGTATTTGTAAAGCACATTTACAAATACAAATTATTAATTTAAATATACATATATATATATATATATATATGTGTGTGTGTGTGTGTGTGTGTGTGTGTGTGTCTGTGTGTTTGTGTGTGTATGTATATGTATTTTTTTTTACGTAGTTAGTCTTCATAGTGCAAATAACGGTGGTTTGGGGAGTTATATCCCTAAAATGAAATCTAAATAAAAAGTTTATACTGAAAAGTAAAAACAAACTAATTCATTTTACAGTAATACATAAAACCATGGCTCCTTTGGGGTTCCTGGATCCCAACCACTAAACCCCAATTGCTAGACTAAAAGCATTAGTCATTCCTTGGGAACAATTCCCATCAGCAGAATTACTTTGGTGCTCAAACTTCCCATAATGCCCTGGTCAGAGTCTTATCTATATCCATATAGTCAGCTCCAGCTGTCTTTCATACAACCCCCATACCAGGTTTCCAGAAGGCCTGGCAGAGGTTCAAATCTATCACCTGCTCTACAAATTCCTTTAAATTGAGATTGTGATCAGTACCCCTAGCTGTGAGAGTGGCTGTGGGAAAATGGGATGTCTGTGGTGTGGTATCTCATGATTGATGTGGACGCGTGTGCTGCAGCCCCCTCAGCTGCCTGTGACGAGTGAGGTCATCTCATTTCTGTGGTGGAGCACAAATGGTCATGCCATTGAAGTCTACCTGTTCATTAGGATAGCTTGTATGGCAGTGAACCCAAAGTTGTATTTAACCCATGATGAATATAAGCAATTAGCAAATTATTTCAAATAATTTTTAGGGCAAAATCTGCTAATTCAGACTGCACAGACAGACGCCAACAAACACATTCATTAGATTTTATCAGATCAGTGTGCAATCCATGTCAGCGTCTGCTGGCATCAGCCAGGGCTTGTTTTTGCTGACTGATCATGTTCATTCTGTGTTTGGCAGGATGTGCAGTGTCTTAGAAATGACATGCTGTAATCTGGTGATTAGCAGTGAGAATTAATCTATTTGGCAAACTACCGAAACAAACTTTGTTTTGGCATGATTTTGTTCAAAATGATGTCATACTAGTTATTTTTTCGATTTCACTTGAAGTATATCATGGCCTTTATGATTGATCAACTCTTCAGGCCAAGAAACACATATGATCCACTCGGACTGTCCGACAACTGCCTAGTCACCAACTTGCTTGTTTGATTCCCGTACTGCCAGTGTAAGAAAACGCACTCTTGGAAAGCAAGGCACAAAAGCTGTCACTGGGATGTTAGCCTTTTTTAAAAGATACATCTGTGCACTGTATTTATTTACCCCTAAAGTTTGCATTTTAGTACCCTAAGGATGATGATACATGGGACAACTTTTGGAGCAATTTTGCAGGGCAACTTTTTTGAGCAATTTTATTTGCTTGGGTACTTTCCCATTGAGATTGGGTTACAAATTTCTATCTGGATACTTTAGATCGGTTGTGGGACCTGTGTCTCACCTGGTTGCCCGTTGACGGCAAATAAATTTGCCCCATGTATCATCAGCCTAAAGGTTACATATTTACCTGTACCTTTTGAAAAGGTGCCGCCTCAGTAACACCTTTGTACCTTTTTTTTCTGAGAGTGTAGTCTATGCATAATAGTCTAATAACACTATCACAAATGTAAATAGATCAGAAACACCAACATCACCATTTAAACAAATGCAAAGACACTTTCAGCTGGGATCAACAGCTGTAACAGATCCGCAATGGTATTCCAACTGTCAATAGAGAGCAACTCACAGGGATATTATATATCATATGAAATGCCAACAAGCATCCAATTTTGATTATTTAGGTTTTTTAAAGTAACACCTAGGGGCTCTTGTTTATTAGAGGTTATGTCCTTCACAGCCCAAATTAGCAAATGGAGACTTCTGGAATTACGTTAAAGTGCATAGAAATTAGATTTGTTTAGTCCACTTATGTACTATATGCTTTAGAGGGATAAACCACAGGCAATGATTCTCAAAGTGTAAAGGCAAGCAGTCACCAGTCTTTCTGCAATGCATGTGCCCAAAGTATTTGTTTGAGGGCAGATACAGAGACTGAAGATCATTACTAATAAGTCTGTATGAATTCAGCATTGACGCAAAGGTTGATGACGCAGATCTTTAGATCTGGTGATACAAATAATTCTAATTCTGTCTGAAACTATTTCATTGCTTCGCAGTTTACCAATAAACCCATTTTATAAACTGAATTCACCCAGAAAAACATGCTAAAGTATCTTGTGTCTTCATAATCTCTGAAAGCCCCATCAGTCTCTGCCAAAATGCTGTGAATGGGTGTGGAGTCTTAATGTGGTCAGCTTGCATGTATGATTTGTGTATTTGTACTTCTCCTGAGACACAAGTCACACTCTGGTTTGGTACATCAATACATCACTGATGTCTGCGCTGGCACGTGTTTGCATAACTTTATTAACCTTGTCAGTTTTTATAAAATCATTGTGCTAGTTCCAAAAATGGACTGTTTAAAGCCTCCCTCACATCTGTGAAAAGCATAGAGGTTCAGTATCTGCAGATCCCATTGTGCTATGCTTCTTTACAGCTCATCCGTTGGGTGTTTTTCCAGAATACCCCAACGTTCGGCTGTCCGCTGATCTGAGAGCTGTCCGGTATCCAGCAGAGATGTGCATTGTGGCTAGTGCACGTGGAGAACAGGCATGTCAGACAGCCGAACATTTCAATCTGAATTTGAATATTCTGCTAAACTTCAATGATGGTTTAACTTGCACATAGCCCTCTATCATACATTAACCAGTGCCATATGATACAATTAGCGTTTTTCTGAGCAATACAGATATAGACTGAATGACATCTTTTGGGTTTACCATCATGGGTGTTTCCTCCAAGAGCAGATGTGCAGTTAGCACAGTCCTTCTGTCCTTCCACCCAGAAAAACAGAGACATGTTAACTTTTCTGTTCTGTTGGATGTGCATATTGTGGTGAAGAGTGACAAATTAGTTCCTTTGCTCTTTATGGAATGAATTAATGTCCCTTCATGAGGTCTGGCTTCCAGACTGTCCTTTGATGACACTGTGACATGTTTGTGGTCTTGAGTCTTGTATTTCAGTCAAGTGAGAGCAGATGATGAAGCTTGTAGTTGTAAACGTCTCATTGGGAAAAAATATAATTGCAGTGTTGGAGTATATAACTAAAAACAGTCACACCACTAACTTTGGTCCATTAACTACACAAATTGTCTAGTATTTCAGCTGTTTTCAAAATAGTGAAAGGTGGATTTATTTTAATGGAAAAAAAAAGAGTCCTGCACTGTTTCTGCTCATTTGTGTCTTTCAGAATGGAATCTTCTGTTTCTGTGTGTTCAACCCACTCCTCTAAATTAAGGATTTTTTATTTATTTTTTGTAAATTAGTTTGTTGTATGTTCCTGATAAAATCAAGTCCTGTTCTACATTTAAATTTAAAGAAGAATTTTAATGCTCATCGAGGCTGTTTTTTTTTTTTTAAATGGTGTAAAAACAAAAGTATTGTGAAATACTTTTACAATTTCAAGTAACTGTTTTCTATTTTAATATATTTAATTTAATTTGTAATGGTAAAGATGAATTATCAGCAGTCATCACTCCAGCGTTCAGTGTCACATGATCCTTCAAAAAATATTCTAATTTGCTGATTTGCTGATTATCAATGTTGATATATTTTTGTGGAAACCGTGAAACATTGTTTTCTGGATTCATTTGAAGTTCAGAAGAACATTATGAATGCTTTACTGCCACTTTTGACCAATTCGACCAAGTTTTTTCTTTGATCTTATACAGAATCCAAACCTTTGAATTGTAGAATACATCAGATTATGTGTAAAATGGGAATGGCAGTTCATCTTTACATTAAAGTAGATCAGTTTTAGTGATCTCAAGCACTTTTTATTTTGTGAATTGTTTTCTAAAATAAAATTTCTCATCTCATCATCTAGTGATATTTAATTTCTAATCTCATCTTTAGGTAAAAAAATGTCTCTATTGCATTTCACATATGAAATGTCACCACTGAGCGATCACCTGCCATTCATCATCATCTCATTTCATGCCAAATAATTCCCAAATCTCTGCCGTCTTGGAAGATCAGTCTCCTTCCATAGAGAGATCCAGCACTTTGTGGTTGTCTTCACCCTGACCAGCCCTATGCTGTGTGAAGAGAATCTCTCTTAAATGAGAAAGGTGAATGTTGGGGAATCCCAGAATGAGATATTTCCCTTCACTAGGATTCCATGCAAATGGAAATTCATGGTTACCAGCATCTGGTTTTCCTGTTCCTTATACCCTAGGGAGAGATGCTACCCAAAGCTGTAACTGAACTCATTTAGTGTCTCTCTAATACATTTTTGTTGTTCATACAACTGTCATACAATAGTTATTTTGGTTTCACACTTTTGGGGGTTGATTTCATTTTTGGACTACAGGCCTGTAACTCTAGAATGATCATTGGAATTTTAAGTACAGTATGAACGTGTTTTTGTTAAATTAACTTGTGAGAACATAACAAACTTAATTCTGTTTACAACTTTGACTAGTATACAGTACAGTTATAATATTGCAAAAACTATGCAATAAAAATTCCTTACATCTTGAATTAAACTGAATTTAATTTGACTCATGACATAACAGATGGCTGAAAGATTTATAGCCTTTGCTTAATCCATTCACTCAGTGCTGTAGCAGTTTTTATGGTTAGAAATTCCCCTTTCTCTGCTGTTATAAGTTACCTTGACATCTCTATTTGCATTCATCCATTTAGAATGCATGAACTGTACGGGGTATGCTGACATCAAAAAGCGCTTGAGTGTCATTGAAGCTCAGGTAAGATAGAAATGTAGGTAACCTTTTGTATTAACAAGTCACATAAAAATTAAGATGATAAACATGTGGTTTTGCTTTTTTAAACAGATAAGGTTACTCAGAGATCCTGAGGCCCCTCTTCTCCCTCTGTCCACCCAATCGCCTGAGAGAACAGCTGATAATGAGGTAGACAGGACACACCCCTCACCAATAACACCCAATGCCATTGGCCGGCCAGGTGAAGAAAATAATGTGTTGCTAAACTCTTCATGATGAGTAATTTTAAATATTTTATATTCTTGTATATAAGTTATGTAGATAAATAAGGTGTGTGTGTGTGTATATATATATATATATATATATATATATATATATATATATATATATATATATATATATATATATATATATATATTATATTTCTTTTTAATTCAGAATTAAACTGGTAAATCAACATCTGTTTCCAGGACCAAGAGGGCAGCCAGGACCAGCTGGGCCACCAGGTTCCCCTGGACCTCCCGGACCTTTAGGGTTTTCTGGAAAACCTGGTCCTGTAGGACCTAGAGGTAAGAACTATCCATTTGACTGGGAATATTAAAATATTTTCATGCGAGCTCCACTGCTTACTCTACAGGAGCTCAAGGGCTGCAAGGACCACAAGGTGAAAGAGGCCTTCCTGGGCCACCTGGGCCCCCAGGGCACTTCTCCATCAGGGGAGATGTTTTCACGCTAATGGCTAAACAACATGCCCAGTGTGAGTACAGCAGTCCACATTAAACATGCTGTTTTATCATTTTAATTAAAAATGGCGTTAAAATAATGCATAACTGAGTGGAAGTAAAAAAAAAAAATTTATATCAAGTCTTTGGTGCGACCTATCAAATATTATTCTCAGCATGACCATAAGATGGCAGCATTCACACAGTTTCATCTTAAATAAACCTCTCAGAGATCTGGATCGGTTTAAGAGTCTGGTTGGCTTCTGTCTGTAAGCAATTAATCAGAGTCTTTTGTTAGCTGTCTGTGAAGCAGCATGAGTCTGGATAAACCAAAGCAGAACCAGAGCACCAAATCCTGCTGAACATTATAGCAGCACAGCAGCTCAAATCACATTTGCTGCCAGTGAAGTTACATTTTTAATAGTACATCTGATTTGTTTTCACCTTAGTATGATCGTATTTTACATGTCTCAGATGAAGATAGTGACTTTGCGTCCTATCGTGACCTGCAGGCTTTCCTTGGTCCTCCTGGGCCCTCCGGCCCTCCTGGTCCTCCAGGTACACTAGAATATCAGAGCATACAAAACAGCATCATCACGTACCGCCCAGCTATTTCTTTACACATTTAATCTTTTATCTGTACATGTTGAACAGGACCTGCTGGACCACCTGGACACCCAGGTGTTCCAGGGAAAAATGTAAGACATTTTATCATTATATTCTATGATATGCATTTACAGTATGTATGTATGGAATAAATATTGGACAGTACATATAGATGTACAAGGCACAGTATACTGATTAATTCACATTTATCACAGGCTGCCTTAAGCATTGCAGGCACACCAGGTGACAGGGGACCCAAAGGAGATCCAGGAGAAAGAGTAAGTCATCGAAGACCAATGTATAGATATAAATAAAATCTTCATCATATATTTTCTTTTTGGGATAAAAATATGTTTGTTTTTATTTGAGCTGATTAAATTGCATTGCTCTATTTCCAAAGGGTCCATCTGGGATAACAGGAAAGCAAGGGCAGCCTGTGAGTGTTATATCATTTTTAAAGGGGGGTGAAATGCTATTTCATGCATACTGAGTTTTTTTACACTGTTAAAGAGTTGGATTCCCATGCTAAACATGGACAAAGTTTCAAAAATTAAGTTGTACGTTTGAAGGAGTATTTTTGTTCCAAAAATACTCCTTCCGGTTTGTGACAAGTTTCGGAAAGTTTTTTTCAAGTATGGCTCTGTGTGACGTTAGATGGAGCGGAATTTCCTTATATGGGTCCTGACGCACTTCTGCCGGAAGAGCGCGCGCTCCCGTAGAGCAGAGCACTGAGAGCACAACAGACTTCACTGATCAGAGCGAGAGCGTCGCGAAAAGTCACAAAAGAAGTGTGTTTTTGGTTACCAGGGCAAGACAACCCTGCACAGATTACCAAAAAAAAACAGCATTAAGGGACCAGTGGATGGAGTATATTTTTACAGAGCAACAAAAACGGAGTTGTGCAAGTGTTTTTGTTTGTTCCCTGCATTTTGAAGATGCTTGTTTTACAAAAAATGCCCAGTTTGACGACGAATTTGCTGTATCGTTTATTTAAGGATAATGCAGTCCCAACGAAAAGGGTCACGATTGTGTGTTGGAACCGCATGCGGTGAGTAAAACTGCTTCAAATATCTCTGCCTCCTTGTTAGTGCGTCCGCCTCCCATGCCGGAGACCTGGGTTCGAGCCCCGCTCGGAGCGAGACGTTGCTGCTGCTGCTCTTGTTCAGTTTCAGCCTCGGGATCTGATTCTGGATCATAAATAAACGGCTGAATCTGACTGTTAGCCATGGTTTGTTTTGGATGATGGTTTTTCCTCACGGTAATGTCACAGCTTCCAAACGCTCTCAACGCAAAAGCCTATTCGCGCTCGTGATTCTTTAGCTCCGCCCACACGTCACGCCTCCAGCCTGTCGTGTTTTTCCGGGAAAAATCGGTACAGACTATCCTTCTCTTATGAATATAATAAAACTAAAGACTTTTTGGAGTTATGAAGGATGCAGTACTACTCTATAGGTACCCAAGATTAACAGGATATTGAGTGAAAACGAGCATTTCACCCCCCCCTTTAATAAATAAACGCATTTTATTTTCTGAATTAGTTTTTATAATTAAGGTTATATATTTATATGTAAATGTATTATTATAAAATTCACTGTATTATTATTCTCTTGTATTGTGAATAGGGTGTTCCGGGTCCTAAAGGAGAGCCTGGCGAGACTCCAGGAGAGGTAAGGATGATGCTAAAAAAATTGGGATGCTTTTTTGAGTTTTGAATGTGCTGTTATGATGATTTATTATCACATGCTAAAGCCCCGCCTTCTTGCAGGTGCAGCAGCTGAGGGAAGCTCTGAAGATTCTGGCCGAGAGGGTTCTCATTCTAGAGCACATGATCGGCATTCATGGTGAGAATTATGGATTCATATGAATCTAGATTTCCAGTAATGAGTTCTAACTAGAGAGCGGTTGGATTCCAGAGCGCCATTATGATCTCATGGCATAAGCTGTTTCTGCCAGATTAGTGCGTGTGGTAATTATTAAGTAATGACATTGAGGATTCATGAGGTTTGAGGTTCATATTGCTCTTAAGAATACAAAATGACATCAGATGACTAGAAATATACAGCCAACTGTGTATTTAGACACACACATGGTTATGTAACAAATTTCCCTTTATTTTTGTTTCTTTCCTTTCGTCACTCTGCATAGATACTCTGTTGGACTCCGGTTCTGGAATAGATCTCCTGGCGGACTTCATGCTAACAGGCAGTGCTAAAAATGTTGGTGCTGCCAGACCCTCCTCTCCTCTTAACTCAGACAGAGAGTCGCCGGACTCTGTTGGATATGAAGAGTAAATAACAAACACTTGTTTGTTCACAAGGCCTTTATTTCCTGTCTGTTGCTTTGAAGGACAGGTCCATATTTGTTTATGAGTATGATAAGAGTGGCACTGATTTTTTTCTATTTTATTTACTTGATGTATTTTGTTAAATTGTAATATTTTTCTTTTTTTACATTTTGAAATCACTGTATTAACCTGTTGAAAATGTGTCTTCTTTGCCATTCATGACCCGTTTTACTTCCGTTTACTTAAGGGCAGGCCTTTATTTTAGTCATTAGAAAATAATTGGATGGTGAAAAGTGGGCACTACTTACCCGAATGAAGTCGGCACGAATGTGAGTTTGCTGTTTTGTTATTGATTAGAAGTGTTCAGTAGCCTGTGTGGCATAAGTGATGTCAGCCAAAAAAAAGAGAAAAAGTTGTTTCGGAGTAAGAACCTGTTATGAAAATCTGACTTTCATGTCAACTTGAAATGTCTGTTTACTGTAGTTCATTTCTTTTATTATAGTAAAGGTGAGGATTTTGGACGGGTTGGTTGTCATAGTTAATTAATCAACAAAGATGATACTTGATTACACTAAAAAACTAGTTTTATGTAGCATGAATAATGATTTAATACCACAGTCACTCAAGCTGAAAATAAATGTTTTGTCATAAAGACTTGGTTCGTCATTTTCTTTTTGTTTTCTGATTGATGACCTATAATGACTCCATGCACATAATTATATATAGCGGTAGCTTTGTATTAAAACAGTCCCATCTCGAAACTCACAGCAAACAAAAAATAGACTAGAACAGAACTTCAAAACTAAAATTGACCTTTTGTCTGTACAGAAAGTGCAACATCTACCACCATAAATTGTGTATACACCTCTGCTGACCTGTTGTTATTCACCGAGCCCAGGGGCGTCGCTAGGCCCTTTTTAGGGGGGCTTCAGCCCAGCCCCCCTAAAAAATTATTTGATTAATTAATTAGTGATCGCTTCAGTCCCCTTTAAAAACTCATTTGAAACGGTGGCAAGCTGCATCAAGTTCCGGCTCCTCCCCTGATCTGAGTCTGCACGGATTCAGCGCGTTTTTCAATCCACAGGGGCGCCGAGCAGAGCGTACATCAGAGAGTACAAGGTGTGTGTGTGTGTGTGTGTGTGTGTGCGTGTGTGCGTGCGTGTGCGTGTGTTCTCGCATCCAATACCAGTACGTCTTCGCTGCGTTCACTTTCAGCCTTTATCACGGTGTGACAGTTGTTTTTTCTTCCAACAAAAATGAAGCGATTAACACCCATGAAAACATACTTTAGAAAACGATCATGATTTATTTTAATTTACTTTTCAAAATTCAAAACATATTATTGTGTATTTCGGCATTACATTATGCAGCCATTCACAGAAATGATTAAAGACACACATCATTGTCTGAAAGCACTAAATGTCACAGAGAGAGAAACATCATGTGGAGTTATTTTGTTTTGTATTATTAAATATGGTTTTGTATTAAGTAATAATGAATCATTAGTGTATCATGATACATATATTAGAGTAAGAGTAAAGGGATCTGTGATTTTTTTTTTTTTTTTTTAAGTAATTGATTTATAGAAGTGGCAAATTGATAATGGTGTTATTTTTAATAAATAGAAATAAATATAGAACAGATTAAACATATTGCCAATAGACAATTACATTAATACATGTTTTGTCTATATTCTTAATGAATATTAGCTGGTTAGTTAAATGATTTGAAATTAAATTAATTTCCAGGGGCTGACTTGATGTATAACCAACCGTATTGTTGATTATAAAGGCTAAAAAGCTAAAAATTAATAATAATAATAATAATACAATATAATAATTTATTTTTCATTGTAGATGGATATACAACATTTTTTGTCGTGCGGGAGTAGGTCTGCAAATGAGGAACAGTCAGGTGAGAATAGAACAGACAGCCTCACACACACAATACCACTGTATTCCCAAGATTCATTGCAGTCATTGAACCCTTATGTTGTTTTAATTTTCTGCCAATTTCCACGTACATTTCATAAGAAAAAGCTGTGGTATCATCAAAGGATAAACATGAATGTCCTAATACTGAATCAGGAAGTCTTTATTGTAAAAATCTACATTCCCAATTCAAAATTTTCCAGTGACTGGTCACATCTAAAAAACTGTATTAGTTTTTTTTTTTACAGTGTTGTATATGGCTCAGTCAGTACTCCTACTCCCATATATGAAATACAGGGAATACAATGGAATAGTGGATTGCAATAAGGTTAGTAGTATACAACCCTACCCTAATAGTCAAATAGAAGTTTTTTAATCATACCCTTATTGGGGGCTGAGCCCCCCTAAAATTAAAATCTTAGAATCGCCCCTGACCGAGCCTATCATGGACTTGCTGAAGAACCAAAATGGCAGAACACACCAAGGGCTGCTATTAATAGCCGGAGACACAAAAGGCCCTGTTGACCTTGTTCGCAGAGCAGCGTTCAACATGCCAGTGTGGCTTTAAGCTTGTTGCGCTTGAGCTTTTGTAATCACCTCAGGAGGGAACGAAATCTTTCCGAATGTTGGGCTTTTTCTTCTTGTTGCGTTAAGAGTGTTTAAAGGTTTCCCACGCAAATGTTTTACGTTATTGAGAGCTAAATATTTTGCCTTGACTTTTTTATTTATTTCTTTTTTAAATACAATTTTAATCATTTATTTATTTAGTTGAAAAAATGTTTTCTTGTTGCCAGGAGTATCTGAGCAAGTTAACTGTATCTTGTAACTAGACTAGATGTTTTTTTTTTTTTATCTCTTTATTGACAAAAAGCGGGTACAGAATGTAAGGAGAAGACAACACACAAATGGACATGAACAAACGTGGAGAAACATGGGAAATGTAGTTTTCACTCCTGTTCCTTATCCTCTCCGTGGGTGATGACGTAGCACAGGTTTTTGTAATCCAGGTTGCCAGCCACATCCAAGGGAAAGTTTGTGAACATCTGGTTTACCTAGGTAAAAAAAGATTAAGATCTATTTAACAAGTTTCCATTTAACAAGTTTCCATTTTAATATTAAATATAGCATTTCAATGATTTTAAATTAAATTAAGCACCTTCTCAGACAGATTTTACAAAGAAAAGTATATTACCTCAGCCTCTGTAAATTTGTCTGCCTGGGACATAAGGTGATATTTGATCCTGGGAGGGGAAACATTTGAAACGTTTCGTGTCAAAAGTTGCTGATGTGTGCTGAAAAAGTTTTACATTTGCATAATTCTACTTACTCTTCTCCTTTAAGGATTCCTGTGCCCTCGGGGTCGAAGATCTTAAAGGCATTGAGAATAGTCTCCTCGGGGTCTGTACCTGCCAGTCACAGAGAGGTAACATATTATTGATTATTCTGTAGTATATAATAAGTCGAATACACTCTTATATATGTCAAAACCTTAATTAACAATGACACAAGTCATTTCCGGGGCAAGTTGCATTCAAAATCCAAGCTTCTGACGCTAAACTTTATGATTCATATATCAATATGCAGTGTGCCTGATATCTGCTGGGTTCTGCAGTTATTTGCACCTCATTAGCATGATTATCATTTCGATTCTGATAAATTTAATTCTTGCCTTTGAGCTTCTCTCCAAACATGGTGAGGAAGACGGTGAAGTTAATAGGGCCCGATGCTTCCTTAAGCATCTCATCAAGCTCATCATTGCCAACATTGAGACGTCCTGCCAAACATGCACATACAAAGATATACATTAATACAGAATGCCACTTCCTCTGATACTTCAAATAGAGTGAGAGTTCACTGTAATGTTTAGTGCAATAAAATATTTATGAGGCCAGTTTACAAGGCCTGGAGGGGGGGGGGGTACTTTGGTATATTTTTTGTGTTACTTTTGAAGCAAAAATTATATTCAAGTCTGATGCCACACTGAATATCTTGGTTTTTTAGATATCATTTAAACCTGAAAATGAAAGGGAGTTTTCAGGATTTTAAGAACAAAAATAAATAAATACATAATTCTGCCCCGTAAAATTTCTAAATTAATGTATTAATTTTTTTTCTAAATAAAAATGCTAAAATAAAGTTTTTTTGTTTTTTGTTTTTTTTTTTGGTCTCAGATTTTTGGACCCTGTTATACATGCATTTATGATTAGTTTAATGGAATGATGACTTTTGCATCTTAATCTGTGACAAACATAGTGCTGTAATCGCATTCAGTAGAACTCTAAAGAGGAGCCACTCTAATCCTTAAAACGATACTCTTGTTAGTTCAATAAGATAAACACCTTTAGGTATCAGAGCCCTTTAGTGTCTCTAGTATTTACACTGTATACAGTCATTCAGTGAGGGTTGACTCACCCAAAGCAGCGAATGTGTCCCTCAGGTCGTTTTTGTCAATAAAGCCATCTCTGTTCTGGTCCATGATGGTGAAAGCCTAGAGGAGCATTCAGATTTACAGAGGTAAATACCGAAAATATGCTAGAATAAAATGTTTAGGTATGTGAATCCTATTGACCAACCTCTTTGAACTCCTGGATCTGTGACTGCTCAAACATGCTAAATACGTTGGAGCTGGCAGCTTCCTTCTTCTTGGCCTTCTTTGGTGCCTGGAAATCAAGCAAAAGTGGTTCAGATGATTTCGTCCAAGCTTACACTTTTAAAATGTAATTTTGAAGAACATAAAACTATAAAATTCATAGAAAAATTGCATGACCCTCAAAGAAATTTGTGTGTAAATTATCCACGTTTTGATATTGAGAACTGTCAAAAAGTGGTTCAATTCAAGTATATGTAGTTGCATTTAGTTGGAAATGCTACAACCTCAACACAAACTGGGACAGACAATGATATTTACTCACTGAAAACCTTTCTGAATTTACAAAAAAATAAAAAAAATAAAAAGTTGCTCTTATAAACAAAGATCAAAAGAGACAATTAGAAATACATGCAAATATAAAAAGCCATCCATAGAAGATGACCTTTCTAGCATAAATTAAACCATTCTCTCAGTCTGAAGAACAGCACTGCTCTGTTTCACAAGCATTTCCATGTTAAAGAGTCCAAAAGCAAAGATATACAGGCCTACCATTGTGAAGAGCTTCTCTTTCCTCTGTTCCTGGTCTCAAAAGCCTGAGGGTCACTCAGAAATAGCTGGTTTCCAGTTATATATTGGCACAATTGGATTGACGACCCACCTGTTCTATGTTTAGACAAAGGAGGAGGAACAATACAAGAATACTTACCATATAGAGAATCACCCTGCCCTAGCACCCCTCAGTTATTGTTATGGACAGATGCAAGTTGATGTGATCCGAGTGTGTGGGCTTTGCTATCTTGGGATCATTGAGAGTGTCCTAACCCCTTCAGATTCATCTACACATCTAATATGTCGTCTGAAGACAGTGTGAAGCCAGCTAGCTTCTCACATCAGTGCGTTTGGTCAGATCATGACGCTATGTTTTCGCTACATGTATTACTTGAATGATTTGATGCCCTTGTTATATTGGTGATCAGTAAAGACACTTTTGACCAACTTACAAGAATGATTTTCACAGTCATGAGGCTTAGAGAGCAGACAGGGCTCAGGACCAGTCTAACAAGGTTTATTCAGTGTATAAACTTTGTTAATTGAGTGCTTTCGAGGAGAATCGAACAAGTGGGGAATATGAATCTGAGAAACTAGATGTGCCTATATGGAAAGTAATTTAGCAAAGATTTAGAAAGTATGCTGAAATGGATGTAACCGTAGATAACAGAAATATAATATATGACATATTTTGCCCTGTATAAAGAGTGATATTGTCATATACAGTATGTTGCCTATAAGGTGATGTATAATTTGCACATACGTACATTCTCTGGGTAGATGAATATAGTTAAAATGTATAAAATCACCATTAGAACCATAAATGTCAACAATTTATTTAACAGTTTATTTAAATATGCAACTTTATTAAAACAACATATATACATATAAACTGTATGTTTGTATATGTTTTAGTAATATTCATAATATACATAAATCCATATGTATGGGATATATATATATATATATATATATATATATATATATATATATATATATATATATATATATATAAATATGTTATCATGAAATTGCTCCCATTTCTAATAGGTTTCATGTAATGTAATCATATGAAAATCTATTTAATTTATGTAATTTAATTTGGTGTAGGATATTACACAATTAATTAAACGTAATTTTGAAGTAGACTACCTTTTTCTTGATTTTCTTGTGAATTACACTCAAAAAATTTTTTATCATAAATTTAACAGTGTATTTATTCCAATCACTAAAGTTGTGTATATATATATATATATATATATATATATATATATATATATATATATATACACACACACACACACACACACACACACACACACACACACATAAAAATAAATAGATTTATCAAATAAAAATAGAATTAGATATAAGCAACATCCAAACATTTTTTTGTGGATTTTTCTCTCAAAACTTTTATTTATGAAGAAGTTTTGTGAATTCTGATTGTGATTGATCTGTGTGCATAGTGAAAATGATTGCACATTATTGGAACGCACACATGTAGAGCTCATCCATTTTAATCCAGTCATTTTAACATGTGACTGCAGTCAAGCCTTTGGCTTTAATTTAGCATGCAACTCTTGTGAGCAAATTGTTTCTACTTTGTCTTACATTATCTGTTGCGAACAATTGGACTGAACAAAAGCCATTTTCAGCGCTACAAATATAGCCAGCCATCCCATGCTTGCCAGATTTAAATGTGCTCTTACAAACAGCCAAGTAATGTGCTGTCAGACTGCTGTAAATAATCTGTCCAGCTATCCGGCACGGCAGCAGGCTGTGTAAAACTGGTTTTAGCAGTGTCCTCACAGACAACTGAACGAACACTGGCCAAGAGAGCTGTGGAGAAGAGCTGCACCATGGGATCTTAGGAATGTCGCTGTGATCTCCTGCTTGGCATAGTGTGTGTGTGTGTGTGTGTGTGTCTGTGTGTCTGTGTCTGTGTGTGTGTGTGTGTGTGTGTGTGTGTGTTCACAGCAGGGAGCGTGCCCATGTTAGGTGTGTGACTGGCAGGCGAGGGGCGAGAAGGAGTCAAGGTCTGGCAATAACACAACTGATCGGGAGCCTGGCGGGGAAGTGTCCGCTTCCTACAGCTGCTTCTTACTGTCAGTCACATTAGCCATATGGTTCCATCACACCTCGACTGGCCTGTAAATATATGCTGCTGTATATGACAACACAGAGATGATGATTCACTGCCCTTGATCTCTGAGGCCACTATTTGATCTCTCTGGTAAAATGTCTATGCACATAATGTGTGAATTTCCAAAAGGTGTGTTCATGTGTGTGTATGTGTGTGTATGTGTTTAACAGGCCTGTTTTTTTTACTTAAAATTTTCAACAAAGACAAAAATGAAATATGAAATATGAAAGAAATATGAAATAAGTATGAAGACTTAAAAAATGGCATTACAGTAAAGTCAGTTTGTGTTCATTTGCATGTATTTGTTTGACTATGTTTTAGTTATTAAAATACTATCATAGTTTTTGTTTATATTTAGATTTTTTTTAGATTAAATATTTATTTATAAAAATATTTTAGTTAGGTTTTATTTTTTATATTTTTTGATTTCATTTTAATTTGTTACTTTATTATGTAATTTAATTTTTACACACACACACACACACACACACACACACATATATATATATATATATGTATATATATATATATATATATATATATATATATATATATATATATATATATATATTAATAATACAGATTTTTTTATTCATCAAATATAGGGACTATTTAGTAAACCAGAACTAAATTCAGTGAGGTAATTTTTTTCAGTTTATTCTTATTTCTTTTTTGTAGCAAATTTCCATACAATATTAAGTAATGATATAATATGAAATCAAAATATATACATAACATGTGAATAATTTAAAATTCCGTTTAAAGTATCTATATTTAAAATATGATAACAGTACTCCGTTGTAGTTTGTTTGCCTGTAGATGGAGCAGTTTACCCAGTAGTACAAGGACTCTGTAAGTTTCTATATTTCCTACACCACAAAATATATTACCTGCACTAACTACAGTTAGATCTTCATGGACTTTTCACACATACATATTACACAATATGTGAGCAATTTACATTTCAAATGTTGCATAAGAGTATTTATGGTAAAGATTTTTTTTAAATGACTAAATATCAGAAACCGTCCACTGATAACATGCACGTATGGAAACAGTCAGATGCACACACATCCCCAGAACAATGCCCTCCTCACATCTCTGCCTGTCTCTTCATTATGTTCAATTGCCATGTCTTTGCATCTCCATAATTAAAATCTAATCCTGCATGCCGACTTTTTAAACGAGGACTAGCCTCAAGAGGAGGCTTATTTGATTAAAAAAGGGGAAGGGTAGAGGAGGGAGTCCTCCACAGCTCGGCAGGCAGGAGAGACAGCTCTTAATTGTGCTCCCATGAGGTGTGCACACGCCTGGGCGGAGAGAGGAGGGGGCTGGGTGCTCAGAGGCTCCAGTGGACCTGAAAAAACAAACCGCCAGTGGGACCGGCTCCCCTGCTGTCTCAGTGAGGGGAACCGAGGGGAGGAGCACTTATGAGGAGCCATGGGACTCTCCCAGCTTCAATTCTCACTCCACCCTGCAGGGTCTGAACTGAACCCCCCCCCCCAATCCTCTCCCTTTAAGTGTCTGTGTGCAGTGGTGAGGGTGAGAATCATGCCTGCTCTACAGATGAATGTAACTAATGGAACCGAAACTGGAATCCGGCTCTGTGTATTAAGGTTAAAAATGCTAATTGTTTTTTTCTAATATGCTATAATTTATCGTTTTCTATTATTATACTACTATTGTCTTTGTATTGTTTTGAAATTGTATAACACTTTGGTAAACTCAGCTGTTTTCTTATTTAAAAGCAGTTCTTACTTAAATGTTTTACTGTTTGCACACTTGTTTAGATACTAACTGTATTTTATTTATTGGGAACTTGTACTCTGCACAGTAACAAAAAAAGTTGAATTATAACCAAAGTGGTCAAAGTGACAACTTGTATTGAAACTGAGTTAAAATATCATGAAAAAAGGAGAAATTACCAAAACTATTATTGTGACAATAGATGGAAAAATAAATTGCTTCCACCATTTTTGACAGTGTGTTAAGTGTATTACCTTTCAACATTAAAAGAGCAATATTCACCCCAGAATATGAACTGCACACACACACCTAAGAGAGACTGAAATAATGTGTAATATCATTTAATTCATGTGCACAGTTCACACACATAATGCAATAATAATCTTTTTGTTTTAATTTGAATACAATTATAATTATAAAAGAATTATAAACGAATAATCACTGGTTTAACAGATTGGTTATCATGACAGTTAATACGACTGCTTTGGATCATCACCTTGAACAATGAGGTGAGATGATTTTAAACACGCCCAATAGAGGGCGCTGCTCTTCAAGTTCAAGTTCGAAAGCAGTATTTACAAATCATCAGGAATCGACCGGACAAGGGTTTATGTTATAACATCAAATCATCCACTGCCACCATCTTAAACACCGTCCATAACCATATAAATTCATATTGCTTTATGCAGTATGCATAGGTTATGGAGAAGAATTAGATTGTGTTTCGTTTAATTTTAACTATCGATCGCCGTGTCCACATTCTTCACGCAAGAATGCTCATAAAATAAATATAATAGATGTATTGGTTTTTGAGTACAAACAGAGGTTAACTGGACATATAAACAACCAACAGCAAAAACCACATAAAACAATAGTCTACACACAAGAACATACAAAATAGTTTCAATAGGATTAAAGATAAGAATAAATAAAAAATCAATATATCAGATACGAATACAACAACAGGCCAGAAGGTTCTTCATCTGACCGTGAGAAACATAAAAACACTCGAACTGCGCGTTGCCTGCGCGTTGCCTTCGCGTTGCGCGCGTCGCGTCAGATCTGATAAGCGTCTCGTAATGTCTATCTATGGTGATAATAAAAAATCAATAACCATATAAACTCTCTTCTTTTAACGGATGAAAAGGTATCCAGCATCCCCCTCCCTCTCCTGCGACACGGGGAGCTCGACTGAACGCGGAAACTCCATCCCGCGTTTTCTGCCTTTTATTGAGGACGCTCTCAATAATTGTTTTCAGTAGCCCTGTTCGTTCAATATCGCAGGTTGGTATTCGATAACTCCATTCCGCGCGCGCCCGCGACGTTCGATCTGCTCCGCTCCGTGTTTTGCGCGCGCTCCCCCGCCTCTCTCTCTCTCGCTCTCTCTCTCTCGCGCGCTGAACTCCAGCCCCTCTCGCGCTCTCTCTATCAGCCTTTCATTCCGTCTCAATATGTCTCAAGATGGCGGCCAATGCGGGATCGATGTTTCAATATTGGAAACGCTTTGATTTGAAGCAGCTCCAGGTCAGCTCCCTTTCGTTTTGTACTCGCTGTGTGTGCCGGTGAGCCGGTCCCGGGGAGCGTCGCGCTGAAAGGCTGGCGCGTTGCTCTCGCGTCGGCTCTTTCGCCGGGTTCGGTGCCCATTGATTAAAGCGGCTGATCGGAAATTGATCCTCTTTGTTCAATTCCCATCGATCAACCATCACGGTCAAGGTGGATGCGGCCACTTCGGCAACGGGAGGCCGAGGGTTTCCCGATTCTTCCCGGCTCCTTTCCATTCTCGGGACGTTTTGGGAATAGTTTGTGCTGAAGAGATTTAGATAGTATGTTTGTGGAAATAATTTCGTGTTTAGAAGTGTGTCGCGCTACACGGGTGGCGCTGTGCTGGACCGAGACGTTATTGCTTAGTAACGAGAGAGGTTGTAAGACTGCCTTCCTTTTTAGATTTCACCTCCTTTATTGTTTACTAGCACTTTTTGTGTGACTTTAGAAGTTTATGAAGTTAGCAAACGCTAAGTTCAGCTTATTAGGTAAGTTTAAAGCGAAGACGGAATTTGCTGCTAAACCTGCGCCAGACAGGAACAATTAAACTCAAAACAAACAAACACGGACAGATGAACGTTTTGGTTAAAAATAGATGTGAGACTCTAGAAGAGACGGTTTATTTCGTTATTCAGTTACAGAGTCCGGCAAAATAGCTCGTCAAAACAAAATAATGCGATTTCACTCTTTTTTTCCCTCCCTCACAGATAACTTGTGTTAGACGCAGGTGGGAATGCTACGATTCAGTTGTTTTGGTTTAATGTTGTGGTATTTGTCTTTAAATTTGCTTAGTTGTCAAAGTCAGAACTCTGTCGTTATTTGTAGTGTTCGTGCTGTAGGAGTATGAAGTACATTTGTCGCGTTTGGTTAGGCATAAACAATAGACCCATGATTATATCAATTATTGATTACGAGTTTATGTATTTATGAACTGAGGTCGCAAAGCTAAGCCAGAAGAAAAATCGCTGACCTATTTTCCGATCGAACCGTAAATTTCCTTTTACCAGTAACCATTTCTAGATCCCCAGAAGCCTCGCCAGTCGTTTAAAATAGATGTCATATTATTTAAAAACGATAGTAGCAAAAAATGCTTTATGGATCGATTAGAATTTAAGTATTTGGAATATTTGTCAAATATGCTAATATGAAACTAAATTAAAGCCGAATGTAGAATGCTCTGTATGTACATATGTTGCAATATGTTTTGAGATGCTGTTCAGATTTTGTCTAACATTCATCTGTAATAGTCAAACATTGCCCGGCTCGTGCTATGTCAGATGTTTTGCTGATTGATTATGTTGTGTTCTCTGAAAATCATTTATTCAGTTAGGCTTCAGACATATAGTGTTGAACATAAAAGGACCACACACACACACACACACACAGCTGGGCATATTCTGATGTGGTGACTCTAAATTTGCAATGCCCTCTCTCTCTCTCTGTCTCTCTCTCTCTCTCTCTCTCTTTCTATCTGTCTCCCAGGCTGATAAGAACTGGCATCAGCAAGTTCAGGCTTTGATGATGTCATGGGCGCTATTTATCATCTAGTTTTTGTCTGTTGCTACTTTTGTTTCTTTTCTATTCAAATCTTGTTTTTCAGAGTGTTTTAAATGTGTTTATTTTATTTTATTTTTTATTAACTTCACTGATTCATGCTTAATTGATGCCTCGATGTGAATCAGATGTCTTATATTACCCTGCAAAAACCGCACCAGACAGTGAAATAAAGTGGTCTGAATTATAATTTCCACAACCCAGTGATTCCAAACGGACCTGTTTGTCTCATATTTCCTAAACTTTTTGTTTGTCGGAGTCACCTGCTGTGTCCTGTCACCATGTGGCTTTGAGGTCTGCGAATGCAGGTGAGGTTTAAGTGTACCTCACTTGGTGTGTGGTCCCGAGTTTTCGTGCGTCAACTCGGAGAGATTAGCGATTGACGCAGGCAGTTCTGCCACCATCAAGATGTGAGTCTTGTCTGGACCTGCATTGGGCCCCTGTGATGACTTTAAAATGTGTTTGATATCTTTAATGAGGGGCACATTGGCCAGCTGCGGTACACTATGTACCTAAACACTATAAGAGTGTAATCTGCTGCATTTTGGTTCCTCTGTGTGGTTACCGTATGTATGGAGCTGCTATGTCTTTAAGATCTTCTACAGTATGTCTGTCAAGAGTTTTAGCAGATTAAGCTGCCAGACGTTATACTCGTTTTTGGATGTGCCCTCATTCACTTTTCTTACTTGAAAATAGATAATAAATTGATAACTTGTAATCTTGAGTAATTATTAGATGAGTACACATGATCAATGATATTTTTTGAACATTTTTTAGGGGATTCATCACTTGCAGATGGAGTGTTTTCATTGAACATCACTAAATGAATTGAGGACCTGTATTTGACTGTTTTAGTAATAACTGTCTGACTGACACCTGACTGGAAAGTGGGGAAAGTCCCTAAAAGTGAGCAGGAATGTCTCTACATGTCTGAGAAAATGCTGGTAAAACTACTTTTAGGCATGGTTTTAATGCAGACATGAAAGATGAATAGAACAACAGCGTCTCTGTGGAGCCCACCCCACACATTCACACAGACTCGGATCCTGACCACTTCAAAACCAAGCCAACTATATGAGGCCCCAAAACAACACACATATTTGCATGTGGCCTCTCCAAATTTAGCCTCAAAGTAAAGCACGTCAATTGACTCTTGTATTTGTCTAATTTAGCAATTTAGGCTGATAATAAATCCTGCAAAGCCCTTTGGTTGATGCAGTTTTGAGGAAACCAAATACATTTTCAGATCTATTATTTGGTCTAAATTTGACCGAAATTATTCAGAATAAAACATTTTAGCGGAAATTTGTAGCCCTTTAACATTCGGAAAATACAAAGAATATACTGACTTTTTATAATTTCGCTGTTTAGTCATCATAATGCGTTATGTAATCCCTTTTGAGTGTATTGATATATAGGTACTTTTGAGAAAACAAAATTTTCAGAAAACGCTTTATTTTAAGGTATACTTTTCACTACTACATTACTAACTATTAATAAGCAGATTTGAGGCAAATAGTTAATAGTGAGAATTGGACCTTAAAATAAAGTGTGTCCATTATTTGCTCTGTTTTTCAAGAATATGTACAGAAAAACTTACTTTTTGTGAATTGTGTACATTAATAGCCTTTTCATATTTGTAAAGGCATGAATAATGTTACATACGTATGCTGCATAAGGTCCATGGTTTTACTTTTCTGTTTCCTTTGCTGCTTGTGACAGGAAATTAAATTTGTCCAAATTATACAGGAAAAAAAACTTATTAAAAGCTTATTCATCTTTGCAAAGACATTAACACTAAAATGAAGCAGTTCAATTGACTCAATTTATACTGATAATAAATTCTACAAGGCCCTTTGAGTATCTTGAAATGCACTTTTGAGAAAACAAAACATCTACAGATATATTATTTGGTCTAAATTTGACCGACTTGTACAGACTTTTTGTTAACACTATACATTGATAGCCTTTTCATATTTGTAAAGTCATGACGAACATTACATTTGCATAATAATGTCCATCTGTAGTGGTTTCATAGTACAGTTTCCTTTCCTGTGTGTGACAGGAGATTCAGTCTGTTGCCTTGCTTTGGTTATTAAAAAAAAAAGTAGCGGTGCTTGTCGCTGAAAAGTATAGGTTAGCAATTTCAGATCTGGTACTTGAGCACCTTTGTTCTACTAGCAGATCAGTCCAGACGCAGATAATCCCACTCTATTTGAATTACCTGCTCGGGGAGGTGCTGCGATCTAAAATAAGAAGTGTTTTTTCTCTGTGTAGTTGTCTGCCATCTCATGTGATCATGGTAGGCCATTAATTGTGGCCTCAGTATAGCTCCTTTAAAGGGTACTCAGATCCTCTGTGATAAATACTAGATGATGATGATGATGATGTATTTTTATTCCGTCTAAAGAGGGAATCATTCACCGGCTCCCAATGTATTTTAACTTGTGTGTTAGATGAAGATGTGCTTAAATATATTTAGGTAAATATGTGCTTAAATAGAAGTTTTTTTTAACTTTTTACTGGAATTTGTAATATGAAGTGGCTAAATAGTTAATGAAATAGTTTTAAGTGAGTGCTTTTTATAGGTATGTGTGATGACCCCTCTTTCCTTTGCTGATCAGTCTGCACTCAGTTGCTGAAGATAAAGATGGCAGGAAGAATTCAGTGACCATGGGAATCAGGGGGGAGGCCATGTGCCAGCACACTCTCTCTCTCTCTCTCTCTCTCTCCCTCTCCGTCACCCTCTCTCAGACACTCATACACACGGTCATTACTTCACTGGCTGCCCCCTTTTGCTGTGTCTGAGGGCTGGGGTTTCACTGGGGGGCCGCTCCCCTCCCGCCCCACACACAGGGAAGTCAGAACTCTGACGCCACCAGCATAATTAGCCGTCCATTTCAAATAGGGCCCGAGTTGGAGGAGGGGATGAGAGCGCTCGCCCCTCCCACCCCTTCTCTCTTCCTCTCTTTTTCTCTTTCTTGCTTCCTTTCGTTCATACTTTATGGCGTGTTCGGTCTGCGTGCCCGTGCACTCTGGAAATTCTTTCAGTTTGAAGGAATTTAACAGCAGCTGAGTTGAGAAAAAGAGCAAACTGCAAAAGAAAACTAAAGTTTATTGGCAGCATTTTGGTCTTTTTCTGTCTTCAACTTTAAAGTCAAAAGGCATTTTTAATTAAAAAAATAAATAAAATAAAAAAATCGAGTTGACTCTTTTTTACTTTCTCGATGCATGTTTCACATTTTTTGTGCATGATTTACCTGTGCATTTTATCTCAGATTAAAACATGTTTTGTAAACTTAAATTAAAATGGGATAAATTTGCTCTTCTTTTGTTGATGACACTGGTTATTTGATATTGTAACTAATAACAAACATCTATTTTGTTTTGTTTTTGTTTTAGATAGCTTACATCCGAAGTAGCTTTTGATATTTAAAGCCAATTTTTCATGATTCCATCAATTCCTCATGGATAAAATGTTCCGACCAACAGGTTTTCTAGAGTTAAATTTTTTTTAAAGAAAGGTCTTAAACATTTGTTTCCTGGTGGTTGTTCAAAAAACTACTCAAAGCCTTGAACATGGGAGAAATTGGACTGCTGAATAATATTTGTGTAAAATAGTGTTAAAACAATGCGTCAGGTTATTACTGTGATAGACTGTGGAAAAAGGTTAGAACAGCGTTTTATTTGCTTCTGTTCAGAAACATCTGGAAAGAGTTTGAGGGAAGTAGTTCTGAATTAAGAGCCATGGGAAAGAGATCTGCTCCGATTGCCCTCTTTCCTGAGCGAAGGAGAGAGAGAGATAAAGCGAGAGACTCAAAGGGAAGTTTAGTCCAAATGGTCTTTGTATATTGTCACTTAAAACAGATTTTATACTTAAGAATCATGAAGTTTTTTCCATATGTTCTATGTCATTTGGATTTATTGGTTTTAATGGCTTCATTAAACAAAAATTACAGTGCTTTTATGCAAGTTGTACGTTTAGATTCTGTCATAAACAACAAATTTAAACCTAGTTGAATCACACATTTGTTATGATTGCCCCGTCGTTGAATGTTTCTTACCGCAACCCGATCCATTGTTTTCAGACAAGATTCACCAAGGCTATGATGAAAAGAACATGTTTTTATTTCCATCTTCGCTGCCATGTCGAGGCTCTGCCGCGCCACCCTAATTCATCACAGATATGTTTAAAAAATCACAACTGTGGAGATCAAAGGCCTTGACAAAGCCTGTGACTTTACTGTGCGTAAAACTAATGATGTGCATCTTCCAGTGTCTTTTTCATCTCGTCCTTGTCTGCTGTTGTCGCCGGTGGTCAGTAAGTTGTTTACAGCAGCCCTCGGTCTACTCTCATTGAAATGTATCTGCAAATTTTTGCAATAAATCAGTGAACAAATGAAACTTTGCTAGCAATGAAGCTGTGTTTTTTATAATTTACATGAGATCAAAATTGAGAAAATTTATTTTATTAATACATGTTTCTGCTTTTAATTGGAATTTTTAATTTGTGCATGTTAAATGGTTTGTCTTTTTAATCTTTATAATACAGTAATTAGCTCTCAGGCTGAAACGACTTAATGACTGACGTCTGTTCACCAACTTGCTTGCTTTAATCAAAACCTATTGAATATAACCCCTAAACAGATAATTAGATAATTAATGTTCTGTTACCGTCATATTACAGACATACAAAGGCTTGCAAACACATTTTAATGTTGAGTTAAAGGGATAGTTCACCCAAAAATGAAAATTAGATGTTTATCTTCTTACCCCCAGGGCATCCAAGATGTAGGTGACTTTGTGTCTTCTCAATTTCAGTTGTGTCTTCTTTTTTTAGCTTCAGTTGTTGCAGTCTCTCAGTTGTACAATGCATGGCAAGTGGTAACAGAATCTATGAGAGTTTGATAAACATCAAATTTTCTTTTTTGGGAGAAACCATACCTTTAAGTAACACTTTTCTTTGCCTCTGAACTGATGCCATCAAACTGTCATTTTACCTTCCCTAGATCACAATTTTGTTATCCTTAGGATTATGTCTCATATAAATTGTTTGCAAACACTGCTTCATGTTGGCTTCAACTGTGAGTGATTGGTGAAACTAGCTAGCAGTGAAGCTAAACTGTTTATCTCAACACAATACATAAAATGAGTCGTCATGATCTCGTATTCGGTCCGAACAGCAGGCAGACGTCATCCCTGGCTCGATAATTTACTGGGCGAGATTTGTCTGAAAAATAGAGATTGTATTTGCTCTTTAAATATCAGAGTATCGATTGCACTTGGCGGCAGCTGGCGAAGACTCACAGTCAGAACTGATAATGTGTGGGAGACTCAAGAGGCTGGAATCTCACTCACATGCCATGTTTGATAAAAGCCCAGCTCTTAGGGGGCTATGAACAGTCCATTTCAGCTGAGGCGAGGAGGAGGCTCGCGCCTCTCTTTCTCCCTTCATCTCTCTCACTCTCCTTCTCTCTCTTACTTTCTTACCGCTCGCTGTGAGAGATGATTGAAAAGCTGGAGTTTCCATCAGCGGCCGTCAGCTGTAAATGTACTCAGACTGCTGAAACAGCCCTACGTTGTTGCTGACCGTGGCATGGACCAGAGGATGTAGCGCCACATTGCATTGTGTGTAGTGTGCCAGCATAATCAGGTGTGAATAAGTAGGTCAGCTGTGGCCTGTGTTTCGCGTTGCCGGATGGTAATTCCGACAGCAGCCGAGAATTAGTTTTTTGTGCAGTCGGTGGTTTGCGGATTGTTAATGTTGAAGACTGTTTGCGGGAAGAGATGGACGTTCACAGCTTGTGTGTTCAGATGAAGGATGATTCACATTTGTGTTGGGTTACATAAGGAGCCAGCCCTTTGGGGGGTGACCCAAGCTTTTTCTTTTTGCACTCAGTGTTTCTCCTTCACTTTCATTCTGTAGTTTCGCATTCAGACTCTCTCTGGTTGGCACGTAGCCTTGGTTTGATTGCCAACTGAGAAAGTGCTGTAGCAGGATCAGGATACCTGACATAAGGCGACACATTCTTTTGTCCATGCGCTCTTTCGAGAGACATCTGGACTGCTGTTTAACTTTGCTGTCTCGAGCATAAACAGGTGTTTTTGTGACTAAATGAATGGATTAACCAGCAGACCCAGACACGGTTCCACTCCAGACTCAATGCCAAACTTTTTTTAACCTTGTGCCGTGTGCGTAATCCTAGAGATATAAATAGCCTTCCCCAATAGGAACTGGAAGGAAGGGCACAGCAACCTTCATACGTTTCAATGTGATGCATTTACCTAATTTGTTTAAAAGTAAGATTTGTAAGGATAAAAAAGTATAGTCTAATTGAGGCCTTGTGGCCTTCTGACTTGTGGTTTAGGCATGTGCAAAACTACATTAAAAACTACTGTACAACTTATTGTTCATAAAGGGATAGTTCTGTCATCATTAACTTATACTTTTGTTGTTCCAAGGTTTTTTTTTTGTCTCTACAATGGAAGCCAATGGGTTACAGTGTTTTGTTGTTTGAAAATATCTTCTTTTGTGATCTGCAGAAAAAAAAAAAGTTAGATAGTTTTGGTATGACCTGATGTGTGATAAAATTTTCTGTGAACTATCCCTTTAAGTAAGAAAAGAATTATTAGGATGGTTTAGGGGTCACCTTGTCCTATAAGATACTGATGGCAAAATCAAAAGAAATAACATGTAATATAAATGTAACCATAAAATAGTGTTGGGCGATCTGGTAATTTTTCAAATCGTCAGCCCGTGAGATCGACGATACACAATATTATCGTGCATGGGTTCTTTTCATAACATAACTATTTGGTGTTTTAAACCGCGCATGTGCGCGATAAAGAGAGCCTATGGAATCACCAATAAGAAAAAAATATATACTTTAAAACATATACTGACTGATTTAACTAACATTAAATAAAAAAATACTGTATTTAAAACAGCTAGTTCATATATAGTCGGACGCAACTGTCCTATTGCGTGTCCTTTGACAAATTTTCCGCACGTCGCATGGAAGTTATCAGTCTTAATGTTCTGCAAAATCAGACAATGGTGAAAATCAATAGTAGATTTCATTTAAAGTACAGCAGTTTAACACTTATATTGAACATAAACGAACACGTAAAAAATAAAGTATTCAAAACAGGTAAGTTCATATATTTGAGACTGACTCACCGCCACAGAAACAAGAATGAGATTCATTCTAAAATAACTGTGGTGTTAGTTAGTGAGGGCTCGTTTAAAATATTGCACATATATATATACATATATAGGCCGTTCAGATTACTTGTTAAAGTACACCTTATATCTACAGACGAAGTACGTCTGTTTGTGGATGGAGACTTTGTATGTATTTTGCAGCATCACATTATAGTGCGGTGTGCATGAAAATAATAACAAGGCGGCAGAGCGAACTTATCATCCATAGTTGTTCTCTACATCACCACATAGTGAGTGTTATAAATTAAGTGATCAGTCTTGGATAACCACCATGGATGATAAGTGCGCTCTGCCGCCTTGTGACTACAGGCTCTAATCCTCTTTTGCGCATGGTCACGCAGTGTGTGTGTGTGTGAAATGCAGTGCTAGAGTGAAATAGCTGGGCAGTTTGATAGCCGAATTATAATAGGCCGCCAATAAATTTTTTTTAGCGTAATATCTTCTTGATTATCGACAGATAAATCTGCTTATGTTGATATCTCTGACTATCGTCAATACACGATTCTATCATCTATCATCACAAACTTATCGTAAACCTAATCATAATTGCAAAACGAAAAAAATATTATAGAAGTTGTACACTTACATAACTTCGCTTTCTTGTACAATTTCTTAAAAGAGTTGTCATAAGAGTATGTTGCAGCCTTTATATATTAAAAATGCATCTGAGGTTGGTTTAGGGGTGCACAATAAATATCGGCCAATAATTAATGCGCATCAGTAAAGCCGGTTCTTTATCAGCGCTAAATTCCATCAGGTGCGTGATTTCACATATAGCAGCTGTTACTACACAGAGCCGGTGTTAACTGACAAGCTGCGCAAATCCCCGTTAATAATGAACGATGGCTCTGATTAGAGAAACGGCTTTACTGACGAGATGCAGATTAATTATCAGCCGATATTTACCGTGCACCCTTACTGATTAGAGAACCAGCTTTACTGATGAGATGGGCATTAATTATTGGCTGATATTTATCATGCACCACTTGGTTGGTTTGGGGTCCTATGCTGACGAAGGCTGCATTTATTTGATCAAACAATACAGTAAAACTGTATTATTACAATTAAAAATATATATTTTATAAAATTGTTTAAAATGTGATTAAATCATGTTATAGCAAAGCTGAATTTTCAGTCTTCAATCTTCAGTGTCACATGATCCTTCAAAAACTATTGTAATATGCTAATTAGGTGCTTGAGATACATTTATAATGATCAGTATTTATTTTGAATAAAAATAGAGTATTGATTTTTAAATAGAAATCTTTTTAGCATTATATCATTACAAGCTTGTCATTTTGGTCACTTTTGATCAATTTAATGCATCCTGGCTTTATATAAAAAAAAACAGCTAAACTTTTAAAAAAGTAGTGTATAACGTGAGTTCTTTTTTTCCATAAGCACAATAATGTAAACTGGCTAAGCCTCTATAATCTAATGAGAATACTGTGTCTGTTAAAACAGGAGTTTTCATTGGAAACTATTAGAGAAGTTTTTTTTCTCGAGGAGCCCCAGATGCTCAGTACATTATGCGATATGATGGTGGCTTCTAATTTAGCCATGGTCTTATCCTGTACGGATGAGTAATTGTGTCCATAAAGAAGGTTAATCTTCATAACAGGGGAACATAAACCAGATCTCTCTGGGTCCTCTTCTTTTTCAGCACAGAACAGGATAAGAGAGTACTTCTAAAGCTCAGAGCAGGGAACTTTTTTTGGTTGGAAGAATTTAGTGCCGTTTCTGAGAAAATAAACATTACACTTCAATTTGCTCCTTATAGTTATTGTCTGGTCTCAGGAAGACTGGTCAAAGTTAGGTGAGGTTTTGGGAGCACTTATTTTAGACCGGCTCTTCGCAGTTCCCCTCTAGGAAAGTCTGGACTGCTGGGGGTTGGGGAAGACAGCATTTAGGAATGTCTCACAGTTTCCGGAACAGTTCACCTCAGAACATTCGAGTGCCGTCTTGCTCCATTACTATTCTCAGAGAGTCTCAGGTAGCCATGGTGAAGAGTTTGCACCCAGCTGTGGTTTAAGTGCTCTGTGAGAATGAGAAATAATCAGGAGACCCTTTAACCTTCTGTCCACACTTTTTCCCTTCTGTCTTACGTTCACTCTCTAGCACACACACACACACACACACTTTTGGGTTTTACTCCAGATATCCCTAGCCAGCCTGGGCTCAGCACTTTAAAAACCTAAACAAAACAAGTCCTCTGTGGGGGCCCTCGGTGCCTAGGGAACCAGGCAGCTCCACCTCACACTCAGCGGCAGCAGGGCTCCCTGATCTGGCTTGGAGCTAGACTTTGGCTGAACTTTCACTTTTGCCTGAAACAGTTATTATTAGTGACCTGAAAACCTCCAGGAGGAGTGGAAATGGAAGCCAGATGCCGTTAGTGGCTGGAAAACGATATTTAGCTTTCAAATGGTGCCCATGGGGAGGGAGACTGACATGGATTTCCATGTTGGGGGGGTGGAGAAACAGTGACCCTGGTGCTGCTTTGCTGATTTGTTCTGCCGATGGCTTGTGCTTACATATCGTAACAGGCGACATGGGGGGTGGAACTGGGAAAAGGGCTGGACCTTCAAATTTGGTTGTGTTTGGGGGCACTAACTGTTATCTCTGATCGTACATATGGTACAACATTGTTGTTTCTTGAAGAGTTAGTTCACCCAAAAATGAAAATTAGACTGCATTTTACTCACCCCTGATGCACCCTGAGTGTATATGACCATCTTATTTCAGATTCTTTCAGTTATATTAAAACTGTCTTTGAACTTTCAAGGTCTAATATTGCAGTCAGCGGGTGTAGCATTGCTCAGTCGATCAGTCCAAAAGATGTGAAATAAAAAGCGCTCTTCCATAAAAAAAAAAGTGCCTCACACAGCTCCAGGGGGTGAACAAATGCCTCCTGTAGCACATCGATGCATTTTTCTAAGAAACATTATCCATATTCAAAACGTAATAATCGTTTTAATCTAGCTTGCGCTCACTGTTGTAAACGGTAGCAGTTCCGTGGGAATTAGTGTGAGTGTGAAGTGTGATGTGACACACATTTGGATGGGATAAATGCAGAGCACCAATTCTGAGTATGGCTTACCATACTTGGAAAATGTCACGACTTTCACTTTTTTTTTCATGTCTACTGTAACCTTTCTATGTTACCTGTAATGTGTACTTGAGGGAAAGCTAAACCCCTTATTCTGCTTTTCTGGTGCTATGGGAACAGTGACAGTCTGACAGTGATGTCCCGGGATTGTTGTGTCTCCAGTCCAGCAAGACGATGCAACACACACTGCCTCTTTAATTCCAGCACTTCCTCATCCCCTTATTCGCTCTCTTTATACAAAATGTCTGTGCAGCCTGCAGCGCATTTTCTGTCTCCAGGAGGGTCATTATTTTTAGCAGGAAGTGTCTGAAAATGGACTGTGCTTGGTCAGATGTGTAAGTGCGTGTGTGTGTGTTGGCCCTTGGCTGGCTGGCCTAGCTTGCAGTGAGGAGAGATTGGCGGGATGTTGGTGTTGTTATTAGTCCTAACAGCAGCTCAGCAGAGGATGTGCTCTCCTCGGTCCCTCGGAATATCAGAGACAGATCCACGGAGATCAGAGGGCCAAATTTATCAGGTGAATTTCAGCGAGAGGGAATGAAAATAGCAGGCTGGCCGAGGAGACTTTTTGCTTATTTATGAGAATGTCATACCTGGCCTGTTTCGACGTAATCAAATTTTAAAGTGTTATTGTGCTACTACCAGCATTTTTATCCTTTGGTGGTCAAAGGGGATTTTTCAAGGGGACCTTTTGTTGTTGTTCTTTTCGCCCCTTAAATCAACAGAACTTGGCAAATCGCACTTGTGTTTGACAATTTCCCAAATTTACCCAGTGACTGTGCAAGTTAAAAAAAGATTGGGGAGAAAAGATGATGGTCAGCGTTCTAGTCATCAGTCTGTGTGGGATTGTTTGAGGTGTTTGCCTTCAGTTCGGCTAGGCTATTTCTCTTGGCAGGCCGATATGTACATCTGACACTGATGGCTTCCCTGGCCATCAGCCAGAGAATATTTCAAACAACTTGCTTTTAAAAAAGACCGCTGTGCGTCCTGGGAGTTACAGCATAATTAAACAGACTTGAACCTCTCCGCGCAGAAACAAATAACTATAAATATCGACATACTGAAAAGGCCTCTGTGCCTGCGGTCTTCCATAACTTTTCTTAAAAAAATTAATAAATAATTAAATAAGATCAATCACATTTGTATTTCTTGCTCTTTGTTTTACATGTGAATCATATCAAGACAGCTTTCTTTATCATTTTGTGTGTTTTGTACATTTAAAGTTGTACAACACATTTAAACATATATATGCGCACACAATTATTTCTTATTTAAAAGCACATTGTTTTGTCTTATTTTTGCCTTGTTTATAAGAACAGTGTAGACAAACTGGCAATCGAAAGAAAAATAGGGAAAAAATCTGATCTTAACGAAACAGAGCATCCAGTGCTGATGGCATGATTTGAGACATCAGCCCACCTGAAACATTTCAATCCCTCATTTGGAGGTCTGTTTTATCTTTGCGAGCAATCAGGTGGCTTATATTTGTCTTTTAATCCAGGACTTTCACTTACACTGTGGTATTATCTCAGTTAAACTCACGTCTGCACACAGATATGCGTACCAAATGCATCCAGGACCTCCATTATGAAGAGATGCATTATCTGTCACGCTGGATTGTGCATATTGTTATGGATTTACGCGAACTGCATCCGAGGCCTAGAGATTGGTGGTGGTGGGGGGGGGGGGGTTCTAGACTGGAGAGTCAGTGAGTAGAAGCATCGTGTTTTGCCTCACGTTTCTTCGGTTTGTAACTTCCATTGACGTCCGAGTCATTGGTTTAAATCTCAGGGAATTATGTTCTACACTATTTGCGCTGCCAGTAGCTCCAAGATTTCAACTACTGCTCTCATTCTAATTTCAAATTAGAGGATCCATCCAGCAATGTCTGATAGTGATCTGTCATATCCAGGAAGTTCAAGCAAGTTCAAAATCGCTGGAATGTTCTTTGAATTGGTTCAAAATGCACACTCTACACAAGCCAGATGTGGGTAAAAATTGTTTTTGGCCATTAAACCGCCATAGTATGATTAAGAATGATAATCTGAGATAAGTGATGTGAATGATTTAAATCAAAGACTTTCATAACACCTACTAACAAAAGAACTCTGAGACTTGAGATGCTTGTCTAACAACTTTTACCTCAGTGTAAAATTTACCATCGTAAGATTATATATGCTGACACGTATTTAATTTTTCTTAAATTAAAATGTGTGTATATGTAGCTATAAAATATTTAAATAAATATAAAAACTATATATATATATATATATATATATATATATATATATATATATATATATATATGTATATGTATATGTATATGTATATATATGTATGTATATGTATATGTGTGTGTGTCAAGTATAGTTGTTCCTTAGCTTTCAGCATCTTCTTACCTCTGGCGACGTCACATACAGCCAGTCATCATGCACTGCTCTGCTGACTAATCCAACTGTTTTTGGCAAAGTTGGGCCTAAGAAAAAGTAAGGGGTAGTACTTGTGCATTCACTTGATCGTGTATGTGTTTGCATCTGCCATTGTGTGTGTGTGTGTGTGGTCGTGCTTTGGCAGCATGAGTTTGTTGTTCCCGGAGGCATGCTAGTGAAAGCGGACCCGTAGAAGGAGAGGAGCGTTCATGACGGTACTCGCTGGGAAAACCGCAGGCCAGACGAGCTGATTGGACTGTGCTGCGACACCATGTTTCCCATGTTCTGAACAGCTTTCACTGGAAGCTAGCCAGCACAGAGGGGGACCCCTCTCATCTGCTCGCTGCCTCTTTATTTTTCTCCTTTCTCGCCCTCTTGTGCTCTCTGTATCCCATTCAGACTGATGTTTTAGAGACGAGAGCATTGCTGAAATCGCAAATCGGCCTTTGAAATGGAAAACAAATTACAGAAAACAAGCATGGATGGATTGCCACTGCTCTTTCTTCATCTTCATCTCCTCCCCTCCTCTTTCGTTTGTGTTGGAAAGGGAAGCGTTGAGAGCTTTGACCCACGAGAACTCAAACTTGTGTCTTTCTAAATCTAAATTACTGACTTTCATTTGTGGAACACAAATTAAGTTATTTTGAATAATGTTGGGATCCAAAACTACATTATGACCCCACGACTTTCATTGTATTAACAAAAAAAAAAAACACTTTTTGGCTTCATTGTATAGCTAATTTGGTTCGACTGCTAACACTCTTTGAAAATCCTCTCCATCTTGGATAAGGTTGCTTGTTTTGTGCTAGTTATGGAGGTAATAACCCTACATAGGTCACAGAGATTAGCAGCCATTCATTGATGTGCTTAGGTTAATTTAGCGTCGATGGGCTTAATTGTTCTTGCACCTCAGTCGCTAGTATATAGACACACAGCCAGACAGGAGCACAGCAGTTTCTCATCTGCGTTCCACAAAAACTGCGACATCGTGGTGGTCAGTCGTCCCCTCAAACATAATTGAAAAAGAGCTGGCAGGGAAGGCCCATTTAGAAAAGGCTCTGATAGCGCTCTGTTCGCGATAAATACTTAAAGTGTTTGGAGAGCTCAGTATGCGCAGGCTGCAGTGCATTTCATACATTATTGAGGTAATGAGGGCTGAGGTGTTCTTCTGTATCTCGCAGACAAAGACCAAAAAAGACGAGAGGCTTTTTGTTTTAATGCCTCCAGAGCATCTAGTGAGTTATTGTATGCATCGATAAACATGCATTTGCCACAGTTTGACAAAGGCGTTAATGTGGTTTTGTAAAAATGTACAGTTTTGAGGAGGTTGTCATAAATAAGATACTCAAAACCTATACCAATTTTCAATACTAGTTAATTATTGAGATATGGTTAATTTAAGTTTATTCATATTTTTCACATTTTAATATGTTAATTAAATGAGCTATTTAGCTAATTCAATTAAAACTGTAGAATGTAATCTTCAGATAATTGTCAATTAAACAAGTTGTTTACGTGTGACAAGTGACACGTGAAGCAAACATTCAGTACTAAAAAAATTGAAGGAAATTTTATATTTCAAAGTTTTTCTGTTTGCACACAAAATTTTTGCATTCCCCCAAGAAACTTTGCATTCACTCTCAAAACTTTAGCTTTTTCTCACTAAAGCATTGAAATATTATATTCATCTCATATGAACTGTTATACGTGAGTTTCTTTTGAAAAAACTCACATAGAACACCATTTTTTCCAAGCAAAAGCATTGAAATATAATTTTTCCTTCGAACTCTTTTGTCCCTTTTTAGGCATCAAACTATACTCGTGATCTTTAAAGTGAAGTCTACCAAAAGTGCTCACTAACAGTTGGCCTAGTGCGCATTACACATGTTCCAACATTTAGTAGAGTTGTGTTTATGTGTGAATGGCCCAAGTCGAATCATTTCCTGTGATCTCTCATCTGTTCTATCAATAAAAGCACCAAAAAGCCCCTAAAATAGTGCTCGCCACCAATTTATCCTCCTCATGTTTTTTCCAGCTGCTTTCGTGTCTGTTTTCGTGGTCTGTGTCATTTGTTTCCCCAAGCAGTCTCCCATTATGTCGAGATTGCATATTCCTTTGACTGTGTTTTGTATTTAGACATGGCACGTAAGCATATTCCGAGTTCAGGGCAGCTCAGCAGATGTGCATTAGAAGGAAATTCACAATCAAAATAATATTCTGAATATTATGGCAGCGAGGAGTCATGGGGATGGAGCTGGGGGGGTTATTGGCCACTCGCCGAACTAAAGTTAGCAGCTCGTTTTTTTGCTGAGTCAATGTTTGAGTTGAGCTTTTCCACTCCGGGCTCGGGAACGTTTCTGCTGACGCATTCTTAATCCCTTCCTTACTATATTTTTGTGAGCAGTTATGTGTCAGTTCTTGTGGTTGCTAATGCTATATTGCCACAACTGTATGAAAATAAACAAACTGAACAAGCTTTTTGGTACGAATTCCCTCTGAACGCCTAACTTTGACTTTAAAAGCTTTTTAAGGTGTTTGCCTTGCAGCGAATCAAAAGGAGGAGTTCTTTGTTGCCCTATCTAATGCTGTTAGAGACTTAGTGCTTGTGTTGATGTATGAAGGTCGGACTTGTGTAGTGTTTCACATGAGGGTTGATTGACTGAGGCGTGCTGAAGGTCAGTCGTATTCCTGCACCTTCTCTAAGGTCACAGTCGGCGATGAAAGCCAGTACACACACACACACATTGAAACACGCCAGTGCCAACATAATAGCAGCCAGATTACTGTTTACCTCACACACTGCACCTCACACATCTTTGCTCGCATACTGTGTACACACTACTACTGTGAGCACTGTACTCCATACTCAGCACAGAGCTTGATATAGTGACTTGTGGGCTTAAGTTCAGTTTTTAATCGTTTTATTACAAAGAACAAATTCTATTTTATCACATATTTGCACTTTTACACAACAAGTGTACAAGGAATAGTTCAAAATTGTTTGTATGCACTCTAATGTCAGTTTTCAGCTGGGACGAAAAAGGAGATATTTAGCCATTTTCAAGCTGTTCGTTTTCTCTTTTACAGTGACCTGTAGGTAGTAAGTGCCAAATTGATATCCTCCAGGAAAGTATCATGAAAGGATATGAGGACCAGTTTCATTTGATGTCATCATTGACAGCATATTATAATCGCATCCGGTTTGATATGATTATGCAATGCATCACGACTCGTTCACTTAAACAAATTGGAGACTCACCGATTTGAAATTCTAGTTGATGCCTGTGAGCCAGTAGTGAACCAGTATTTTATTAAAATTCAATACAAATGTATCTCAATAAAAAGGGTGAGATAAATATAATTAATTTTAAATGCTATTAAAAGTTCATTTAGGCATCACAACATTATAACGTAAAGTATGTAAAAGGGATAGGTCTACTCATTTTGAGATCAGCTAAAGATTACATCTACAGTGTTATTAAATTATTAGAGTTTTCGTTAAAGATTGGCTTTAAGTGGGTTTTAAATGATGGCAAAGTTAATATAGGTGAAATATTGGCTAATAATGCAGATACATCTCTGTTATAGTCTGATGATCAATGTGCTGATATATAGTGCATCCGCTTCAGGAAGACGAACTGTTATTTTTAAAGGTACAGGTTGTAGGACCTGCCACTAGAGGGTGCACTACCAAAACAATAACAATCACGTGGTTTGATGACACTAAGAAGGAGCGTGGAATGATGGGATTTGTTGCCTTCTACCCAACCGCTGACGGCCATCAATCAGACGGAAAGATAAATCATGGATTTAACGCGAGTTCTACAATTTGCACGAGTAGATTACATACAAAGTCAATGCAAAGACGCGATCAGACTATGGATCGAACGCGTCCTCGCGCGGGTCTAAAGACACGATGCCCCGCATTTGGCGAGTATACCCCATAACACTAATCTTGTTGATCATTATAATAGCATACATTTTTTGTTAAAGATACAAATCAAAACAACTCACCTGTCGAGTAAAACACAACTGAGATCGGCATCTCTTTTTAGTTGAAGTTTGTCGGGAATCTACTTCCGCATTTGTCCACGACACTGTTGTCATGTGGTTTCTACATCAGTTAAGGCGGTAACAAAGGGTAACTAACGTCATTTTAGTTCCACGAAAAGACAGAAAATCATATGGGTTTTGGAATCACACGAGGGTGAATTAAAGATGGACTCTTTCTTTAAGCCTCTAGGGTTTTAAATACAGGCTCTGAATTGAATTGTGTTTTTGGTTAGGGAATATTCTGAAAGTTATGGCTGTCATACACCGTGTGCTAAACTTTATTTTCTTCTGTTTTAATGCAGTCTGGAATGACCACCCCTCACTCGTGGAGCAAGTGGTCCTCCTCACTTGTGGAAGACACTGTCTCTTCCCATTTAATTAGCATAAAGTTGTTTACCTGTCTTCTGCGGTAATACGAGCGAAAGATACAAGAGCTGCCTAATAAGCAGTTGAGCTGCTGAAATCACATACTAATACGCACACAGGGAGCTTAACCCCAACTGAAAACATGAAGAGTAGATTCGATCAGTTGACATAAAATACTGGTTGAGCTGTTTATAGGTGAAACACAGTCAAGGAATATGGAAAGATTAAAGTAAGGATTTAACTGGTGAACTGATATGTTTTTGTTCCTCTTGCTATGTCACCATCTTTTGTTGTGCAGATATGTGTGTACATGCTAACTGATCAAACATGGAGACATTCTCTCAAAGAGACCCTTGTCTTACTGTTTTCACCCCCCACACACTTTTTTGTAATAAAAAAATAGCATTGGAATTATTTGAAATGTCATCCCCATTACAGTGTCCACAAGGCGACTTTTGAGGAGCTCTTAGACCCTACTTACACTGAAAGCAAGTGACATATTTACAGCGTAACATCTGCTTTATAACTAAGAAAGCTTTATTAGTTTAGTTTGATTCAGATTTGATCACTTGCAGTGTAAAGAGCTATGTTGATTCAAAGTTACACATTGAAGTGTAAACAGCTTAGATTTGAAGTTGTTCATTTGCAGTTTAGACGGTTTAGAAATGTTTTTATTTTAATTTTATCATATTATTATGTACACACGAATAGAAATGGTTTAACTTGAAGAAATGTTGACATATTTTCTGTACAGTAAAATATACATGATAATATGCATAATGAATATTATAATAATAATGAATAATAATAATAAAAAAATCTAAACATGTTAATTACTGTTAGTTATTACTGCTAATTTTAACAATAAACTTTTGTTGTACAGCACTTTGTCTGCCAAAATAAATTTAATTTGTTTAAATAAGTTCCCTCATTTGATTACCAGAAAGAAAAAAAAAACAGAACCCTAAAAAAATATTTTTTTGTTAAACTATTTATCAAATTGTATAATTGTCATTATTTTAATTAATTAGACATGCTTTTTGAATACTAAAATGTAATTTAACCATTAAAATGGAGTCCAGAAAAATAAAAATGGGAGCAAAAAATAAATAAATCTGATTTCATAGGGCCCTACGTTTAGTTGATTCAATTCAAATTATTGCAGTTTATGTCATTCCTTTACAATATACTTGCAGTATACTTGCAGTTACAGTGGACAGCTTCACTGATAATGCAGTATAGAGAGCTTTGTTGATTGTAGTGGAGTTGTTCATATTCTTATTGTGTATGCAAGTGAATGAGAACAACGAATCAGAACAATGCAGTTTGTCTCTGAATCAGTTGGACTAAACTGTAATATCTAGTTCAGGTCACCGTCTGCGCCCCCAGCCCTCAACAATTAACTGCTTGTTGTCTCCTGAAGAACAAACACCTCTTTTTTTTCTTCTCTTTGCCCCATTATGCTAATTTCCAGTTATGATTCTGAACATCTAATTAATTCAGTTTACAGCAGAGATTCCAGGATAAACAAACCTTGTATTAAAATGCAAATATGCAGAAGAGGTTGTGGTGGTTAGACACTAGACTCTGTCATGAAATTCTTGAAAAATAGTGTAGCACTTTTTGAAAAGAACCTTGCTTACTTGGGACAAGCCATGTGTGTTTACGCTGAGGGTGTAGGATATTTTAATTGGTTTTATAATATAACTGAATTGAGTGTAATCTATGAAAAAATACAAAATAAATTTTATCTTGTTCACATATATATTATACATTTATCAATCACTTATTGTTTTTTCAAGGAAAATTACATTGGGATTTTTATTGTGATAGTTTTACTGCCCAGCCCTAGTAGGTCCATTCCATTCCTGTTACTTCTTTGAAAAAACAATCTCAAACTCTTTTTGAGTGCCAAAAGATAGACTTTCTTCTCAAAGAAATAAAGTTGAGCCAGTCTCACAGTGACTTGGAGTCCAGACCTGAACTCTCATATATACATTCCAAAGGTAATCAATACATTCCATACATATTCTTTAGTATTTTAAGCAGTAACCATGTGACTAAGGCTTCCCCATATATGACCATTTCCATCCAGGCCTGAAATAGGTGGTACATTCCATTCTTGTGGCACACTCTGTTTCTCTTAGGCTTCTCCACTCAGCCAGATATAATAGAATCATTTATTTGGCACTATTCTGATAGATTACACTCATTTCGGTTATATTATAATCAATAACAATATTCTACAAGGGAAGACATGTTTCCTGTGGGTCTTCGCTCAATGTGCGTCATTACATATTCTATGGAATTTCATCAAACTGAAACTTTTCCCAGAGACCTTTCACTGCCACACACTGCAAATAAGCCATTGGTAGTTAGTTCTTGTTAAACTTTTGACACTTATTATTTAAAGAAGCAACTTTTTGCTGCAGCACAGCATGCTTATAAAAGTACCAATATCAAAATAATTTTAAATAAGCCAAAGGAAAAATCTAGATAAACTTGTTGTTCATTAAGTTCATTCATTAGGCTTCATTGACATTTCATGCACTATTGAGTCTGACGTGCACTTTTGTGGAGCTAGTAATTGTCTTTTCTTTACTCTAGGCTGAAAACATTGACTCGGCTGCTCTCCTGAAACACAAGATGATCTCTGTGTGTCCTTTGTCATCCATTCTCGGGCCGGTCTAACTGTTTGAGAAACGGTTCACGTCCCTCCCAACCAGAGATCCACTCCCCAGACGCTGCCTCCACTCCCAACCAGAGATATAATTGCTTTAATTAGTTTCTCTAAAACCCATAGCATTTGAGGAATGCTGTTATCAGCAGTGGAGGAGGCAGAGATGTATGTATTTGCTCGGGGAAACCTAAAAGTTTCTGAGGTTAAGGCATGCTGCACTTATCTGGATAACAAATCGATGATTTTCTTTTTAAAAGTGTGTACTGTGCGACTGTGACAAGAAGTAACCAGCTTGTGCTCTCAGACCTCCTCAGATCGCGATTCTCTCAGTGCTGACTGAAAGCCTCTGAAGTAAATTGCTGATCTTGTTGCATAATAAATCAAAGGTGGAAGCATGGTGGTTTATAGAAAGAACGAATGAAAGAAAGAGAGAATAAGCTCTGGGCTTGTTCTTGTTCCTCAGCTTTAATGAACTGCGCTGTAAGCCCTTGAGAGCTCTGTTGATAGCAAACATGGCGTGTGAGATGGTGAACCGGTCCTGGATTCATTACAGCTGTAGGAGCGGCTGATATCGTGAGCCCTGTGAACCAACCGGTCCGCTCTGACGCGAGATAACGCTGATCTGTGAGAACGGAGTTTCTTAAAAAGATATTATCCTAATGAGAATATAGAGTGTCAGTCGTAATCCCAATTGTGTGAGTCTGAGAAGCTTCCCATGTTAACAAGTGCTCGATCACTCAAATATTGAGACGAGTCAGTCATACCAGATATAGTCAGTGAGAGTCAGGCTGTCTAGGAAGCATTTTAAGCAGTTGCTCCTGATGTCCAGTCCTAAAACTAGTTGGAATTAGTAATGCGTGTACAGTCTGTTAAACCTCCTCAAAAAACTCCTGCCCTCCCCATCTGGTATGAAAGGGAGTGTTCTTCTGTCAACAACTGGGACATTGTTGCGCTGAGACGACCCAAATGTACTGCATCATAATCAGCAAGCCCCCATAATGCTTTGAGTGTCTCTTAATTGGATGGAAATGAAGTCTGGTCTGTAGTTTGTCCATATCTAATGAGACTCAACCCCACGGTCCCTTGTTATTCACAGATTGTGTGTATGCGAGCGCGTCGTGCGTACGGATGCGCGTGTTCCCAGGGGTCACAACAGTGGGCTCTCACATTATTAAGCTCTGTGAACGCGGTGGTCTTGATTGGGTCCCGCATGCCACAGTGTGAAGTTTCTGCGCTATCGCAACCTCCTACAACGATATTACTCACACGTCTTTGTCTGATTGTTGCTGTTTGATGGTGGATCTTTGACAGCACGCCAAATCCTTGATTTGCAATTAAGCCATCTAAGTTAACGGAGACAGGAAGATTTAGTGTATCATAGACTACTGACACAAATGCATTGTTCGTGCAGTGCGATTAGGTCATTGTTGAACTTTTTCAGACAATGTGTGTAATTCAAGACGCAGAACAAGGAAAAAACTGAACAGCCCAGGCTCTGTCATATTGCTTTTGGTTTTGTAAATTTTCGTTTATCCAGGGTGTGAATTGTGTCAGAAAAATGTATCAACTATATTAGATTTATTTTTTATTATTACGCGATTGTTCATCATTAAGGTAAATGCAGAGACAAATATAGTTTTTATAATTGTCTGTTCAACAATTGCTTAAAAACAGTGATATTACATTTTAGGTTATATTTAATCACGTTTGCATAATATTTGGCTTCATATTTAATTTAATTTAACAAAATTTGTTTAACATTTAAACCATGTGGCTCATTTTCTGTGGTGCTTTTGGAATAGAAACTAAGTTATCAGTAATCATTCAATGATTTGACCCCTTTACAATGAATCATTATTTTGATTATTTGATCAGTGAATCATGGCAAGTGTGCGAATGAAGCTTTTGCACTTCTAAGACTTTAAAGTTAGTAATGTTGCCAGTAGTGCTAGTAGTCTTAGCTTAGCTGCTCTACTAACACCAGACTCTTGTGTAGTGAAAGTACATAGGTTTCTTTGTTCTACTAATGTATTTCCTTTTAAAACAGGAAGTTTGTGTGGGATGTATCATATATTTTTTTAAATATCCAGTCAAATTCAGATACATTGCAGCTATGAGCCATATTTTGCTACTTGGCTAGTCAGTCGCAGGTGGTTGAAGTGGGAGGGACATTTTCATTCTATAGAGCTCTTGATTGGACGAAAATCTGTGTGGTACAGGTCATTAATATTTTGTATCTGGTTTCTTGGAAAAAAAAAAAAAATGTCTGTGTGTGTGTGTTTTTAAATAGATATTACCTCTTAAATGTTAGTTTTATTAACAAAACTTTTAGATGATTTCATAGGGTAGTCAAGTTTCCCTCCGCTTGCTGTTCTTTCGTTCTCACTCCCCGAGGAGCAATTAAATCACTCACAGGACGGGCACTTCAGGTATGAGGGCACAGTGACTCATTTATGTGAAAACAATGTTAATATGCTTCGTCACTTTGTGGGTAAAGTCGCATATCCATGGCACTGTGCTTTTCCTTTTACTCCAGAGCATCAGTTAAGAGGTCAAATGCATAATTCAGGCTTTAGAGGTCACAAACTTGAACACAATGTTGAAGGATCTATTTTCGGGACGTTACAAGGAACACACTTCTGCTGCCAAAATCTTTGGCGTTGGTTTTAACAGTCCCAACTAAAGCGTTCACTGTTAGATCTCAAAGCGGCAGGTCAGTGTTGAGATTAGTTGCTCACACAAAGCAGGTTTGTTATAAATGGTAGCAGCAATAGCAAAGACTTTGATAAAGGGCTTAACGGCTGTGCCGGCATAAAAATAGATTAGCTCTATCTGTGCTAAAATCAGGCGTTGGTGCCTTTCAAAATGCACACATACACGCATTTGCCTTTATTGTTTTTTTTTAAAGTCATACCCTTCAGAAATCAGGTCACCTTTTTTTCTTTTTTTTAGACCAAATGATTAAAGGACAAGCTATAAAAAAAACTAAAACTGTAAAATTTGTTCAGCTTACTCAAGTACACTGGACAAACTTTTTTTTTTTTTTTTTATATTTAAAGGAGAGTGAAGAGGTCGTCGTGGTGCGACATTTGTTTTGACTTTAAATAGTTTAATGATGCTATTTAATGATGTTTGTTAGTGTGCATGTTCTGATGTGTATTTGCTACATACTGTAGTGTGATGATATTGGGCATGATATGGGGAAAAACTAACACTGTTAACATTGTACAATATAATGATGAAAAAAAGTTGAAAAAACTCTTCATTGAAGACAGATTTTTTTGTCTTTTCACTTTTCAAAGGCAAAATTTCCACAGTTTTTGACCCATTTAATATTTTAATTTAATACAAATGAATTTATTGTCATTATTAAATACTAATATTTAAATAAGTACTTTATTGTAGTAGTACTATTATAATGTAAAATAAAAAAAAACCCGAATATTTAATTTAAAAAAAAGAGCAACTGTAAAATTATAATATTAATAATTCCATGCTAAGTTCTTCATTTTCAAATGCTAAACCATCAAACTTCTATTTTGGGAGTTCATTGACAAATAAATATATGCATTGCAGGTTTTAAAGTGGAGCGTGAAAAGTGAAGTGTGTTCATTTGCACTCAAGCAGCTAATGATAAAGTGCTTTAGCACGGTTAAAACTAAAACATTCAAGTGCTTCACTCTGAAACCTGCAGTGATTATAATTAAGCATGCACGAATTGAAAATATTTAGTGATGCACAATATATCGGCCACCATATTGATATCGGCCGATAAATGTTAATTTTTCTGTTATCGTTATCGAACAGATAAGAGAATTTGGCCGATATCTTAGAGCCGATAAAAAATGCATTATTTCCTGCAGAGACATTTCAGATGCACACTGTTCACCATGATAGTTTGCTTGAAATAGCATTGGAAACACTTTGAAAATGAAAATACAGTGAACTGCAACATGTGCAGGGCAAGTCTGTCATATTATAATGAGATTATTAGCTTGTTGTATTGACCGTGTTTTAGCACGTTGTTAAGAGAAGAGCGCATCCACAACGGATCCACATGACTAGCACAGTTAAGTTCGCTTGTGCATTTACAGTCTTTTGTGCAATTTTACGTTGTAATATTGTGTTTATTTTATGCATATAAATCAGATTTTTCTTATATAGAACGTGTTTGGTTAAGCTATAGCCTATAGAGGGTTAATAGAGTGCTTCAGTTTGCTGGTGATCATCTTTAGCTCCGCGCACACAGCTCAGATAGCAGCTTACAACATTAATAGATATGATTGAGATATAATGTCATATGTATATATAATGAGAACACTGTTATAATAAAACGTTATGAATTTGTTTTGTTTGGTTTCTGTGTTTCAGTGCGGATATACAAGCAACGTGCAAACTTTGTGCAAGTCAAACTTATGCCGGTGAACGTCTTTCACCATGATAGTGAAAGTAAAAACTGACTGCGCTTTCGGTATTAACAGCGCGTATTCTCTCAGAACAACGAGAGACGAATCTCCTAACATGTGGTATATCTAAGTGTTTTACATTTTTTCATGTTTCTCTTGTGTCCCGAAGGTAGTGAAAACAATAAGAAGAAACATTACTTGTGTTGAACAGATTGTTTTTTAAAGTTAGTGCATAACATTGATAAAGTGTAACAATTTTATTTAGGCTATAGGCCTATAATTCATTGTAGGCTATATTAAACCTGTTTAAATTTTTTTTTTAAAACATTTCCATTAGCCTAAGCTAATAGCCAAATTTTTTTTTTTCTCACAGGCTGCGAGTCACAGTGTGTCAGTTATGCGGTGATGCGCTATGAAATTGTTGCAAAGCAAATTAATTGTAATATTAATTTAATAATAAAAGTAACCTAATAATAATAGCCAGAAAATAACATGTCTACATTAATTGGAAATGCCAAATACTCTTAATAATAACAATATTTAATGATTTTGACAATATCTCTGGCTATAGTCCTTACATGCTGGAACTATTTCAACACACTCCATCGTCTTATTGCCTTATAATTTTTTTTTTTACACGTAAGTTTGTCCAGTAACTTGTTTCCATTATTTAACTATTATTTTATTTATTTGTAAGGCTGCTTTATGTTTGATTTATGTTGAAGTGTTTAATGGCTTTTAATGATGAGACTTGTTTTTGGTAATCAGGCTCTCAAAAATTATGTAAAAATGGGGATTTAGATTTATCAGCCAACATATCGGTTATCGGCTTTCATATTTAAAGAATTATCGGTTATCGGTATCGGCCCAAATGTTCATATTGGTGCATCCCTAAAAATATTGTGATGCTGATTTTTTTTTCATATATCCTGCAACATTAAGAAACGGAAGAAAAAAATAGGACCGACCTAATTTCCACTTAATCGTGAAAAGGTGCTTTTAGTTACAAGAATGGAACCAGTTTAGAAGAAAAGGGTTCAACAAATAAGAGGTCTTGGTGATGTCATCCAAACTGGGAAAATTATTCTAGAGACAGAGCAAGTTATTAAAGTTTGATTGTTATTAAATACGGAATAATGTGCACTAACAAATCACGTCCAATAAGACCAAGAATGTGATCTATTATTATTATTATTTAAATTTTTGTTCACTTAACCAGTTTTTCCTGCTAACATAATTATAAACCCATTTTTTCAGAATTAAATCCAGCATTTTTAGTTACAGTACAGCTCCCACTGCAGAAGTGTGTCTGCCGTCCCCTCTCACCTGTGTTAGAGTCTTGCTTTGTTTTTATCTGTTCCTGACTGCCTCTGAGCTGTTGACCCTCTTGAGTGCTCAGGTGCTCTGTGGCACAGCGACACTGGCAGTTATACAGAGAGAAAGAGAGGGGAGGAAATGTAATGGCCTGTGAGAAAGATAGGTTATGAGAGAATGAAGAAAAAAAAGCAGCTATACGGAGAGATGGAGAGAGAGAGGCCTCGCTGACGTTTCCCTGCTGCATATGCAGCTGATAGTATCTGGCAGGGCCTGGCTCTCTGGGGAGCCCTGTAATCTGTTCCATCAGCGTTTACTACTGAACAAATTAACTAAGACAAGCACCGCCGCCTGAGCCAGCAGAATTCTTCCATTAGGAAAATTATAAAGCTATTATGGGGAACAATTTGGTCCTTTATATAAACGATTCTCATTGGAGGGCTACAGGGCTTCGTTGAACTACACCGGGGGGCTGGATGGAATACCCCAGGGGGCATTAGAATTACTGATACCAATAGAAAGAAAATCACGTTTTTTAATATCTCAAACCTTTCTTTCTGTTCTTAAATGAACAGTGTTTAAGTGTCTGAGAAGAAAAGACCTAAGTGAACTCAGTTGTGTCTGCTTTCGAGTTTCAAGTGAGACGGTCTCAAACTGTGCTCCGATAACAAAGATCTCTGTATTCTCATTCTCTCAAAACCAAATAATCTGCTTCATTATATGCACATTAATTTTACAGCCCGATACTGTTTTCATATATCAACAGTTGTCATATTCATTTTCTGCAGATAATTTTTAGGAGAAGCAACTGAGACTTTGTACTTCATTGAAGTACTTCTTTGAAAGCTTTTAAAAGCTCAACCTTTATTATATATTATGAATTATATTCTAAAATTGACATTTAGAATTCAACTGTCATTTAGTTTAAATTATGAATCAAACCAACAGACTATTTTCAACGAGTCCTTGATCCTATTCACATTTTAGAATGATTTGTTCACAGACGCATGTTTACAGAAGTTCAAAGTGCAGTTTTTGGTGTATTATGAATATGATTCATATTTCATATTATTTTTACCCCATGACCTTAAAAGTGACATTAACAAACAGTTCTGAAGTTGACATTTTGAACTTCAACTTGGTCGTTTAGTTGAAATTGTGAATCGAATCAACAGATTCTTTTCATTGAACACCTTGATCTGGTTCACAGTTAAAAATATGGTTTCCTAAGCTGAAAGTGCAACCTTTCCTGTATTATGATTCATATTTCCTGTAATTTTGGCTGCTTGACTTTAAAATCACATTAAGGTGTAAGACAAGTATGTCATGATTATATAAAGGTAATGTATATAGGCTACCCTTAATAATGCTCACATACATGTCATGTCAGTGGATTGTTGGAGTAAACGCATTATGTCACAGTTTATTTCTGTCACGGTCTCACCACTTGTATTAATAACAAACCGTTTAGGAAGATCAGAACCATAGCCCACTTACATAGCATGACGTTTTTATCTAAAACATCTCCCATTGACCCAGAAACCAATGATCCACACCCGTCTCTAGGGATGGTATTTAAAACCAGATTTGTCCCTGGAGATCAGCCCTCATGCTTTTACCTTGCCAGACTAGCCGAACGACGCTCCGTCAGAGAGTTTTGTGGAGCCATGTGTCTTCCTATGTGGAAGGAGGAGGTGATAATAACAGAGGGGAGTAAAACTGGGGCGAGACTGTGGTGACTCAGCCCCCCAGTTGTTGTGTTGGAGGTTTGGGGAGTCTGGCGCACAGAGTTCCAGCCTAATTAAGTTGATTTGTTCCCAGCATCTGGCTCCCAGATGTCAGATGATATTCTTTAGCTCAGCTCCCTGCTGTTGAGAGGAGAGGAGTGGGACGACAGGGACCGCAGACTGCTGACTTTTCATGAGGCCCACCAGGGATGGGACAGCAGTGCGCTGCTGACTGATGGATGAGACGGCCAATCACGTTGTGTCTGTCGCAACTTTCCAGGGAATCTGACTGGTTAGTTGGAGCAGGAGGTTTATAGCCACAGCATGCCCGCAGGTGCATATCGAGCAGTATTCTCACACCTTATAAAACACGTGTTTCCTGTGGAATAGGTGTGATGGTGAGAAGGTTCTGTCGGATTGTTTTTACAGCTTTCGATTTTGTCGAATGTGACCGGTCTGAGAGGCGACGATCACAAGTGTGATTGTGGACAACAGAAAGTTGTTGCCGACCTCCTCATAGAGTGGTCCCAGTTAGTAATTGTGAATCAGTTTATCTGGTTCATAATTCGGACAGAAGGATCCATTTATGAATCAGTTCTTAAGTTGACTCAATGAATAGTTTAGTCCAAATTGTGAATTTAATCCATTGGTTCTTTTCAGTGAATTGGTTGATTTGTTCCACAATTAAGACTGAGCAGTTCATTCACAAATTGGTTCCTATGTTGACTTCTGAAACCAATTTACTGACACATTTGGTTCAAATTTTGAATCTTTTTTTTACTGAATCAGTTGTTTTGTTTTGAGCTATTCATTCACAAATCAATTAATAAAGTGACCTTTTGAAATCCAACTCCCTGAAACTTTAAGCTCAAATTATAATTTGAATCAACTGCTGCTTTTCAGTGAATCTGCGGAACCTCATGTGAATCGTTTCCCTTATCTGTCCACAGAAAGAACTGGATGCCACCGCCGGAGCCCTAGCCAACAGACAGGATGAAAGTGAGCAGTCCAGGAAAAAACTCATCGACCAAAGCCGCGAGTTCAAGAAGAACACTCCAGAGGTGAGCAAAAGCGAGAAATGATTTTCCAGACGATAGAAAGCTCAAAGGTAGTGGAGCGAAGGGGAATTTGAGTGCCTAATTGTCATATGTCTGGACCAGCACATCCTGGTCTCCCAGGTACCTGTGAAGCACCATGATTCATTTTTTCACATCAGTTGATATTCTTCTGCATGCATTCTGCCTCCATTTTGACTACTTACAGGACTTTAAATGAGCACCCTGTAGAGTAACGTTCTTGTTATTATGATCTCTTGAGCATGGCCGCGCCGTTAGATTATTTTTCAGATTTTGCACTTGTCTGAAGCTCGGCATGGCCTTGTAAGAGAAACCAGAGGATATTATGGTTTCTCCATTTAGGGAACACTTGGTCTGCATGAATAGCAGTAGACGGTCGTGTTCGGACCATAGGGCTGTCTGTGAGGTCATGTTCCAGGAGAAAAACTGATGATGCATGTTAGCAGGACAGTAAGGATCAGTGATTCTTTATTTACTGAAACGATTCTCTGATCTGATAGAGTTTTGAAACAAACGCGTCCTGACAGTAGGAGAACATTGCGACCTTTGGATCAGGATGGTTATCTGATGTTTGTTCCATTTAATAACAGATTATTCTTAATGTGTGGACACGATAATGTTTATAGGCTCTGTTTTTGACCTATAGTATTTACAGACTCTACATTTTAAAGCACATGGAGCATTAGTTTTCACTTGCATATTGATGCATGACATGTTTAATGCATTTATTGATTTAATTTAATATTATTGTTTTCTTTCCTTAAATAACTGAATGTGTTAACATGTTAATTAAAAAAAAAAGGAATTTTTTATTTGTTCAGTTGGCTGAGGCTGTTTATTTGTAATTAGTTTGCGGTTTATTTGTCTGGATTTAGTATCGTTCTGAAGTTAATGTTAGTATGGATAACGGGTCAGAACAGTGCAGGATTTAGGGATCAAGGCAAAGAAGTAAGAGAAAGAAACATCAGACAGCTGTCAGAAGACATCTACAGTTCAAAATAACCTTGGGCTTTTCTTTTAGTCTTTGATTAATAATATCCTTATCAGCATAAGAGTGTTTTTGTGAAGATTTCAGACAGGTGCCTCCAATCCTCCAAACGGCAAATCTGTATAATTCCTCGCTGTGTTTGCTCTTGAGAAGTTTCTGCCAAGCCGTCTGTAGTGTGGAGAACTCAAGGGCACCGCAGTGCTCCGGCCAGCCGTATCTTTGATCATGGTTGCCATCGCCTCCTGCCTTCCTCCCTCATGCGCCTTCTTTCCCGCCCGTCGTTTCGTGAATTCCTCGCGAGTTACCGCTCCCAGAGAGTGCCGCTGAATAAATGGAAAATAAAAAACCTGTTTTGTCTCCGGAGCCTCGATAAATCAGTCCCCCTTTTCCATTTAAAATGTCCAGGGCTGCAATTTATGTCTGAGCTTAATAACCCGTTACTAAATTAATCGTGCCGGGGGTTTTGGCTGGGAGGCCATGCTTTCGGAGATTCTGTGAACCCTGTAAAAGAACAAAAAAAATAACAGTCAGTCCGAGTGCTTTTCTGCTCCGTACCCAAGGTGCGAGACATCAAGGGCCTCAGTCAGAGAGGTGGAAATTCTATCTCTGGTGATGGAAGCTGGAAATTTACCTTAATGGCTGGGCTGGTGGATGTGAAATTAATGTGCCATGGTTACCTTACTGTACCATTCCTTCAGACACAGGGCAAGCCATAATATAACCCCAATGGACTTTGTGGTATGAGCAGTTTTTATGTTCATTTTTGGGCTTAATTTACTCCACGGTCTACTAAGGACCAAGAAAACAAAAATAGAAAACACTGTCATTTGATTGTTGCAACATACTTTCTTGTTAAATGAAACTTTCAGAGAAAGGCGAATTTGAATATCCTTTCTAATACAATTAAGCTTCAAAATTACAAAAAAAGCACCATTAAAGTATCATAAAAACAGTCCAAAACTACTTCTTTAGCTAAATCTAAATCTTTAAATTTCATTCAGGTGTTAATGTATTGGTGTGGTGGTTTTTGACATGTTTTATTTAAGATTTATAAATTGATTTAACAATATTTTAATAATAATACAATGTAATATAATACAATTGTAAAAAAAATTAAAAATTTTGCATTACAAGTATGTGCATCTTTGTAATATCATTTTGTTTTTGTTCCTTAAAAGCGAACTGAACGTTATCAGAAAATGAAGATATTCTTGCTGAATATCATAAAGTCAATATTTTGAATATAAATAAGTAAACAAAGACTTGGGTTTTAAAGCTTCAGAATGACAAAAAGTATGATTAAAGTAAAATAAATGTAGTCCAAAACTATTTGTGTGCAAACTCTTCTGATGCCACATGACTTCTTAATGTGAGAAACAGGCTGAAATGACTTGTTCATGAATTGGATGTTTTGTTCTTTTTTTTTTTTTTTTTGATAGTTTATGGTGCTTTTATGTGCTTTTTTTGTGAGCTTGAAAGCTCTAGTCCCTATTCATTGTACATGCACAGAAAAGAGTGACCAGTATGTTATTTAAAATTTATTCTTTTGTGCTCAACTGAAAAAAGGAAATCACACAAGTTTGGAAAGACATGAAGAAATAATGACAACATTTTCATGTTTGGATGAACTGTCCCTTTAAAGTTTTCAGAACTTGTTTGTATATATTTGGAAAGATGAATTGCCATTTTTGTTTCTCTGTCTCTCCATATCCGTTTCCATTTTCAGTCCACAAATGTTGCGCTGTTGTTGTTTAATTGTTAGTGACTAGTTATTTATCTAGCTGCTTCACGGTTCTGTTTCGCCTCAGGATGCAGGTTGAAACATTTATTGTCCGCTATGTGATGTCAATGTGACAGATAGGGATTTGTTAGGATGACCCGTTATTTTCCAACCGATTACGTAACGTCTGTGTTTTCCTCGCCATGCACCTGTGAAATAAATAATCCTAAGCAGCCGTTAAATTTGCCACAGATCACTTCATTTTGTCTTTTTTTCGAATGCATAAATATTTAACCCAAACAACTGCCACATTTGGACCTATTTTATTTCAGCTTTTGCATGCTCGTTTAAATAGAGTTTTAAATAGGATGTGATGGAGACTGAAAGAGACCAGTGTGTCTGTGCTGAAATTATATTCAGACCTGCCTGCATGATGGAAATATTTTCATAAGGTCATGTGCATTCCCTCCCCTCTAGCTCACATATTTTGCGTTTATACATTAGACACCATTGATAAAAATCAAATTTTTTGCATTTTCGCTTTGAGTGTTGCACCACATGCAAAAACCATAAGTGCATTTATTAATTAAAGTTTATGCTGAGCGTCTGATGGTGAATAATATACCTGCTCTTTATGTAAACTATTTAAAGTAAACAGAAAGGGGGCTCGCAACCGTATTGTCTTACGGATATATCCGTAATGTCTTTTTTTTTTTTGAAGTCAAAAATATTCGTATACAAAAATGTATAGTGGGACTTTATTTTCTGTATAATAATTTGATTAGATTGATTAGGTCATTAAATGGCTGGTGGTTGGAGGATAGGGGTTGAAAATGAAAAAAGTCTGGCAACTTGAGATGAGAAGGAAAGTCGCACTAAAAGACAAAATACTTTTTTATTATTTTTTTTTTACTTTGTTTAGAAATGAAAAGTTCCAAAGACCAAACATGTTTATAAATAAAATATGGTAAATTTTGATTGCATACACTGACTTTGTTTGATGTTTAAATAACAAACAGCCTTTTGAACTAAATTGAGATTTTTCAATTCCAGTTTGAATTTGAGTTGATGCAGGATGCTGTAATTTGAATTTAAAAATGTTGAACTGAAATGACATGAAATTCAAAGAAATTCATATGACTGCTGTAACTTGTAATAATTTGTTTTTGAATTAAATCTGTTTTTATTTTTGGTATGCATAAGCCATGAACATGGTAACATAATCAAAACACCTAAGATGTTAAACATTAAAGGTGCTGTATGTAAGATTTTGACTCAGCTAAAGCATAAAAATACCATATTGTGTTTGCAGCTATTTTACCGGGTAGCCAGTCGTATTTCATTTCATCGTCAAATGTGCTAGTGTCAATCTGGAAACCTTGTGTGTGCGTCAAGTCTGAGGAGGAGGGGCCAGGGGAAAAAATCTGCTCCAATATTTAGAATTTGGACTGCAATAGCCAGTTCAATCACTCGGTGTCAATCCTACAAACGGCACCTTTAAATTGAATTAAAAATCAGTTTAAAAGAACACATTGATTTTACTTTTCATTATTTTGAAAAACATATATATTGAATTTCATGCAAAAAAAGTTTTTGTAAAATGCCTAAAATAAATATCCTCCCTTTCCATTTCAGCTTCCTTTGTTGTGGCCAATTCAGCTCAGTTGAATTCAGTTCAACTCATGAATTGAAAGAGCTCATTTTTAAATTCTTGCGAAGATCTAGTAAAAATATTTTTTTTGTATTGTTTTTGTACTGTTTTGCTCATATTTGCCTACATGTTCACTGATGTTTCTTTAGCTGATTCTCAGTGTCAAAGCGCACTACAAAGAACACTGAGTCAGTTGAAGAAAAGAGTCCTTTTTTTTTTTTTTTGCAGTTATGATTGTTGTTGTGTGTGTCAGCCATTTTGATTTTTGCTCCTTCACTGGCTTTGATGTTGCCTTAAAGGGGACGGCTGGTTGGCCTCTGGACGTTGTGATGTTAGTGTCCAGAGATTTCATTGGCTGCCAGGGCTGGTCAGAGAGAGCTGTGAACTGAATGGTTCTGACAAAATGAATACAGTAATTAGGTCTGATCCACTGGCACGCCGCCCACGCTGGCAGACTGGCGTCTTACACTGTTAATTATAGCCGTCCCATTCGTAACACGACGTTAGGGTATTTACCAAGGACTGAATTTGTTACAGTGTATTTGTGTGTGTGTGTTTTTGTATTGCTGTGTGTAGAGGTAGTAAGTGAGAGAGAGATAGAGCATTGTGTGACTAGCACACTGAAAAATGCCTTTGATGTTGACACTGTAATGGAAGCACGGGGGGCTGTGGAGGCACAATCCAGTGAGGTCTGGGGTCGACATATATCCGGTTTGTAGACCCGAGCTCTTCACTAGATTCATACATGACCAATGAAATGATTTCACAGCCTGTAGGAAAGAAAAATTACGAATCATATTTCTTTATATATGTCCATTGTTTTTTCTAGGCTGCAGTAAGATTAAATGAGGAGAGTTTTTGCCAGTTTTTTTTTCCCTGAGAAAAAGACCCCAATCTTGCATGTGTCTCCACTATACTTTCAGAATATGTTAACAATATCTCTGGGATGGGCAAAAGATGAATGTCTGCGATCAGAACTGAGATTTCAGTATGAGCTCAAACTATTCTCATCACTGCTTCCTCATTTGTTTTTTTGTTTGTTTATGTCTCTTAGAAATATTCATAGTCAACAATAACGTGATAGTTATGACATATGCAAAACTGAGATTTTCATTGTCTCTTGAGCTATAAAAGAACAACCTGTGGGAGGTTTGTACCGATGTTTAGTCTGCTTAGATTAAGAGATCTTATTCAGGGTTTCAGTCATGTTTAATCATGCTCTTTCTCAATATTTGGTGTACATTTGAAACTTGGTTGCTATTTTCATAAACTGGAATTCTGGAATTGCAACTTGGCTTAAACACTAATGTAATAATTGATTTTATTTTTGTTTAGATGTTTATGTATAAATATTTTATATTTATTGCTACATTATATTTAATTAAAATCCGTACGTTTTTTGAAAGGCATTTTAGTGATATTCTAGATTACAAAAAAGAAATTAATAATTATATACAGAAATTATACATTATATTAATCAAAAGTGCCAGTAAAGACATTTATAATTCAAATATATGTTTTTTTTTTACTTTCATCAGAGAATCCAGATAACATGGTATCCACAAAAATATTAAGCAGCACAGTGTTTTCAACATTGATATTAATAAAAGTTGTAACTCTAACGACTGAGATGCTGAAAAATCAGCTTTGCAATGACAAGAATAAACTACGTTTTAAAATGTTAACAAATAGTCAACAGATTTTTTCAATTCTAGTAGTATTTTACAATATTACAATTTTTTTTTACTGTATTTTTCATCAGATAAATTCTGTGGCGAGCTTAAAATACTTCTTTCAGAAACATTAACAATATCTTTCTAACCCCAGACTTTTGAGTGACAGTGTGTATATATAGTGCCATAACATTCTTAATGGATCTTGTGCAGTTTTATTGGCTCATTTATGTCTAGCCTTTGAATATGTTTGTTTGATATATGGTTGAATGTGATAACATCCTGCATTTTCAGATTTTTTTTTTTTTTTCAAAGTTCTTCTGTTTTGTCAGAGGTGATTTGCTTTTACATGGTTTTCTTGAAGAGGAGCTGACCTACTAAAGGCTTGTGTGGGAGAGATCTGTCTCTCTGCATAGCCTTCGGGTTCATGGTGGGGTTTTAGCATTAGTGTCTATACATCTCCTCCTGACAGGTTAGTAGATCTGTCAATTAAAGAATAGTCAAGTTTTTTTTTTTTCATTTTTCGCCCCTCCTCCTCCTTGTGATTTATTTTTCTGAGGTTGAGAGCACTTGTTTAATGTACTGGTTCGTTGTATTTGTGCCTGTTGGATTTGATCCATCTGCTCAGCCAAAAAGCGGGAGCGAGACTGGAGTGGAGTTGATGGGGCTTGACTGTGTGCCACTTCCTGTCTCTCTCAGCTGACTTGATTGGCTATTCCTCAGCGCTTCCTGTCGGATAGTCACCACTGGACTCTGCTGAGTGTTATGCATTTGGATATTTTGACTACTGTGTCTGTGTTTATGAATCACGCTGCCCCACATATCAAAGCAAGTCCAGTTTCAGTTCCCTTATAGATCACTGTTGGTTGTACTTGATTGCTAGTTTTTAAAGCTAGCACTAGTGTTCCTGTGGCTCAAATGGTAGAGCATTGCGTTAGCAGCGCAAGGTTGTGGGTTCGATTCCCCGGGAACACATGTTAGGTAAAAACTGTTAGCCTGAATGCACTCTAAGTCGCTATGGATAAAAGCGTCTGCTAAATGCATAAATTTAAAACAAATGCTGATTCCTTCATAATTTTATAATATTTAGTGTTCATGTGCATCCTTATTTATCATCGTCCACCTGGTGACTTTATTACGGATATTGAATATTCAAAAATGACGTCATAAGAACTCATTAATTTTCCCATCAGAATGCATCATTGAGCATGTTGCGAGTACCTTAAACTGACACCCCGCCCACTGAGTCTGTAGGAAGATGCACGACTAGGGCTGAATATAATTTTTCCACCTTGTTTAGAATCCCTTTGTGCTGAGAAATTGCACTGGATCATTAGAGCCGACAGGAATGGGACAAGGAATGGGAACCCTCCCTCTGGAGTTCTGGGGGTTCGTCTGTCCCTGAGCTGCCTGGAGAAGAGTAATCTGTCTTCTCGAAGCGGCCTAGCCGACAACAGATTGGTCACGTTAGCCGAGCCTTTGCAACCCCCCAACGATCCTTTCCAAACCCTGCAATTCACAGTCATGTGGTCCGAAGTCAAGCCTTAAAGGGATAGTCCGCCCAAAAATCTAACTCCTGTGATCATTCACTCACCCTCATGTTGTTTCAAACCTGTCTTTCCTCTGAAGAACACAAAAGATGTTTCGACGATCTGTTCTTGCCCATGTAAAAAAAGTCATTGGGATCCATAACTGCACTTCCATTACATGTATTGTTCTTTTGTAAAAGTCATAAGGTTTGGAATGAAAGATTCTTTTTTTATGTGAACTATCCTTTTAAATCCCATAATGTCCCCAAGACTAGGAAGAACCTGGAAATATATGGAAAATAAATTCCCCTGTCTGTTTTTATTACATTAATTAAGCCACTGAATGCAAAAAAAACTCAAATTAGTTTGACACGCACATTGCCTTAAGCCTTTTTCTTCATCCGCTTTCTTTCAACAATGTCATTTTGTGATGTTTGATAAGAAAATACTAGATTACAATTGTCAGTTATCGAATGTCATTTACCTTTTTTTAAATTATTGTACGATTCTTCTCAGCTGAGTGTAAATCAATATAGTCAGTGTTTGTTTATGAAAGATCCTTTATATATTGTTCACATAAGTGAATGCTGTTGTTTGTAGAATGAAAAAGAATACATACACTGCTGCGTTGTTGTTTAGTGTCAAAAGAACACTTATAATCTTTGTTTTGGGGTTTTACGCAACCTTAGGCTGCCTAAACAACATATTATTGTGGCAGTCAATGTGTATATGTGTTTGTTTGTGGGTTTTAGTGTCTGTAAGCACCCGATAACCCACACACTCATCTCATCTCCTTGGGTGGGCAGTGTACCGGCCTTGGGAGCATGATCAGATTTCAGGCTGTGCTCCATCATTCTCGAGCAAACGGCTGTGCTGTCAGAAACACTTGGATGCACGCTGAAACATGCACACTTAGACATCTATGCTCTACACACTCGTACGGACGCTCTTCGTGGGTAAAAGCACAAAGATAGGCATGCACACATGCACAGATGCCATTAACCCTAGATCTACTTACTGCTTTTCAACACTGGGCTTGCCTGTCCTGTGCTTTTCAGCACCGTGGTAACCTCCGGAAGCCCGTCCTCTGAAGGGCCCCAGTCTCAATCACCTGGTCCCCAGTGTTAGATGTCCTAACAGAGACCTACTTTTACTGATTAATGTACCTCAGAGGTCTTTGTCTGACTTGGGTTACCGATTCTTCAAGTAAATGCGCATGCACAAACACACACACACACACACACACACACACACACCTGCACAGTGTCCTTTCAACAGTTCTTAAAGAAGTAGTTCACACAAAAATTTAAATTAGTTGAAAATGTACCCACACTCATGCCATCCAAGATATAAATAAGTTTGTTTTTAATCAGAACGAGAAATTTTGCATTACATCACATTAACATTGCATGAATGGGTGCCATCAGAATGAGAGTCTAAAAAGTGGATAAATTAAGCCTATCAATTAAAATCTTGTGAAATGAAAAGCTGCATATTTGTTAGAAACAAATCCACCATTAAGATTTTAACTTCATACTGTTGCTTCCTGAATCAGGAGAGAAATATGCACGGATCAAGCACCGCAATCAAGCAAAAACAATGGTTTTGGCTTGGATCATGTAATTCTAACTTTCTCCAAATCTTTTCCAATAAAGATGCAAACTCATCCACATCTTGCCTGGCCTGAGGGTGAATACATTTTAAGCCCGTTTTTTCTTTTCTTTAGAGTAAATGTGTGCGCACACGCACAGCATCCTTTCAACAGTCCTTAAACTCTGGATGTGACATGAGATCTGGCGTGTTCTTCTTTCCAAGGCCCATTAAATAGTACATATTTTAGCAGTTTGCACAGGATATTTTAAGCGCCCACAGTCAGAGCCGCCTGACTAATGTGACAATCATTCCTGTCGTCTCTTTATTTGGGTGTGGCTGCCATATTTTCGCCAGTGCTGAGTGACAATGCTTAAAGTGAGCTCTGATGTATGGACGGCGGCCGTCCTGTTCCTTCACCAGCCCTGCCCTGTGCCCAGGTCTCTGCCCGTCACTCCATCTGCCACCTGCGGTCGAGGGTGCCATGCTACAGGCCATTAGCACAGAGCAGGTCTGTATTTATAGTGCTTAACGGGCATGACTCAACAGCATCACTGTTTGCTTTTAGCTGTAATGGAATCTGTGCTTTGCTGAACACAGAAAACCCATTATTGTGTATGATAATATTGTTTCTGTCGATGAGCGAACCGGGACTGAAATTTCCACTGGTCCACTTGCACCTGCAGAAACCTTGTTTATAGTAAGAGAGAAATGGGCAAGGGAAGGTGTAAGTTAGTGTGTGTTTATGTGTGTTTTTCAATATGGAGTATTGACTAATGTCATGCCGGCCATGTGACTTTGCTCTCGGAGATGAGGTAATGGCTGTTGACGTTTACAGCTCCCCTTAATGAAAGACTGTGTAAAGTGTGATGGTTGTAACGGGACGTAAAACCAGCTAGTAAACCACTAATGTCACGCAGGACTACATGACATAGACTCTCAGGTTTTAGCCTTCTCAGATGCTTTCCAGATGACCGTTTTTTTTTCTCTCTCTGAATTGCAGTCGTGGGGATGGTTTTTTGGCACAGCTTTATTTAAATATCAGAATGCGTAATTCACATTTTGAGGACTCACCATACAAACACTATGTACATATGTATGTGTGTGTAAAAAAATAAAAATAAATGTGTGTATATATATATATATATATATATAAATAACATTTTTAAATATTTATCTTTAACATAAATATGTATGTGTGTGTGTGGGCATATTTATATATTTACCTTTACATTACTAATATTTACAATAAATAATATATTTTTTAGATGTATATTTTTAGTAGTTTATGTAATTTATTTAATGAATATGTTTGTGTGCCTGTGTCTAATGATGTGTCTGCAAGTGTATGGCAGTTGTTAGTGTGTGACTGCACTGGGCCTCCCTCTTGCCAGTGTCCTCTGTTTCCCATTCCAGCCCTGATGAGTCAGAGTCTGTGAATGCAGCCGAGCGTACAGCAGCACAGTGACGTTAATGTGTTTACGCTCTGTGTGCTCCCTCTGCTACAGTGGGGCGCGCTGACCTCCACATACAGGCACAGTCGCCATTTTTCAAGCACACACTGTCTCTCCTCCTCAAAACATACACAGTATCTCCTCTACAAGCAACACAGTCTGATCTTTACATGCTAACACAGTGTCTCTATGCTAATGCAAGCTAATGCAGTTTCTCATTTACAGGCTAACACAGTCTCTCATTGAAAAATGAACACAGGCTCACCTCTTCAAATAGGTACAGTCTGTACATTTTAAGCTAACAATCTTGTTTAATGACTCATTTTCTCCTTAATAGTGTAACAAAAACACTCCTCTTCGAAAAGAAACAATTTGTTGCACAATCCAGTGCTGTGCTTGTTTGTAGGACTGCAAAGATTGGCCAAAACTTTGTTGGTTGTATATAAATATGATAATAATAATACAGTAACTATTATTATTATTATACAAAAATGTAATTAATTATTATAGCAAAATCAAAATACTAATAAAAGCCATCATAGTAAAATTCCACATAATAATTATTTTATTTTACTATAAAATTGTAAAATTACAATACTAATATGAAGCTTGTAAATGGCTTTCTTTAATTTTTTAAGCAACCATCGAGTTTTACCAAGCCCTTTAAAACATTTGCCGACAGCTGTTTTAATAATGCATCTCATTACAAGTTTGGGAAGAGGGGTAGTGCATATTGCATTCCCAAATGCATGTTATAAGCAAGTTCATTGCGTTTGTGTCAGCATTTACTGAGAACTGAGTCGTTCTTAGATGCTGAAAACACCCGATCATGAGCTGCTCGTGTGTGAAGGAACACAGTGCCACACTTCACTCTGAAATGATGCATACGTTTTTTTAAATAAAATCACATCCTCTGCAATTTGATGATTACACTATTGCGATTTCGGTTTATATCGATTAATTCTTCAGCCCTATAATCTTTAGTTTTACCAGTTAACACAGTCTCTCCTTCACAAACTCTTTTCTTCAACAGTCTTCAAACAGCCTTTCTTTAATCTCTCCTCGTACACGTCTTTCCTTTTCAAACCCAGTCTCTCATTAACAGACAGCACAGTCTATCCTCTTCAAACAAACAGTTTCTCCTTTCCAGGCGAACACAGTCTCCCCTCTCCACGCAGACATGGTCTCTTCCCTTCAAAACAGCCTATCCTTTCCAACGTGTGCTTTTTTTTTTTGCCGTCCCACAGACACAATCCCACAATCCCTTCCAGACACAGTCACTCCCGTTCCTCCTGTCCACAAGATTACATCGTCTTTCTTTCTTTCTGCACACAGAGCCCCGTTTTCTATCCTCCGTTCTGAACGTCTGTGGAGAACAGACTTCAGTTTGACTTTATTCAGCAGCGGGGTGGTGGTGTGGGGGGGCTTTGCACAGTTGTGGTCCCTCCTGCGAACAGCCATGACTGTCAGTGAAACATTAAACTGATTTGTGGGCTGTGCGATTCTCTTGAGGGAGGTGGGCTGGCAGTCTTCTTGCAATTCTGTTCCTCAATCTCAACACTGATCTTGAATCAGTATGGCCTGGAAACCTATCCTCTAAATTGATGTTTTATATTAAACAGCCAGTGTAGTTCATGCTCTGTGTCCAGACACTGTGAAACAGATGTCTTCTCAGCTGTAACAAATTGTTGTGTGTGTTTTATATTTATAGTCTTGGCGTACGATGGATGTTGCGCTTTTTTTTTTTTTTTGCCGAATGATCCTGGCGTGTGACGTGAATGTGCATTAAGCATGCGCTGTGTGTTTGTTCTGGTGCTCTGAGCTTTATTTAATTGCTTTACAGTGCATGCCACCTCCACTTCTTTGACCCAATATGGTTAAATCTAGCAGATTCTCACTGTTCCCTGTTCGTTCGTCCTCTGTTTATGTCCGTTTCTCTTTTATGTGTCCTCTGAAGTGTCTTTGTGTTTTCCGAGAGACACTTTTGCATCTGCCTCCTCCCACCACATGTTTTATTTGAGGTAATTTTCAGAGCCCGAGACCCCCTCAACCCCTGACAGAATTACAAGGCAGAAATAATCGTGCGACATAAAACACTATTTAAAGTTTTCACAAGGTTCAGGCGAGTGGAGGGGGGCTGTTTCCATGGAATATGCTTTTAGGAGGAATGCTGACAATTATGCGCCCTGAATGGAAAAAAGCCTGAGACACATATCTGGTAGGCACTTTTTTTTATTTTTTATTGGACAACTCATTCCCACATGTTCGTCTGTAATGTTTGGTCCACAAACCCGCCGACTTTGTGTCTGAAATCACTCCTTGTGATATTTATAGTGCACTACTTGAGGTGTTAGCCATTTTGTAGCGTTATCCGAATTCTGAGTAAACACCGTTTACTATATAGTGCACTCTGCAACTGATCTGTAATGGGTAAAATAATTTTAGTAATTTGTAATTTTTTGTAATTATTTAATTACATTACCTAGTAGTTATGTAATTAATTGTTTAAATATTTTTTGAAAAAAAAAAAAAAAAAAATATATATATATATATATATATATATATATATATATATATATATATATATAATAAAAAAAAATATATATATATATATATATATAATTTTTTTGAATGTACTGAATAAATGTTGTTGATGACTTCTTATGAATCCTTAGGGACAATTGAGGGCACTCATTATGTGTCATTCACTATATAGGGGATAGTCAATGAGTGAACGATTTTAAATGCATCACACATGAATGAATAATCACTTTGTAGAGTCATTCTGTCAATTAATGACTGCATATTCCGCTTTAAGCTGAACCTACAAGTGCAAACCAGACTTTTGACACAAGCAGGTGATGTAAAAATAAACCAAATGCAGAAAAACACAAACAAATGCAAATGCAAGGGGGTAGGCAATATGTCCAGTCATTCGCGGTTTCATCACCAGATAGAGGCTGCCCTGCATTCCTCTCAGGCACAAGGCCATGTCTTTCTCCCTTTTTTCACCATCCCCCCTTTTCCTCTTTCATTTCCCTTCTTTCATCCTCCTCTCCCTCTGATCTGCATGGCCGCATCTCAGGTTTTTCTCCTGAAGCAATCTCTATAAATAGATCTTCAATAGCTGCAGCCTAACAAACCTGCTCATCAGAACTAATTGCTAAAGAAAAGTTCTTTTTCCCGGCTTTATTTGCATTAACCCTTTCCTCCCCTATACGGTGGCCTGAACTCACCATGTGTCGAATAAAGCAGGTTTTCTGGGACACTTTTTGAAAAATATTCTGTGATGTTTGAGATGAAAAGGGTAAAAAAAAATATTATTTATATATCATTTACATTATACAATTATTTCACATTTTTATATACTGGTACATATGAAAATATGAAAGTTACATTTTACGTAAAATTATAAATAGTAAGCTATTTTAGATTTTTCATGTATATAATATTCCATATAAATATTCTATTCTGTGTTGTCAGTAACTTTTACAATTTGTTTGTGGTGGCTTAAAATTCAGTTGAAATAAAATATAAATATTAGATAAAGATTTTTTTACGAGGAATAAAGGCTGCTAACTGAAATAAGTTTACATAATAAAAGCACTAAAACGGAGATAAATAAATAGCAATGTAAATGTGAAAAAAAGAAACTATAAAAAATTACAAAAGAATAGACTGAAAATATGGAAATTCATAATATTTATTATTGATGTAATAATAAAAAAATACTGAAATCAGTTAATCTAAAAATGAAAATATGGAAATTTCAAAATATAAATTATGTAATAAAACTATATTATAATATATTATAATTTATTTTTAAACCTTTTTTTTTTTCTAAGTAAGATATTTAAGTATTTGTGGTGTGTATTATTAAAGGGTGGGTGTGTGTGTGATTGATAACCTCCATCGAGAGAGTATGTGTCTGAGAGGCGGCCGGTCCTAGATCACAGTGTCTTTGTTTGGGGGTCTGTCTGACAGTTTCGTGACCTCATTACCAGACCAGCGTCTGGGGCATCCATCTCACCGTGACCAACAGGGGCCCTCCACCCCCAGACATACTTGATTTTCTCTCTATTTCTCGTTTTATCCTACTGTAATAACAACTCTTATTTATATGGTTATGCAGCGCACCGTTCCCTCTCGTATTTATGGGTGGTTAAGAGAGCGTGTAAGTTTTAAGGTGGAGTTGAAACTGGTCTGAATGCGATGGGGGTCTGTTCAATGTCTGCTTTAATTGACTGTGACCTTAAGGGTGTGGGAGCACGGAACAGGGGACACTGACACGCCCAAGTGCAGACATGCGTGCACAGCTGCGCACACAGACGCAAACAAACACACACACACTTGGGAGGAATAGGTAACCACAGATGCACAATATAAGAATTGTGATTCATACATAATGAATCACTATTACAGTTGTGGATTCTTCTTATAGGGTTGTTCAAATCAATAATGCTATGTATTAAACTACAGCACAGTGATTAGACTTAAGATGGGGTCAAGCATTGTTATTTTCGTGGGTGAAATCTAGTCATTTCAGTATGAATGAAATGGGAAAGTTTTCCTACACAGATTTTGTAGCAGGTTCAAGTTACAAAAATCAGGATTTACCGTGTTGACCAAAAAGCTACTTGGTTGAAAGGGATTTCATTGTTAGCTGTGCCACATACATCGCTAACTATTGAAATTTTTTTTTTTTTCATTTTTTTTTTTTTTCAGATTAGAATTTGTTTGCCTGTGAAATTCCGCTAATGGGCAAGCAAATCAAACCAATTAAACTTTTATACATTTATAAGGTAACTAACTAATTAATTAACTAAGTAATAGCTAATTGCAACTTGTTATAGCACTTGTACTGTATATCATTGCTCTTTTGTTGATTTTGATTGCTTCGATTGTCCTCATTTGTAAGTTGCTTTTTTCCACCCTTAGCGCAGTCGATAAGACACATGCCATTGGTGTGAGAGACCCGGGTTCGAATCCACTGTGTGACACCAATGTGTCCCTGAGCAAGACACTTAACCCCTAGTTGCTTGTAAGTCACTTTGGATAAAAGCGTCAGCTAAATGAATTAATGTAAATGTAAATAAGGAACCACACTCATATATAGGAATTATCGTAAAGATTTCTTTAGAAAATGTAAACTTCTACTGCTTTCCTATTCCTCCTATTGTTTTCTTTCGTTTCCATCCTTTTGGCGAAATATGAGCATAAGTTCAGCCTGTCCTGCAACACTAAACCACCTTTATTTTTCCTTTTTACACGAAGAACCTGGAAAACATCTGATATTATAGATTCTTGCACAGAAGCTAACAGTGCACTTTGGTATCAGCCACCTTCTGTAAAATGCCACAGTTCTGTATCCTGTAGAATGTTTGAAAGCGTGTGTGTGTGTGTTCCTTTATAATGGAGGCACAACAGCCTTACTCTTATCAGTGTAACTCTCCTCTCATCCATCATGTCTGCTGTCTATGCATGAGTGTGTGTGTGTGTCTGTGTAGTTTTGAATAACGAGCAAGATGATGCTCCTGGACTTTGTTGAATGGAAATTCTACATCCAGAAGGCAGCAAAAGACAAGAGAAGACATCCAGTGGACAGGCGATACCATGTGCTTTCCTGTTTCCACCATTTCCAGCGCTGGATTTAGTGAGATTTATGACTCGCAGAACAGGCCGGTAGCCATTTTCCAGGAGAATCCAAAACATAAAACTAGATTCACTGAGCTGAACATTATTTCATTACTTCATTACTGTTGTATAAAATCTAATACTGAAACTTCAATCTTACCGAAAGTGCTGGATTTAAGAATCTGCTGCACAAAAATACCGTAGAAATCCAGAAGAATTTTAGCGCCTGTTGTTTACGAAAATTACAAATCAAGTTCAGTTATTATATGAATTGGAAAAATCATGTTTTAGCACCCAGAATAATGTTTTCTCTCTTTCTTTCTTGGTTGCTGCTTTCTTTCTTTTCGCACATTGAGAAACAAAAATTCAAAGATAACTAATTTAACCATATTCAAATTCATTATTTAACAAATTTGCCACAGAAATCAATATGGTAAAATGGTGAAGAAGCTTGCAGTTAACTCCGCTTATGCGTCTAAATAATATTTCCGCCTTAAGCAGAAGCAGCATGAATGTGTGTGAAAATAGATTTTGACCTGCATCTGTCTAGAAAGAAAGGAGGATTTAGGAAAATGATGGGTGTCCATCATTTTCCACAATCCGTCCTGTGTATATTCTCTCGGTCAGTCAGATACGATTAAACCGATCTGTTGATCACCGTACCTACCAAGCTAAGATGGCATTATGGCAGACACAAGCAGCTTAAAGCAGCCCTGGCCTGGCTCGGCTTTGATGCCAGCGTGCCAGGACCAGTTGGCATGCGGTGAGCTATATAATGGATCGAGTGGGAGGAGGGAAAGGCTGGCGTTGATGGTAAATAATTCACCAGGCTGGCCCATGCAGCTGTGTAATCTGCCAAACTGTCGGGTTTAAAGATGCAGCGTGCTAGAGGAGGGGATGCCTTTCAGAGACTTAAGGTGGATCTGGATGTGGGGACACAGGAAAATGTGTTTCTGCTGGTTGATTGACTGCAGTGTCTCTCACAAAGCCCCCTAGAAGCATATGTGCATATATACATACAAATATGTAATGACTTCTGTTTGAAACTGTGTGCTCATAGAGGTTAAAATGCCCCTTAAAATCTGTTAAAGGGGTAACTATTTCTAAGTTGATTTCTGAAGCTGATTACAGTATGTCATATAAGATAATACAATGTAATAACAGCAATTAGGATGTGTATGTATCAATATTTACTTAAAAGACTAAAATGATAAAAAATCTGAAATCATATATGAGGCTGATAATCTCACAGTGACCAAATATTTGATTCATAGCTTGACGGTAACTATGATTTGCAGTTTGCGTGGATCAGTTTTGCTCGTTCAGCTGTTAAGCTTCCGTCACGTCACGTTTTGACCTCACCGTCTCTTTCCGTGTAGCAGTAGTCCGACAGATTGTGTTTCCGTCTTCAGACCCCCCTGGATTTACCAATGACTTGCACATGCTCAAACTTGGCCCGCTTCCTGGAGATGTACTTTTATTGCAAGCTTTTTATCCATTCGCTAACACAATAAATGTACTTTTATGTACTGCTGTCTTTACGTACGAATGCAGGCAGACAGCATCTGCAGAGAAAAATTTGGGAGTACAAGAGCACTGCTCAAAGCGGGTAGGGGGACTCTCTTTTGGCCAGGCCCCGAGCATTATGTTGAAACCAGATGTTGAGAGATGTTTCCTCCTGGTCACGTGGGCCCCTCTGGTTTGGCACTTACATAAATGTCATCTGTACAGTAGCCAGTGCGGGCGGGAGAGCGGGAACAGAGGCCCAGCTGCTCGCTCTGGGAAGATGAAGAGTGCAGTGGGGTCAGAGCTCCCCTCCACCACTTCTGCCAGCGCTCTTTCTCTCCAAACACGAGTGAGACATGCAGACGTCAGCTGTTTGCAGCAGTCTTGCCTTGTCATTGTGTTACATGCCCATCTCAATCAGCCTGGCTGACATGTTTTGTGTATACACAGCTTACACTGTTTTTGTTGTACCGATGACCGTATTCATCGGCAGGTGAAGGTTTAGCATTGATAGTGGTGTTGGTCACTGGGATTTCTACAGAAGCCCAAATTTTTATATTTATATTTTAAGAGTAGTAGGATAACTGATAGGTGATGCAATAGTAATACTTATAAGCATCATATCAGCAATTCACAAAACAGAATTACCATGAATATATACACATTTTTTTAAATGGCCAATTTACATTATATTTATTAAATTAACATGATATTTTTATGAAAAACGTAAAACATAAAACATTCACATTTTTGGACGCATGTTTTTAGGTATTATTTTCTACATTTATTATGTTAGAATTAAAGTAATAACACATTTAAGTATGAGAATTACCAAGAATATACTATATTATATTTATTTTTTGTTGTTTTACACAAAGTAGCACTTTTTCCCTACACTTTGAGTTCTAACAAGCATTTAATTTGTGATAATAAAATCTAACAATATGATATAATAATTGTATTACATATCATTTTATTCACGTAAGATGTTAATATTCTGAAGAAATTCAGTAGACATTTGCTTACAAAACCAATTTTGAGACATTTAAGCGGATATCTTTAGATTAAAATGCTTTTAAGATCACATAAAAGTTACATTTAGACCGGTTTGTCCATAGTGTATTATCCCAAATTAGTAAATATTATACTCTGATCATAACTCAACGCTTGATAAAACCATAAAGACAGTTTGGAGTGGATGGACTGAGGAGGAGGACTTTTTGCTACTTTTCCTGTAAAAATCCAATTCTCTCTTGCCCATTATATTAAATATATCTGCTATGGTGACTCCTACACTGCTAATGAAACGCGAGCGGCTTCGCTAATGATGTGTATATCTTCATGCCGCAGTAGCGTAATGGCCTGCGTCCTGCCGATTACAGCACTCAGGGCGCCGTTTTATTCGGCCCCAGCGTTCAGTAATGTGTTTGTGCATGGTAGGCATTCCTATACAGACTTTTAATGTGAGGGCTTTTTGTCCTGCCCGGTGATTTATTCACAGCCATGTGTAATGTCATTTCATGTTGAAACACCCACCCTATGTTCAAATGAAAGAGGCATTGATGTTCATCTTAATCTGATATACTTTAATACCACAGCATCAAAATTACTCGACTGTAAGGGCCTGCAAGAGGAGGGAGGTGTGCTGCCATCTGAACTTGAAACAAAGACACGGTTTGTTTTTTACCAGGAGATTTTTTTTTTGATTCTTTTAAATGAAAATTTTGTATCACTCAGAAACATGAGCTGAAAAGCAAATATAACTTTGACAAGGTGATGTAGTAATAGATTACAGTTGTAAATCTTTCTCGAGAACTAATTATGTCTTTTTTCTCATTTAACCGTACGGCTGTAGCACAAACACATGCGTGCGTACATGTGGTGCTGCACTTTGCTTTTTGTTCTCGCTGTTGTTGCATGAGCAGTTTTTGCAGTAAAGGGGACTGAGTCATGGAGAACTCGTGCAAGGGAAAAAACAAGGGCATATCAGGAGAGAAAGAGAGCGAGAAAGAGTGTGAATGCATACACACACACTCCTTAAAGCACACACTGTCCTTTGCTCATACTCAGAAGCTGCACAAGGTGATGATACACTTTTGTGTGAGATCGCTATTGTGTGTATGCTTACACGTGTGTGCACTCGCTGTGTGTTTTTTCCTCTTTCGAAGAGAACAAAACCAGCCCTGGTACATTTGATAAATTAAGATATCCATTTGAATGCATTTTGTGTGTTTTTTTTCTTTCTCCCAGTTATTTTTCTCCATCTTTGATCAGATGCCTGGTATTGTCTACTCCCAATATCCTGAGTTCTACACATGCTACATTGAAAAGAAATCTTTCAAACGGTCTTCAGAATCTAATATAGTAAAATAATAGTTCATCTTTGTCTCTTTTTTTTGTCTTTCAGGATTTGCGTAAACAGATAGCTCCTTTGCTGAAGGGCTTCCAAGCAGAGGTGAGTCGCCTTCTTAAATGTTTTACTTGCCTTAAACTGTAGTGAAGTATCATTTTTTATGTTTAAATACTTACTTTTATCCCCAGAACAGCTATAAATGAGCCATTTGTATGTTGTTGCCCTTCAAATGTGTAAACACTGTGGCTCTGAGGTGCTATGAAAACATTTTTCTGTTTGTTTGAGCACCTAAATCTAGCAACAGCTGAACTGGCTTAACCAATGGAGTGAGTTGGGGGGTGGGACTATTTGTATGACCAGCCAATTGCAGATGGGGGGAGTGTTCTGGGAAACTTGTTTGAAAACAGCGTTATCCAAAAATTTTTATTTGACTATTTTATCTTAGAATAGCTACCTTTGTGCATGTAAACGAACCTGCTGCAAAATCTATGTGGGGAATTCTCCCCCCTATTCGCGAAATTCAAGATTGCTGGATTCCTGTTGATATGGCTGGATATCGTCTGAGAAAATTCACACAGTGACAGTAAATGTGACCGTTCCTTAAACATGGAGCTATTTAAAAAAAAAAAAACAGATATGTATTGCATTTGATGATATTAAGTAATTCTAATAAATTCAGTAATTATGGGTTTAATGGCTCAAAATAAAGTTTTACACTTGTAGTAAAAATACATGATCAATAGTATAAGGACACCTGCTGGAACAGAAAAGGTGCATCTTCTAAAAATGGCTGTATGCTTAATTTGATCTCCCTGTGTCAACATACTTTTGACTTTTAGTGTATTTTAGTATTAACACAGGTGAAATGCTATTAGAGTTTGGTTATGTGATGGATCTGTGTAGGGAGGAGAAAATTAGTGATGGTTTCAGTTGATTTAAGTTCAGTCAAAGCTACTACGGTTAAACTATCCTCTCCTCATTGCTTTACACAGCGAATATGACTTTATCACGCACACACCAATGAATCTCACAACCCTTCTTGTAAGGAAAGGGCTGAATAGACACAGATCTGGTGTAAGATGGCCCTCTCTCTGCTCCGATTATACTCTCGACAGTCAATAACGTTACATGACAGTTTGTTTTCCTGCTACTTGAGGTCTGCTTTTGTCTTACAAAGCCTCCATATTTTGTCAGTATCTAATTAGATCAGACAGTTTTAATATGTTCTTGCTATTTGCTGGTCTGCTCTTTTATTTCCATTTATTGGATGAGAGTGAAATCTTAATGGTGCCAGGTAAGTCTATTTGTTCTGGGACGAGCCAGAATGATGGACTCCCGAATCTAAAAAGCTTTTTCAAAGAGATTTTATAATTATAATTATTTTTTTGGGGTTCACTTTAAGGTGTAAATAAGTTTTTTCTTTTGAAAGGATGTCTACACCTCTATTATTGTGCCAAGTCATTTTTATACTTGGCTAAATCTAATTTAGAATTTTTAAATTTAGATCTTTGGTTGTCAACTGGTGGGTAACAGATATTCAAATGCCCTCTGCAGCACATACTCATAATAATAGAAGTATCATAATAATAGATATTGAATGAGTTTTGTTTTCTAGCCTAACCTTCTTAATAAAAACGTTAAGTTAATTAAGGTCTATTTAGTCCGATGCAGGCTGTGTTTTGCTAAAAGAGTTACACCTAATGTTCCTTGGTAATTCAGTCAATTAGTTGTACTGTTGCGTGATATCAAACCGTGTTTGATTAGGTTTGATTATGTTTTGCTGAATAACTCGCTGTGAGTGTTACCAGCCAACTCAAGTATGAGAACTATTAAATGTTTTAGCTCTTCTATACTAGTAGTATTAAATTATCTGAAAAGATATTCATAAACTAAAAATAGCTGCGCTTTTAAACAGTAAGCCTTTCAGTTTGAGGTTTGTAAGGTATTTAACTGCCAAATTCAGACTTTGGGTTCAGACTTAGTGTTAGCTTTTTTATGTTGAACAGGCTCCGCTCCAGAGGAGTCTGGCCCATCGTCTTTTAAAGGGGATACAGTCATTGTCATAATACCATGCTACTGAATAGTTTTTACTCAGTGCTGTAAGGTTGTAAGGTCAGAGTAGACATTTTAATTATTTTATTTGACTTAATTTTTAAGTCAAATAAAATAAATATTTTATTATTTTTCTATTTATTTGATTTATATTTTGTTCAGTGAATTTAAAAGTGATATTATAATAGAAAATACATGATGCATGTCCAAAATACATGATATTAGTATGACACTGTCCAAAATCCCAGAGTAATGGAATTCTACTTTTGGTAGCACATTGGTAGCATTAGTTGGACTTACTGAAAGAATATTTTATACCACCTTATTACCATTTTTTTTTTTTACATTAAATTTTTTGCCTATTTTTCCAGGCTGTTTGTTGTTCATCCACTCTTACATTTTTTTATTTTTATATATATATATATATATATATATATATATATATATAAAGTGGAAATCCCGTTGTCTCCTTCCCTCAATAATTTTCTGCTCTTTTGCTATTCTGTCTAATAAAGTGGCAGATTAGTTCAGAAATAATAAAAGAGAAGGAAAGTGAGAAGTATGTGTCAATTTTCCTTTCCTTTGACCTCAAAAACACTTCCACTATCTGTTAAAGTATGTTTCTGTATATGTAATGCAGCGTTTGACAGGCTTCAGCAGCACCTTTTATTAAGAGGCTGTCGAGGGGGCTCGGCTCGCAGCTAGATGCGGCTCTTCCATGCCGCATGTAACTTTGATGAAGAGTGCGCTGTGAGTAGTGGCTCTCTGTTCTCCTCTCATGAGCCAGTACCGCTGGCTAACTGCTCCATTATAGCTCATTGTGGTTTCGGAGCGGTGTTCTCGAGGACTAGCCTGTTATTAACAGAGGTAGTCGCCCCACTTCAAATCACTGCTCGGTTAAAAATAAATCCTTATCCCACCATTCTAACAGCTAAATCTTTTCAAACCATCTATTATTTTTCGTCGTAAAATATTTTCCTTATTGACAGTGCCTGACCTTGACCAAAACAGCCTGACTGCTCCGACCAGAAATGTACAATTTTTCGGGCATTTTTCTCAGACGTCAGCTATTTGACGATAATTGGCGGGAGGGATGGGATCGCATGTGTTTGGTCTTGTCAGTCTGACCGTCCATTAAATCTTAAAATAGACGAAGAGACTTCAATTTTACAGCACCAATTTTAAACAAAAAGATAGAGCACATATATAATTCATAATGGCAGACAGAGCAATTAATACAACCGTTAGCAGTGGGTGAATGTTTTTTTTTTTTTCAGTTTAATTTCTATCTTCCGTTTTCCTGTAACGGTGGGTTTGTTAAAATAGCACGTTTGAGTCAGACTGACACTGATCTCGTGGGTCACTGCAGAGTCCTTGCCACATGTCATTTTTTTTTGTTAGAGAGAGCGAGAGCCTCCTCTTTTCCTGTCAGGAAATGAGAGTACAATAGGGAGCTGTACACAGCACGCGGCTGGGGCCCTTTTTGGGGTTGCACATGCATGTGTGTGTAAATCAGAGACGAGGGGTGAGGGGGGTCACTGTACTTAATTGTAAAGAGTTTTTGCTCATTTATACTTCTGCCCCAGAGGCAAAGCCACATGTTACAGATGTTCAAAAAGGCTTGATGGACTGCATAGTAGCCTATAACCTCGGATGTTTTTTTTTTTTTTGGGGTGATGGTACCTGAGGTGGTGCTGGCTCACCCTACTTAAGATAAGACATTACCAAGCGAGACGAAAAAAATTGGTATAGCCAGTCATCTAATTGTTTTTTGTTTAGTTTTTTTTTGTTTTAGTTTTTTTGTGTTTAGTTTTTTTGTTTTATGTTTTGTTTTATGTTTTATGTTTTGTGTTGTGTTTTGTTTTTTTGTTTTGTTTCACATGGTGCGCTGTTTGAGATAAAACATGAACAAAGAAAAAAAGTCCTATAGCACTGCTTATTTTCGTTTTGTTTATTTTGTTAGATGTTCGTTTACTCTGCCGTGGTCCTTGCTCTAGCCATCAGTCATGTGCTTATTTTATTTACATTAACTTTGTTTCCCTCAAATTTTTCATTTTGATCTGAGACCACTTATTCCCGATTTGCCCGCATTTAGCTTCTTATCTCAAGCTTCATTTTGATAATAAATAATCTTCATTACAAAGTGGAAAATTCAACATTCTGAAAGAAAAGAGTGCGAGACTGAGAGAGGGAGGGAGTAAGTTGACCCGCCAGCAAAGATCTCGGTGAAGAGAGCTCATCACTCTGGCAGCCGTTTACAGAGTGCCCTGGAAGTTCTACAGATTTGGAAGTCAGTATTGATTTGATGTAATTGTGCAGTAATTTCAGTGGGCCGGAGTCTGCAGAGACTCAAGATGGCCAAGTGCTGAGGAGAGACGAGGTTAGTGGCAGCTCGGCTAAATGAGTTTGGATCCAGTGACGGATGAATCTGAGATCGTTAAACTGTCTATATATATAGGCAAACAAAGTTAAAGTGTATGTGTGTAGGTTGTGAATCTGTTTATGTAGGTAATCACCTAGCGATCTCTTTCTGATGCATGTTCTTCTGACACGTTTAGCCTTGGTGCTCATGTGGGAGATGTAGGTTTGAATCTGCAGTGTGCACCACTCATTTCCCTCCTTAATAATTTCCTGTCACTCTAAGTCTACCAAAAATGAGACAAAAACAGAACTAAAAGAAACTCGAGGGTCTGTTTGGAGGGCGATGCAGGTCAGTAGAACTAATGGAGTTTTCTGACTCTGCTATCAGCAGTGCCAAGTCTGTGCTCCCTCACAGAAACAAGAGCTATTTATAACTGTTCCCCCCACCCTTCTCAGTCCCTGTTCCGACTGTACCATAAGGGAATAATGCTGTTTAAACTGGCATGCTTTTGATGCTACATAGTCTGTGTGTTGTATGGTTCAAAAGAGGCGGAACTGACTGTGTGTGTTTGTGTAAATGTGTGTTTGGTGTGAAATGTATTGTAGGGGAAACTGGGGATATATTTGTCACACTTTTTACTTAATGTTTCTCAGGTTTAAAAAAAAACTGTAAAAAAGTAGTTTTTTATGTTTTTGAAAGAAAAAAAAATCATATGCTTAAGGCTGCATTTGATCAATGAAATATTGTGAAATATTAAAATAACCGTTTTCTGTTTGTCTATATTATAAATGTAATTTATTCTTGTGTTCATTCTAATATGCTGTGATTCTTAATTATTTTTTTTTAGGATTGATTTTTCAGTATGTTCTATCTATACTGTCACTTTTGATCAATTTAATGCATCCTTGCTGAACAAAAGTGAAATAAAAAAAAAGGTAGTGAAACTTTTGTGACAGATTTTCATGCATGACAACTAGCCCTGATGTGTGTCCGTTTGTATGTGTATATTTGAAGGGTCTAATGTCTGTGAGGCTCTTTGCATGACTTTGTGTGTATGTCCCGCAGCATGATGATGCCAGATGCTCAGGCCGTCAGATTGAGCTGGTAGCAGAGTAAGAGAAGAGCAGATAACCTATGCAGAGCTGCTGATGGTAACCACAAAGTCATACACGCCGCTTCTGCCTGATTCTAGGATGCCTTACAGTCTCTTTACCTCCTCTGTGCTCTGTCGAGTTCAGAGCTCAGAGTTGAAAAACTGTCTTTGGTTCCTGCTGGATTTCAGGGGTAGACGTGGACCCGTGCCGAGTGAGAGAGTGTAAGAGAGGCAAGTTTAATTGCTCCATCTGCAAGAGGGCTGCAGAACTTGGCCCTGCCTCGGCCGATCCAGATGTTTTCCGGCAAGAAACATCTGAAAATGTTTAATTTCTTTCCCATAGGAGTGAAAAGTCTGTTACATGTTGGATATTTACAGTGGCAACTGCCCTGTTCCATCCATCAAGGCCGGCAGTCTCGGGGCTGCAGATTTACAGCTTTTATTTGATGTTCCGCTGCTGGAAGACCAAACACACAACACTTGTGAACATGTAAACAGCACAGGAGTTCCACATTTTCTTAATGGATAAAAGCAATACTGTTGATTCAGACCACATTGTTTTTGGGTGTTGGGTACTGCCGTTTGAGTGAGGCTTAGAAAGACTGACATGTGCAGGATCTATTGAAGGCTTTGAGCTCTAGTATTTTGAAGAACCCTGGAGGATCTGATGCTGCATTCACGTCATGCCAGAATTACCATAATTACAAGTTCCCATCCTTTAAAAACCGCTTGCGTCTTCGTCAAACTTTTAATTACAGTATGGAAACTCTGAATTTTATGAACTCTCTTATGTGACCATTGTGATGTCTTGTAAAAACAACCAAAATGTCGATAAGCACAGCATAAGTGATTTTTTTTTTGAACAATTAATGGTGCTAAAATGAAGGCACTAATGAGTATCTAGTAATGTACTAATGAAACTAGTGAAGGTATAATTATATACTAGTGGTATTTGTACTAGAGTTGTGCAATTAATCGAAATAAAGTTTCGATGTCTATTTCTAACGATTATAAAAATCCAATAATTGAGATAAAACCGTTATTTCACCCCATTCTGCCCCCTTTCTAGCTGTGTGCTTTTGCTCCTCCATAAAAAGCCAAAATTCACGTGCAAATCAGTAAAATCATTGTAACACAGTTCGTAGTATGGGAAGGAGGAGACGGGAACCGGCGAACATTGAAATAAAACTTTAATAACAAAATAAACGCAGAATAGCGCAAAAGCCCCTCATAGACGACTGTCGCGCAGAAAAATGACCAAAACACACAATAAAATCCAGGCCTGGTTCTCTCTCGTCTAACACTGTTGACACTTCTTTTATCCTTCCGGAGCTCCTCCGTGGGACTCGAGACCAGTGTTGCGCAGGTGTCGCGCATTCTTGTTAACTCCACCGGCCTCGCTCCGTTCCCATGGCTCTCGGCCCCGCCCCTCTCATTACATTCAATGTTAAGTGCAATTTTCTAAAAATAATTTTTAACAAGGTCATAAACACAGATTTTTTATTCTCAGCTATATTATTTTTTTATATTTGTATTATAACTGTTAGTATTTATTATTATTATTATTATTATTATTATATATGACATATATTAGTAAACAACAAATTTTTGTGTGTGTTTTTGTTTTTGTCAGTAATCATAACATTGAGTTCTAGAATCTTGAGAATCCATTTCAAATTTGAGTTTCTGGAATTTTCCAGGTCTTTGCTCCAGCTGTTAGAATGTAGAACTCGGGTTAATCTAGGTGAAGATTTGGTTCAGTTTTTAGCAGCTCTTAAATTACTGTATACAGGCTGTACTGATTTGGGTTCTTGTTTCCTCTCAGGTTTGACCGAGTTTGTTAGATTTGGCCCAGTTGGGCCAGACTGCATGCTGGTTCTACAGCACGCTGTCATCATCAGAGTTGCACGGTGGGAAAGTGCTGCAATGGCATTTTATAATTTCTGTATGTGGTTCACCACACCCTACTGAAGACAATCACTCTGATCTGTTTGTGTCGATCCAAGACATTTCTCCTGGCTTTGGTTGTCACATTTTTAAGACACTGATAAATGCAGTTCTTAGCAGCTTAAGAAATGTTACATTGGGTGGAAATACTGTTTCTGTACTATTCCAAACCTAGTGAATTGGCCAAAGAGGCAGTATTGGTTCCAACTCAAAAGCTGTCCCCAAAAGGTAGGCAACCTTATTATGCTGCCTCATAAGATAGCTCATTTTAGCCAAGCAATGTACCCAGTGTGGAGAAAGCAGCCCCAAAATGCATAGCGATAAGCCCCTAATATAGAAAATGTTAAAAATATATATTACTTATATATTTATACTATGAATTTTAATATTGTGATGCCTAAATTCACTTGTCGCATTTAAAGCAACTGATTTTAGTGCTTAATTTTTTTTATTTAGACAAAATAATATACAATAAAACTTGAATATCATCTATTTATTGTTTACCATTATTTATCTTATTGATAAATTATGTGGATCCCGGCATGAAAACCTTTAATAATAATAGTCCAATGTAATTAAAATGAATAGTCACTTTAACAATATTTGTTTACACTGTGTTTTAAGCTTATTAGGGAATCACCCA